>NC_133307.1:14060627-14110248 GCF_012295235.1 Primulina huaijiensis
AAATTGCCCTTCCATTAACCAATTTGACGAGGAAGACTGTGAAGTTTGAGTGGTCCAATGAATGCCAAAGAGGATTCCAGGAGTAGAAAGATAAGTTGACGACAGCTCCGGTACTTGCATTGCCCAGTGGTTCAGAGGACTTTGTTGTTTTTACCGATGCGTCGAAGAAGGGTCTTGGTGCAGTGCTGATGCAACGTGGAAAGGTTATAGCTTATGTTTCTCGTCAATTGAAAGACTACGAGAAAAATTATCCTACGCATGACCTGGAACTGGTAGCTGTAGTTTTCGCCCTGAAAATCTGGAGACACTATTTATATGGCGAAAAGTGTGAAATTTTCACGGACCACAAGAGTTTAAGGTATTTGTTTTCCCAGAAAGAACTCAATATGCGGCAGAGACGGTGGTTAGAGCTTGTCAAAGATTATGATGTGACGATTAGTTACCACCCTGAGAAGGCGAATGTTGTAGCAGATGCATTGAGCCGTAAGTCAAGTTCCTCTTTCAGTTCTATGATCCAGAAGTCGTTGTTGTTAGACGTGGAACGAGAAGAGATAGCTTTGGTGGTTCTAGGAACCATTGCTCGCTTTTCAGCATTAGTCATTCGAGCTACATTGACGGACAGGATCCGTAGAGAGCAGGCCAATGATGTACAGTTGACAGAGGTGAGAGCCAGAGCAGAGGAGAGAGGTAATTCAGAGTTCGGGACGAATAGAGATGGTTTGGTGACATTCAGAGGCCGTATTTGTATTCCTGTTGGTGATGATATTTGGCGAGACGTCTTGACAGAGGCTCATACCGCGCCATACTCGATACACCCAGGTAGCACCAAGATGTATCAAGATCTTCGTAGACTCTATTGGTGGCCACGTATGAAGAAAGATATTGCCATATTTATTTCTCAGTGCCTAACCTGTCAGCAGGTGAAAATCGAGCACCAGAGACCTGCTGGGACATTGCTATCATTGCCGATTCCTCAATGGAAATGAGAGCATATTACGAAGGACTTCGTGACTGGTCTTCCCAGAACGCAGAAAGGCTATAACTCTATTTGGGTTATCGTTGATCGGTTGACCAAGTCAGCTCATTTTCTTCAAGTCAAGACAACGTATTCCATGAACCAGTATTCCGAAGAGTACATATCAGAGATTGTTAGACTTCATGGTGTTCCTGTGTCGATTGTGTCTGATCGTGACCCTAGCTTTACTTCAGAGTTTTGGTAGTGTTTACATAGAGCCTTGGGTACACGGTTAGCATTCAGTACAACAGATCATCCTCAGAGCGACGGTCAATCAGAGAGAGTTATTCAGATTTTGGAGGATATGCTCAGAGCTTGTACTATAGACTATCCTGGTAGTTGGGATTCCAAATTGCCTCTTGTTGAGTTCACGTACAATAACAGTTACCAGGCGACGATTGGCATGGCACCTTATGAAGCACTTTATGGTAGAAAATGTAGATCTCCCTTGTATTGGGACGAGATTGGTGAGAGCAAGATGTTGGGTCCAGAGTTGGTCCAACAGTCAACTGATGTTGTTACTGTTATTCAAGAGAGGATGAAGACAGCGCAGTCCAGACAGAAGCGCTATGCTGATGTGAGGCGAAGGCCGTTGCAGTTTGAGGTTGGCGACCATGTGTTCTTGAAGATAGCTCCTCTTAAAGGTGTGATGCGGTTTGGAAAAAAGGGAAAGTTGAGTCCAAGATTCATTGGCCCATTTGAGATCTTGGACAGAGTCGGTGATCGAGCTTACAGGTTAGCCTTACCGCCAGATCTTGATAGAGATCATAATGTTTTTCATGTCTCCATGCTCAGGAAGTATATTGCGAATCATTCCCATGTTCTTCACCACGAGCCATTGGATTTGACGCCGAGTTTGACGTACCAAGAGGTTCCAGTCCAGATTTTGGATCGCAAAGTTAAAGTATTAATGAATAAAGAGATTGGCATTGTTAAAGTCCTTTGGAGGAAGCAATTGAATGAAGAAGCCACGTGGGAACCAGAGGATGAGATGAAAGAAAAGCATCCTGAGTTGTTTGCGCAGTGACGTCAATTTCGGGGACGAAATTCCTCTAAGGAGGGGAGATTGTAATATCCAAGCTTGGTGATCGGTACGGTTTAAGATTTAATATGATTATTGACTCATTGGTTAAGTTTAAATATAGTTTTGATGTTAAGAGTTGAGATTTATGATTTATGGTATTGTGTTTATAGAAGATGTGTGGTGATACTGTAGTATCGTTGCGATTAAATTCATGATAATTTGTATGTTGATCCAATTGGTATGAGGCCAATTGGAGTGGTTATATAAGACATAGAGGTGTAACTTTCATGTTTCGAGTTTTGTTCAAATCATTGTGGAAGACAAGCCAATAGCGTCCCGAAGTTTGTCGTGTGTGTCGTCGTTCCTCCAGTGACACATGTTGGGAGATTGAGCATAACTTTTTACTCAGGCCTTCAAATGACATGAGGCTAATTGTAAAAGCAAGCCAAGACATAGAGCTACAACTTTCATGCATATCACTTTTCCAAATTATGATGGGAAGAGGCGTTTTGGAGGCAATCTTTGAGGCGCCTGTGCGCAGAGCGGCTCCCGAGCGGTAAGAAATGACCGCCCGAGCGCCACTGATTCTGAAGGTTTGGTATCGGACAGTATGGTCCGCGCCCGAGCGGTAATTTATGACTGCCCGAGCGCCCAACACAGTACAAAAAACGTGTTTTCGAGATTTAAGTGATATAATACATGAGTTGGTCTCATTTTCTCTCATTTCTCTTCATTCTCTCGGTTCTTTCTCTCAAGGGGAGGTTAGGGTTTCATTTCCTATCTTTGATTCAAGCTTGTTGTTGGATTGTGGTGGTGAAACAAGGTTCTTGTGGGTTTAAGAAGCTAAGGTAAGCTTGTGGCTTTGTTTATTCTTGGATTATGATGTTGGTAAATCTTGGGTTTGTTGATGGTGTTGGTTTTATGGATTTAATGATATGGTTGTTTGATTATTGGGTTATTGATGGTGCAATATATGGTTTATTGTTGTAGGAATTCAACCAAGAGTTTAGAATCAAGGTTTCCAAGTGTAGTAAGTGGAATTCATTCCTTGTGCTCACATGATAATATATGTATTGTGTTTAAATGGTTTTAACATGTTATTCTTTCTATTTGATTCATGCTATGTATTAATACACTTTGTTGTATATTAGAGACATTTTTGTCTCAATTATGTTAAAGGGAATACAAAAGAGAATAGAGTTTTCAAAGTGTTTGTTTTAATGCCAAAGAGAGAATTCGAATGATTTATTGGATTGATAGATACATATTCAGATATTGCATGCAATTAGTTGATCAACGACCATAGGCTTATATCCCGACAGAGTAATCGATTTATATAGATGGGATATAGGTANTTTCTATTTGATTCATGCTATGTATTAATACACTTTGTTGTATATTAGAGACATTTTTGTCTCAATTATGTTAAAGGGAATACAAAAGAGAATAGAGTTTTCAAAGTGTTTGTTTTAATGCCAAAGAGAGAATTCGAATGATTTATTGGATTGATAGATACATATTCAGATATTGCATGCAATTAGTTGATCAACGACCATAGGCTTATATCCCGACAGAGTAATCGATTTATATAGATGGGATATAGGTACAGAGACAGAGATACTATATAGATATCAATCCATCAGAGAAAAGAGAAATACCATCGTTATTGTTATTCATTCTATGATATTCATGTTTCAGAGTTGATGGTATTTAATGTTTTCAAAGCCATGTTTTACAGAGTATGGTATATGTATATTGCTATGTAAAAGCTCCACTTGCTGAGTTTTATACTCATTTCAGTTATTTCATGTGATGCAGATAAGAGTGACGGGCCAGGACTTTGATTGGAGCCGAGGTCATATGCATAGAACATGGAAGGAAGAAGGCTATTTTGTTAGCACTTTTGGACATGATCAAAATGATATTTTGTATTTTGTTGCAAAGCTTATTTGATCATGTATATTCTTTTGATTATATATTGAAATGTATTTTAAATCCTTCTTTCCTTTAAGAAAATTTTAAATTCCGCTGTTATTTCATGAAATCGATCAAGAGGGCGTTACACAAATTCTTAAACATGTCCAATTCCACCACAAAGCCAGCATGCATAGAAATCATATAATTTTCTCATTTCATAACGTAACACGTATAAAAATTCTAAGGCATATAAAACATATATCCTCATAAAGCTATTAAACATGTGACGTAAACATATAATTCATGTAATCATGCATGTAACATTATAAAAATCATATAAAACATGCAAACTTACAAATTTGAGGCTTGGCGACTGAGCTTCCTGGCACTGATGGTGGCACAACCTTTTACAAGAACATTGCTCTGATACCAACTGAAACGTCCACTACTCGTTTTCTTAAAAAGTACTAGAATTTTTTTTTAAAACACCTAAGTATTGGCCGAACACATCCAACAATTTAGGAAATATTTTTGATGTCCTTTAAAAATAAAACAACCAACAGACCTTTAAAAATCAAAAGAAATGGTTTAAAGCATAAAATCATCCAACATTTTACCAAATCTAAAAGCATTATTTGAAAAGTATAGCCCATACTATCAACCTATCAAAAACATAAATAAAAAGACGTAAAATCTTTAACATAAATCATAAACGTCAATGCGGAAAACTAGAAGTGCTGGTCCTAGGGTTATGTGCACCTTAAGTCCAGTCAGATCAACCATCAAGACCTCCACTACCCTCAACATCAAACTCACATGCATCAATCACACCTAGTGAGTCTAAAGACTCAACACACCATAATCTTGATAACAACATAATACATATACATATCACGTGTAACAGTGAAAATACTTTTACGTAAAATAACGATTTCATGAAGATGCATAAACTATAAACATAAACATTTTCATATCAACATAATACGAATACGAAGTCACAATTAACGATCTGAATTCGACGAAATGAAAATTAAACATGCATATAACGTTTTTCTTTTAAATCAAGCACACAACATATCTTTTAACGTCCATATTATATCATAAAAAATCCACAAACATTTAACATAAACATTTTAACATATAAAGCAGCATTCAGAGCATTGACATGAAGTTTACTAATTTTCGGGTGTAAAATTATCGTTTTACCTCTAAATATAAAATTTCACATTTTTGATTTTTTCTTAATTTCATTGACTGTAAAATATCCCAAATAATTATTTAAGCTTAAATTAAATTTATCACAATTTTATTTAGATTAAATTCTAGGCCTTTCAATTATTCCTTAATTATTCATTTTTAATGCGTTTTAATCCCGAATTAATTCAAACTTTAATATAAAATTCTCAAATTAAAACTTAGACTTTTTATATTATTTTAACTCTCGTGAACAATGACTCGACCCCCGTGAGCCATGTTTCGAATTTAAAGCCAATAAAAAACCCTAACCGAACCATCTAGATTACACCTTGAGCCATGTTCGTTTTTCCATCAGCCAAGCTCGAACCACCCTGAGCTGAACCCTGCCCAGCCCCTCTAGGAACCCTCTTGGATCCTTAGAACCCTTAGGTACTGATCCTAAGCTCGAGCCGCAGCCACAACAACAGAACATGCCATGGCCGAGACTCCTAGTGTGGTAGGACTCCATGTTTGTGCACTTAAGACCCTAGCCTCTGGACCAGCCCTCAACCAGACTCTTGTGCACCCTCCTAGGACCCTAGTGATTTGACCTAGTGTGGTAGGACTCCATCTTCTTCTCCCTGCACGCCTGCACACCCTGAGCGACTTGCATGAAGCTTCTCGGGTTGGAGTCCTAGCTTGGAAGAAGTGGACTCCTTACCAGCCCTGTGCTCGAGTCCTAGCGTGGCTACGACTCTTTCCTTGACCCCTCACGTGACCCTAGCCCGCCCTGGTCCCAGTCGAGACCAAGACGTGCAACAACAAGCTTGAACCCGAGCCCCAAAGACACAACAGCCGAGAGATGGTTCCAGCTTGTTCCTTCCATGTGTGCAGCATGTTGGGGTGTTCTATGACTTCTTAAATTCATGTAAAACAATCCCATATCACTTCCGAATCATGGCAGCCCCTTAAGAACATTTTAAACATGTTTTTGGAACATAAAATCATGAGTTTAGAATATGTATATGCATAGTTATGAAAATAATATGATGTGTGACTTGTTTTCATTCAAAACATGATCAAATAAATACTATGGTGTGATGGATGAGTAAAGGGAAGAACATGACGTATCTTTGCGTATTTAATACACGATTATACGATGACGAATCGAAGAACGATGACACGAAGCCTTGGGCGAATTTCCTTGACAAAACCGAACTCTCCTTGATGTGCTTGTGTGTGCCGTGAGTTTGAGAGAGAAAAATAGAGTCCTTGTGCGTGATGGTAGGGTGGAGTAGTGAGTTATGAAGCTTGGGGGAGGGTTTTCTAGCTTATTTATTTGCTTGGTTATCAAGTAGCCAAGCCTAGGCCCATTAATAAGACATAATAGGCCCAATAAGCCCAAATGTGCTTATTTAAAATATCTCGTGTAGGAAAGTTTGTAAAATTATTAGCCGAGTTGTCAAAACGTTCGTATTTTTGTTGAAAATCGAATACCGATAAAAATTACGTCCCGGCGTATAAAACCACCTAAAAAACCCTTTATTTTCAAAATACGAAAAAGCATCAACCATATTTTAAATAACTAAAAACAATTATTTAATAAAAACAATTTCCATTTTTTTAATCCCTCAGTCTTCGTTCGTCGATTGCAACTCGAATAACACTTCAAAATACATTTTAATGCATCCATGCAGAAAAGTACATTTTAAACATGAAAATATGCACATCATAATTAATTTATGAAATTAAAGCAATTTAATTAAAATACAAAAAAAAGTTGATAATCTTACATGCATGTGATTCAAGTGGACTTTCGAATTTTTCAGGACGTTATAGAACGGTCTCGAGTTTACCTCTTGAAAATGTTTATAATTATGTTTTTAGGTGTTTTATGAAGTTTGGTTGGCTTCGGATCGAAAGTTTGAGGTCCAGGGGTAAAATGGTCAATTAGGGTTTCCAATGGCAAAATTGTCATTTTGCACCCGGGTCGAGTTAGCAGTCCTGGCAGCGCCCTAAACACGATTTGATATGTTTTAAATGTTTATGTTATCACAAATATGAATTTTTATTTAAATATGAAAAATACGATGCATGCTTGATTTTAAGAAAAAATTTACGTATATGCATGATTTTATAAGTGATGAATATGATGACATGTTTTGAAGGATGTGAGTCAGTTGTGACTAATACGATGACACGATAATACGATGACATGTAAGGAGAAGGCTCAATGGTTGGATAATAGTGTCGCTGATGTCCTCGTCGAGTACGGCGGTTATACGTAGATCGATATATCTCCTAATACGATGATAAGAAAGTCACAACTAATGAACGGAATTCAAATTAAGAAAGGCAACACGTATTTTTTGATATGATGATATATGTTATGAACATGTTTATGCTTCGACAGGTCATGATTATGCATACGACATTTAAGATCATGAAATGTATTTTTATTACAGTAATTTCACTGTTGCGTGTTATGTATATGTACTTGCTATAACGTTAAAGGTGTGTTGAGTCTTTAGACTCACTTGGTGTGAATGATGCAGGTGAGAATATTGATCAAGAGATTGGAGGTGCCGAAGACTGAGTAGACGGAGTTTGATGTGCGTACGCGAACTCGATGACCGTATTTTCCACACATTATGTTTGAGTTAGAGTGGATGTATATTTTCATACTCATTCATTTTATTATGTTGATGGTTGTAAGAATTTTTTCACGTTTCATATTTGCATTATTTTAAAACGCGAGACTAGGGTTGATGATTTGCCCTTTTTTTTAAACTGCAGTATTTTCATATGTCAGTTGATTGCTATTATTTTAAAATGTGTCATTTCCAGTGGTATCGTAGGCATGCACAAGATGGTAATTTTCGAAAATGAGTTTACAAAAAAAAAAAAAATTATTCGTATTTTAAGTAGCAGACGTTTCAACACTATTATCTCATATATGTTATTTCAAACATTGAAATAAAAACAAAAAATTGAAACACCACGTAAAATAACTGTTAGCATATTCTAGCATAATTTGAGTACGTATCTCATAGAAAATATTTCATTTTAAAAACATAACCAAATTTACATCATATTATTTCATCATGTCATTGTGCAACATAGTAAAAAAAAAAAAAAAAAAAAGAGCGAGAGATAAAATACTATGTTTTATCTAAAAAATGAACAATAGTTAAAAAGTATAATAAATTTTAAGATTAACAAAATATTATTCTATGAAAAAAATTATTTTAATCAACTGTCAATAATTATTATAAAAATTATCGTTAGAATTCTGAAATTTAATATAGTATCTCTAATTTACACAAAATTGTTAGCAAAACAAAATGTTTAGGAGATTATTATTTCTAATTATCGTTTGGCCAGCCAATATGAAAAGGCGAATAAGGGCGTAGGCTTCTGTATAATTAAAATATTATTTTACAAATCACAACGGCTACTTTCTCAAAGACTTTCAAATTTCTCGGGGAAATAAAGTAAATAGGTAAGGCTTGTGTTCTTCAATTCGTTTGTTTTCAAATCCTTTCTTCCCTCTTCTTGATACCACTCTCTTCTCAGTTTTTACTCGAATGAACAAGCCCTGGAATTATCTCTCGGGAATCCCATAATTTTTCAGTAAAGTACGCTCCACGAACGTCAAAGATGCATGATTTCATAGGCTCCGTACGCCGATCCCTGGTGTTCAAACCATCGGACGAGGAAACCGTTGGATTAGTTGGATTCGTTGAGAAAATTGGGTCGAGCATACGGAAATCAAGAATTGGGTTGTTTGGGAAGCCTCCAGTCCATGCGCTGCCACCAATTTCGACGCCTCCAAGAAAGGTCTCGAGGGCGGCACTGATGGAGGAGGATATGGTACTGCCGCCAATGGAAGGATCCACAATAGAGTCTCCTCGTGTGAATAAAGTTAGGAAAGCTTCCCCATTGAAAGAAAAAGGTAAAAGATGCGAGGACTCGGTGGTGAAGAAGAAGGATGTTGAACAGCCGCCGCAGATCCGTTGGAGGAAAGGGGAG
Source organism: Primulina huaijiensis (assembly GCF_012295235.1). Classification (NCBI taxonomy): domain Eukaryota; kingdom Viridiplantae; phylum Streptophyta; class Magnoliopsida; order Lamiales; family Gesneriaceae; genus Primulina; species Primulina huaijiensis. The sequence continues at coordinate 14,069,792 of NC_133307.1, forward strand.
TTGATTGGTTGCGGTGGATTTGGGAGGGTATACATGGGGATGAATATTGCTTCTGGCGAATTGCTGGCTGTTAAAGAGGTATTTTTTGTTTTAATCATCTCAATGAATTTTTTGTATTAGTTTGTTGATGGTCTTTACTCAATAGATGTGAGTATAATGTACTAATTTATGGGTTTCTTTATTTGTTCTTCCGTTGCTTGGATGCAGTTTGCAATTGGGAATAACAACGCTTCGAAGAAAACTCAAGTAAGGACATCGGTTTGAGCTGATTTATCTTTCTTCAGTGTATGATACTTATGCTTTTATAACCCCATTTGACAGTTTCTTGGTGTTTTGCATTTGGCAGGAATATATTAGGGAGCTTGAGAAAGAAGTCGATCTATTGAAAAATCTCTCTCACCCAAACATTGTTGTGAGTATATTGAAATTTCCTATTGTTTGATCCATTAGAACCTGGTGTCAAATATTTAATACTAGCACATTTATATTTGTTCAGAGATACTTGGGAACTGCTAGAGAGGAGGATTCTCTGAATATTTTATTGGAATTTGTGCCTGGTGGATCAATATCGTCTCTGTTGGGAAAGTTTGGTTCTTTTCCAGAATCTGTGAGTGGTTACTTTAATCTTATTCAGAAAGTGGAGATGGATAAAAATTCCTTGATATTGCATCCAATCCTTCCAGATGAAAATCTTCAATTCCATAAGATTTTAATGTCTGAGAAATGGATCTTTTTGGGTTTGTATATTGGAACTTCTCGAAAGCCGATAAATTATCAAATGTACTAAACAGAAATGAGGCTATGAAAAAAAAACTGTTGTTCTGGATAGTATATTGGTAGTATTTAGACTTTTAAACTTGTATTTGAATTTGCCTTCCAGGTCATTAGAATGTACACAAAACAATTGCTGCTAGGACTAGAGTATCTTCATGAGAATAAAATTATGCACCGGGATATCAAGGTAATTATTCCGCCTTCCTATTATTCTCGTGATTTTCAATCATCATTGAATGATAATTTGGATTCCTCCTAGGGTGCGAATATTCTTGTTGATAATAAGGGGTGCATTAAACTGGCTGATTTTGGAGCATCCAAGAAAGTTGAAGCATTGGTATGTTTCTCTTTGCATTTGTAACAATTTTCTTGATTCCCTCAATGAACACTGACTCCTAATGGAAATCTGCTGCAGGCTACTCTAACTGGTTTCAAATCAATGAAGGGTACTCCATATTGGATGGCTCCTGAAGTTATTGTGCAAAGTGGTCATAGCTAGTGAGTCGCGCAGCTTAGTTCTTCTACCTAGAATAATTTGAATCTGTTTTTACTTGCTAGAAGAAGTTATTTATGCAACAAAATCCGTTGTTACTTTGATCGATCTTTTTGTATCTATTTATGTTTTCTACTACACCTCCAGTATCTAGTAAGTTCCAAAAAGTTTGTCGTCTTCTAAACACTAATTTTTCTTAGACTGTTTTGATTTAATTAAGTTAATATACATAATATTTCTGTAAGAAAACTTGTTAACTCATGGCACTGGATAGGTATGTACACACACATACACATACATATATGCTCGATTTTGGCCACATCAGCACCTAAAAGCTTGATGATAAAAATCAAAGTAAAACTTGTTAAAGCTAAATCGGTGTCGACTAAAAGTATTTTTCTTGTAAATAGTTGAAGTATTGCTTGGAAGTTTTGTTGTAAACCATCTAGTGTAGCTGCCTAATGTTATGTTCCTTTCAAAATGTTGAATTGTATTCTTCAATTTCCAATCGTGGTTCTCTAACTACCCCATTAAAAAAGAAACACATGTACTTCATTTTTCAGCCATGTGCTTCCCACTTGAATTCAACCAATATTCTTTTGACTTTCTTTGTCTGAAAAAAAACAACAGCTCTGCTGATATTTGGAGTGTCGGATGCACAGTTATTGAAATGGCTACCGGAAAGGCTCCTTGGAGCCAGCAGTATAAGGAGGAGGTACTTGATTTTTAATATCTTTATGAATTTACTAGATTCAGGATTGTCTATTTTTAGGTTTTACTTATAGTCATTAATTAATTTTGGTTGGCTTCATTTTAGGCTGCTGCTCTTTTTCACGTTGGGACTACAAAATCACATCCACCAATACCAGAGCTTCTTTCCACTGAGGCAAAAGCCTTCTTGTTAAAATGTTTACAAAAGTATGTTTTCTTTTATATCTCATTTATTTGTCTGATATCATATTCCATTGAGCTGTTAAAGTAGCTATCTACGCAGTAGAGTCTTTGTGCTCAAAGAATAGCTAATAACTTTGAATACTTCTACACGTTTTTCTTCAACTCTTTCTCACCCAACAATCTGACATCACAAACTATTGCAGGGAGCCAGACTTGAGACCTACTGCATCGGAGTTGTTGAAGGTGGTGCAAATTGATCACTCATATTTGCTATAGCATAAATGACTATTATATGAAATGTCTGACTGCATTTGATGTTGTCTTGCCACAATGTTTTCATATTTTCTAGAAGAGTTATGTATGATATTTTACTGATATTATGTTTTCCATTTCTTGTTATCTTCAGCATCCATTTGTTACTGGAGAATGCCGAGAATCTTATCTTGTTCTACGCACTTCGATTATGGTAAGCCAAGGCACTTATTGTGATCTCTGTTTCAGTTCTATAGGCAGTATCTTTACCAGTTTAATTATCTGTACCAGGATGGAATGCGGATGGGAGCAAATAAGGTTGGCTCTGAGAAGACGTAAGCAATCTGATTAATGGAGTTGAATATCCTTTTTCAATCTGAATGAATCAGTTGTTTCAAATCTTGAGATTTTATCCATTCTGCAGAATGAGCCTGGAGGAAAAAATGACCTGCAACGGGGTGAAGGATATTGGTGACCTGGGTGGCAGTGTCAAATGCTTAGTTGTTAATTCAGATCTGTTATCAGACAGAGGATCCCTTTGGCAACCAACAAACTTTGATGATGACTTGTGTAGATTCGATGATGAAGATGTTGTCGCACTTGGTGCACCAACAAAATGCACGTCTACATTACTCTCTCATGAATGTAATCAGGTAAGGAGTAGACTGCATGGTCTTTGCAAATCTCATTGTCTTCCTTAAATAAATCAATCTTCATTCTAAGCCAAAGGCAAATTTTTTTAATTTTACAGAGTTTCAATCCTATGTGTGAGCCTACTGATGATTTGCCGTGCAAGTTTGATGAGAATTCAGAGTTGAATAAAAGCGGAGCAGGGTTGTATTCCAGTCAAATAGTTGATCCTCTAAATAGATCTTTAGCTTCAGGTATGGTGGATCATGGCTTTACATTCCCAGGGCATTCAGGAGCTGAAGATGAGGATGAAGTAACTGAATCAAAGATTAGAGAGTTCCTTGATGTAAAGGTAGACTCGACATCTCTTTTTTGTTTGTGTCCAGAAAGATCTTGTCATTTCACATTCAGAAGCATCATCCCGGAATTTATGCATCTTTCGTAGAAAAGATTTCAGCTTTCCAAAGAAAAAAGTTACAGTTTCATCTCTTTTCCTCTGTTATTTCCATTGTATGTATGTAATATTTCACTAATTCTTTTAGGCTTTTGAATTGAAAAGGCTGCAAACTCCTCTATATGAATTCTATAAATCCTTGAATGTTGCTGGTCCTCCGAGTCCAGTTGGGGTTGGGAACAAGGAAAACGTTTCAAATAATTACAATCTTCCGCCCAAAAGTAGGTCGCCAAGTAGGCTTGGTAGCAGAAGACTGTCTACTGCCATCGATGTCGAGTGCAGCTCAAGTCCTGGGAGTTGTTCCAGACGGGTATCAAATGCTGTTGACGTAAACTTTCAAGATTCTCAGGATGCTAAGGAGCTTCATGAGTCTCAGCGAGAACCACTTAGTCCTAGGTAGGTGATTTTCCTTGCATCATAAAATTTTGAATGACTCCATTAAATGAAACTGAATATTGTTTTGCCCGTAGCTCCGAGTTTATCGATAGACAGAGGAAATGGAAAGAAGAGCTTGATGAAGAGCTCGAGAGGACCAGAGGCAAGTTCTATGAGTTTTGCTATGTATAATTTGGACTTTCAAATCCCCTTTTAAGTGTGACTCTGGGGCATATGATTTGTCTTTCCTTGAGACATCCATATTTTAATTAGCTCCTACCTTCGGAAGAAATGTCCTCAAAATGAGCAGCAGTATGATTTTTTAGCGTAATAACTTTTTCTAGGAACTGGGTTTAATCATGTTTAACGGAACAAAATACATGTTGCTTTTTTAATGAGTTCTTGTGTTCACGTAAAGCCTTCGGCAGGTATCCTTATCTTGGGATTGGTAGAGCTACTGTGGGTACTTTTGAATGCAAGTACGCTACTTCAGACAAACACAGAAATCAAGGAAATTTAGCAACAAACTAATTTGAAAATGCATCTTTTCATGATACATAATTTTTGGAACGGTTAAATCCAAACACATGCACACATAATCTCAGACTCTCGTCATCACTCCGTAATTTTTGAGAATTCAAAACTGCGTCCACAAACAAATCCGAACACATGCACACACATATCAACTTGTATGTCAGATGTCAAGGTTTGTTCCATCTTTGTCTTAATATTTTGATGAGGTTCATGCAGGAGGCATGACTTTTTACTGCAGGATTTTGTAATGCGAAGCTGTTTGATTTGTCTATTTCAGAGCTCATGCGTCAGGCAGGGGTGACAACAACATCGTCCCCAAAGGATCGAATCTTGAATAGGAGAAGAGATCGTTTAAGGTTTCCCCCAACTCCAGGGAGATAAACCAAGTCTTTTACGGCTTCTCGAACAGTCCAGAGGATTGATCCCTGTTTACGTGAATTAAGATTTACCAAGTGGAAGTATCATGCCTGTAAGTAAATCAACATATTATTGTAATGCTTCAGGTAAGTTTAATATCCATTCCGTTTTATCATTTGAGTTTTGTATAGATCAGATCCCTATTGAAAATTGTACTTTCATTTCATATTCTAGTGGCTACCGGCAATATATGATGTATGTAAAAAATGTCTCCATATTGGGTTTGGATTGACTGAAACTATACTGGTTTGCACAAGCATCTGTTATATAGACTTTTACTTTGTGATGTGTTCGCCATTTTCCCATTGATTTGCAGCTCAAATTCCATCATTGTCATTTACATTTTGTAACACATTCAATACTAAACAAATCATAATGTTAACTAGCTTAATGTTGTCGTACAATTAAGGAAATTTGTTGTTTGAAATAGGAATATTGGAGAAAAAAAATTCAAAAATCTACATTACAATCGTAATTTGGTCTGATGCAGTATACCTCACCCTTATTTAACTGGGAAGTGCAGAAAACACTGATTCAGTTTCTTTGATGATGAAGAAGCAAGCAATGCTATAATGATGCCAAAAGATGTCCACATATCAAATTTATCCAAGATTTTATAACGGAAGCAGTGTAACACTGATCCAAAATATGAGAAATTTTAAATGCAAAATAAAACAAACTGAGAAAAAACAAATGCAAGGAGAATCGTTGAGAATGCAACCAAAGGTCCAGCGTAGGGAAAATTATGGGGGTTTATAAGTTGAAAAAGGCAATTGATTAGCTTCAACCTGGCAACACCCAACAAAGCTAACAACTTGAGAATTTGAAAGAACAAAAACATAACAAGTTACGGAAGAAGTTGTGATCAAGATAGATGTTCACTCTTCTTTATTGACATCAAGATTTTTTAGTTTCACTTCAAGATCATCTTGACCATCTTCATCTCTGTGATCTTCCTCATCAGAATCTTCTCCATCTGAATCATTCTCATCCAAGGAATCGAGTTTATCTTGATGTTTTTCAAACATGTCCTTCAGTTCATCAATCCCTTCATCGGAAATGAAGTTTCCATTGATATTATGTAACTTGAACCCTGCCTTATCTGCCAAATCCTGAGCCAATGTTTTGCTGCAGCCCTTCTAAGAGAGTTCTGGTTCAGATCGACTTCCTTCAATTTGTCATACTCTTTTCCAAGGGCTTTTACTTATCAGAAGTGCACCATTGTCTTTGAGGTCGTTTTCTGACAGTTTCAGCTTCACAAGAGCCTTCTTTCTAGCAATGCAAGCAGCTATGCTTGAATCGGCTTCGGCTGGTTTGGCATTTCCAGCCATTTCCAAGACCTCAAGTGAAGGAACGGCCACTTCGAGAGCAATGGCTAAGGCAATTGCTCCATCATCTTCAAGATTCATGTACCTCAAATAAATCTTACTGAGATTTTCCTTATTTCTAACAGCCTCACTCGGCTTGATACCAACCTCTACACCAAACAGGTTTTCCCGAATATCCCGTTTCTTCAAATTATTACATTTTGCAAGTGCTTCGGTCAAGGCAACCCCACCTTCAGAGCCAACACGAGTGGATGAGCATAAAAAATCCTGAGAGATTCTAAAACTCCAAGTGCTGCTTTTACCACACATCCAATTGGTTAAAATTCCACGGGGTGTGTGACAACCGGTGGAGGATAGGATGTCCCGAAAATCCCAAAATAACGGACAAGGCTTCATAATCTCATAAATTGCAATAGCCCCTTCATCTCTGCATGATTTGTGACTTATATTTTATTGAATCTTATGTAAAAAAAAATTTATTTTAATAATATTTTACGGTTTTATCTAATTATGACATTTACATTATATATATACTCACACAAAATGCATAGATAAAACCATTAAATATATTATAGTATCACGAGGTTTATCTCGCAACGTAGATCATGAAATTCATTAGGAATTGTATTTTATATTATAAACTTGTTCCTAATCGATTCAGCGGACTAAAACAAGGATAATAATAGCATCTATAATGTTAACGACACGTTAAATTGGTATGAACATGGAGATGTCCAATCATACAAATTTGTGATCAATTGATAATTGCACTCAAAATTTCCAAGTGTTTATCACTTATTGAGTGTATTAGTCAACGGTTATGGTTGTATATCATTAGTCATTTAACCATGGATAACATGGAGGCTCTACGTACTAGCACTGCACTTTGTCTCGTTTACCGACTCCAGGAAGGACATCAGGCAGCGAGATTGGGTGAAGTCCCGACATACATAGGAGTAGATGCATTGTAGTCGGGAATTCACAACTCACATACAAGTGTAAATATACTATGTGATTTGATGAGTTGATAATGCAAAGAATATCTGGCTAGAGTAAGACATGTGTATTATGAAAGCGTGTTTCTTTATTTGCACATACGATGCTACTATGATTACTCAAAGATATAACACATCATTATCATATTTATTTGCAACTCTTGATATACCAATGGTTTCAGACTCGATACCTAAAGGTTCATGATGTGATGCTACTAAACGCTGTTACCATGATTTATTGGGTCAATCAGACTTGAATTCTAACTTTCTTGATCAAGTGGTTGATAAAAAGAATGAGACTAATTAGAGTAAACACGAATAAGGAAAAATGTTGTCATGAATCACATGGTTGTGAAATTTTCAGTTTTCATTACAATATTGAGATTTGTATCATCGTCATATCAGAGTTATATGATCATTGATCGTGCCTATAATGAAGCCATAATTATTTAATTAATAAATTTAGAATATATTAATTAAATATTAATTATGTAGTTTTGACTATTATTTGAAATTCTCATAAAATATTCTTGATTGGCCTAGAATTAATTAATTGAATAATATTTATTTAATTATATCATGTATTGTCAGAAGTTGAAAATGAGATCATGACTCAATCACGTATTATTCTCTCATCAATTTAGGTGCAGCCATATTGTTGGTGGCATTGTCTATTAAAATCTGAACAATATTCTGAGCTCCTAATTGTTCAACACACTTGTCAACATGCTCACAAATAAGTCAAGTTGTATGTGCCACGTCTGAAGACTCTTTAGACTCTAAAAATATAGTACCCTCCTTGCAATTGACATACAAATCTAAATAGTGTTCTCTTTTTCTATCACTCCATGCATAAGTCATAATTGAGCACTCATTCTTTGCCCATTCTTCTTTGTGCTTCTTCAAAAGTGTCTTCGTTCTTTCAACTTCAGCTTCAAAAGTGGCTCTCTAAGTCGATATTGAGTTGGAGGCTTGAACCCTGGTCCAAATTGATCTACTGTCTCCTTTAGTTGCCTGAAACTACCATTATCAAGAACATTGAATGATATTCGATTTCTTGTGTGCTCTAATAAAGATGTCTCTGTGAACCGCAGACAAATTATTTTTAATTAGTTTCAAATGTTGTTTTTATGCAGTTATAGATACCAGTAAGCAGTAACTTAGTCGTAAAACAGTCATACTCTAGAGCACTGACTCTAGAAAATCCCTCCAAAACTTGCCAAGACAAAAACCTTAAACCTTTCCAGCAATAGACCTGCACCAGGATATGTAACAGTTGAATGAAGTTGATATAATGGAAGAGATATATGCATGAGCAAGAAAAATAAATCAAAGCAATAGAATGATGCAAAATTTATCAAAAATATATATAAAAACAACCAAATTCAGCAATATTTCATAAAACCTTTTGGCAGTACACAGATACAAAATCAAGTCATCAAATATTCATCGTTGGGAACTCTTTTGATATTCTTTTACTTCTTTGACATCTCTCGCCTTTCACAAGTTTGCGTTGTAAATAAATGCCATATTTATGGATCCTAATCAAACAATGAAAATAAAAGTGAAGACAATCTATTGTGTTCATGAATGTCTAGAAATTAGTCATTGAAAAAAGAGGACAGCAGACATTGAAGAGAAAAGAAAAAAAAAACTGCGCTTGTTCGATTTCTTGTGTGCTCTAATAAAGACGACTCTGTGAACCGCAGACAAATTATTTTTAATTAGTTTCAAATGTTGTTTTTATGCAGTTATAAATACCAGCAAGCAGTAACTTAGTCGTAAAACAGTCATACTCTAGAGCACTGACTCTAGAAAATCCCTCCAAATCTTGCCAAGACAAAAACCTTAAACCTTTCCAGCAATAGACCTGCACCAGGATATGTAACAGTTGAATGAAGTTGATATAATGGAAGAGATATATGCATGAGCAAGAAAAATAAATCAAAGCAATAGAATGATGCAAAATTTATCAAAAATATATATAAAAACAACCAAATTCAGCAATATTTCATAAAACCTTTTGGCAGTACACAGATACAAAATCAAGTCATCAAATATTCATCGTTGGGAACTCTTTTGATATTCTTTTACTTCTTTGACATCTCTCGCCTTTCACAAGTTTGCGTTGTAAATAAATGCCATATTTATGGATCCTAATAAAACAATGAAAATAAAAGTGAAGACAATCTATTGTGTTCATGAATGTCTAGAAATTAGTCATTGAAAAAAGAGGACAGCAGACATTGAGAGAAAAGAAAAAAAAAACTGCGCTTGTTCGATTTCTTGTGTGCTCTAATAAAGACGACTCTGTGAACCGCAGACAAATTATTTTTAATTATTTTCAAATGTTGTTTTTATGCAGTTATAGATACCAGTAAGCAGTAACTTAATCGTAAAAGAGTCATACTCTAGAGCACTGACTCTAGAAAATCCCTCCAAATCTTGCCAAGACAAAAACCTTAAACCTTTCCAGCAATAGACCTGCACCAGGATATGTAACAGTTGAATGAAGTTGATATAATGGAAGAGATATATGCATGAGCAAGAAAAATAAATCAAAGCAATAGAATGATGCAAAATTTATCAAAAATATATATAAAAACAACCAAATTCAGCAATATTTCATAAAACCTTTTGGCAGTACACAGATACAAAATCAAGTCATCAAATATTCATCGTTGGGAACTCTTTTGATATTCTTTTACTTCTTTGACATCTCCCGCCTTTCACAAGTTTGCATTGTAAATAAATGCCATATTTATGGATCCTAATCAAACAATGAAAATAAAAGTGAAGACAATCTATTGTGTTCATGAATGTCTAGAAATTAGTCATTGAAAAAAGAGGACAGCAGACATTGAGAGAAAAGAAAAAAAAAACTGCGCTTGTTCGATTTCTTGTGTGCTCTAATAAAGACGAAAGTGCGCTGCGTTAAGGCAAGAGCAAGCAGAAGCCTCTTTTTACCTTTAAATTTTATTTAATTGGTCTTTAAAATATTAAAATTACAAACAAAATTTACCAAAAAAAAAAAGAAAAATGAATCAGGCACTCCTAGGAGTGCCTAGGCTCGCCTAAGCAACTTAGGCTGGCCATATAGCACCTTATCGGTGCGGTAGGATGCCGCATAATGCCTAGACGACAATTAAAACACTGATTTCAATAAATTCATTACATGAATTGAATATATGTAAATTATTATTTCTGTAAATTATAAAAAAATCAGTTTAATATACAAAATATTAAATTTACATATTAATTTATAGTCATGCACAAAGTAATTTATTATTATTACACATTTTATTCTAAAACAATATTTTTTTAAAGAGCAAAGTAAAACGATATTAATTTATTAGTGTTCATATATAGATTAAAAAAATTAATTTTAATGTCATTTTCGTCAATATATCAAGAATATATTTTAGCTATATATAGATTTCTTTATGTTAGAGTAGGTGTCCAGCGAACCAACTTGTAGTTTGGGCTTTATTGATTTTTATGTAAAAATAATCTTTATTTTAATTATATTTTATGGTTTTATCTAATTATGACATTTATTTTATCTGTATACACATACAAAATGCATAGATAAAATCCTTGAATATACAATATGTACCATGAGGTCTGTCTCTCAACATAAGATAATGAAACTAATTAGGAAGCGTACTGTTTATATTAACTGGTTGACAAACGGACCAATACCTGATCAGAAGACTGAACTGTACCGATAACTGAACTGGTAAATGTAACTAAATTAAAGGAGACTTAGAAATTTAATTGAACTAGTAGAACTAAAGTAAACCAACTAAAGTTCTCAAAGGATTTATTAAAGTCTTAGACTGATGAATCGAAGATTGTCGAACTGATACCAAATCTGAAAAACTAAATGTGTTATTCGTAGAACTGGTATAGCTTAACCGAAAACTGAACTGGAACGTTTGAACTGAAAAGACACAAGTTAGAATTGATGTAATCCAGCTGAACTGATCAGTCAACCAGTTTAACTCTTGATAAGTTAGCCACGTCATCAGCTGCAATTTGAATCTCAGCAGAAAAACTAACAGTTCATACCGAAGCAGAACAGATGAAGCTGAACAGGCTGATACATCATACTTCTGTCAGAAAAAGTCATCTACATGGACTAAAATACGATTTAACGGATATTAATCATTAAATGCATTCAATGTGACCGTTGGAATCGAAGACTATATATAGCTAATGAGTTCAGTTGAAGAAAGGGAAAAAACAAACAATCCACGAACAACTACAATTAGAACAAATCATTCAGTTGCGATTCACTTTCGATTTTATTCAGTTTGCAAATTACAAATTCTATCTCACACCTCGTTGATTTATTCATAGTATTCCGGCTACTTATTTGAGTTTGTAAGGTCTAAGAAATTCGAACTACGTAACCTGACAGCATGCAATCTAGGGTTTTAATTTAAAATATGTGTTTAATGATTTTTATGCATTTTTTTTATGATTTTTGCATGGATAGGTTTTATTTCATGGTTACTTTAAGGTTTCATGCATTAGGGCTTTTATTTGCATTCCACGCTTGAACGAGTAACGGAGACCGAAGATAATCAGGAAAAATATTTTTATTTACTAATTAATTTTAATTATTTAATATGAGGTGTAATTAAGGGAAAATTGCGAAACTGGGCCTTGGTGGAGTATTTTTACTCGCCAGGTCATATTTTTTAATCGGTACGCAAAATTTAGTGAATCTGATGACTTTTTGAGGGTTCGGGCAATATTTTTAAAAATGTACCTAAACGAAATATTTTTCGAGAGTGTTACTGGGCTTGATGGATTTATTTTAGTGCTTAATGGACCCAAAATCCTTTTAACCCTTTAAATTTTAATTAAGGGTTCATTAATGTGTTATATTTTGATTTAAACACATCATTAAGCAAACCCTAAACCTATTCTAAACCTAGCAGCCGTCCCCTCCCCTCCCAACAACAACCTCATCTCATATTTTCAGCAGCAAAATCGTCAGCCCCCTTAGCTTTCAAAGAAAACCTTCCCCCGCCTCTCCGGTGCAAGCCCTACACGTATATCTTCCAATTTTCGGGCACATAAACATTAAGGCACACCATGTATATCTTTTTCTCATCATTTACACATTTATATGCTGATGTATGAGAGGGCCGTGAGCAGCTGGTCGTGGTCCATAAGCTGATCAAAGGAGTTAGGTTGAATGGTGGCTCAGTTGGTTCGATGATAGGGCAATCGGGTTGTTGCGCACGTCCACATGCATGGGGGTTAAGGGCATAGTTAGGTCGGTTCTTGAAGGGGCCTACGGCTTGGTCATGGTCCTAGGGTGGTCTAGTTTGGGGCTGGTCCAGTCTAAAGTTGAGCTAGGGTTGAATATTTAGAGCCAAGGTGCACTAGGGTTTCGACCATTCTTAGTGCAGGAAATTTCAGTAAGGATCAGGGGGTTTTCGATGGCTCTAAATGGGTTGAAATGGGTGTTTAAGGGTATGGTTAAGTATTATTTGGTCACGCTTTAAGTGGGGGAAAATTTGGTTAGGTTTCGGGTTAAAACCGGGACCCTGGTCCAAGTTTTAAAACGAATCGTATAAGTTTTGAAACAGTCTTGATTTTACGTCTAAGAAATTTTTATTATTATGTTTTGAGGTGTTTTAAAGAGTTTGGTAGGCTTCGGGTCGAAATTTTGAGGTACAGGGGTAAAATGGTCAATTAGAGTTTCCAGGGACGAAATTGTCATTTTGCACCCGGGTCGAGTTTTTAGTCCTGACAGCGCCCTAAACACGATTTAAGAAAAATTTACGTATATGCATGATTTTATTTACGTATATGCATGATTTTATTAAGTGATGAATATGATTTTATTCTAAGAAATACATTGCATGCTTGAATTTAAGAAAAATTTACGTATATGCATGATTTTATTAAGTAATGAATATGATGACATGTTTTGAAGGATGGGAGTTGGTTGTAACTAATACGATGATACGATAATACGATGACATGTAAGGCCAAGGCTCAGTGTATGGGTAATATTGTCGCTGATGTCTCCGTCGTCGGGTACTGCTATTATACGTAGATGGATCCATCGCCTAATACGATGATTCGAAAGTTACAACTAATGAACGTAATTCAGATTAAGAAAACGAACACATATATGTTGATATGATGGGATATGTTATGAAAATGTTACGCTTTGACATGTCATGATTATGCTTAAAACTTTTAAGATCATGAAGCATATTTTTATTACGGTATTTTTCACTGTTGTCTGTTATGTATATGTATTTGCTATAACGTTACAGGTGTATTGAGTCTTTAGAGTCACTAGATGTGAATGATGCATGTAAGCATTTTGATCAGGAAACTGTAGGTGCTAAAGAATGAGTAGGCGGAGTTGAATGTGCACACGCGAGCCCCAGGACTGTATTTCCGCACATTATGTTTTGAGTTAGGAGTGGATGGATATTTTCATACTCTTTGATTTTTACTATGTTGGTGGTTGTCAGAATTTTTACTCGTTTCATATTTGTTTTATTTTTTAACGTAAGTTTAGGGTTGACAATTTGGCGACTTTTAAACTGCAATATTTTCATCTGTTATTGAATTACATTTATTTTAAAATGTGAAATTTTCAGCTAATGTTGCATGCTTGCTTAAAGATATAATTTTAGAAAAAATGAGCTTACAAAAAAAAATTATTAGCATTTAAAGTATTAGACGTTTCAGTTGGTATTAGAGCAAGGGTCCTGTATGAGGTTGTGTCACCGCCAGCTTTTGCAGCTCAGTCTTCATGCCTCAAGTGTGTAAGTTTGTATAATTTTAAATGTTTTAAATAATTTACTGCTATCACATGCATGATTACATGATATGCGTTTGACAATGATTTGCAGTACATGTTTAGCTGCTTACATGATTTAAGAATTAAATTTTTTGAAAACTAGATTAAACTGCATAATGGGTTATGATAGATGTTGTTTTTACGTATTTTATCGCATTAGTTTGTGTGTGCATTTCATATACATTTTGTTCATTTTAGAATTAGCATATGCATATGATCGTGTCTCACTTGTACGTGATGAATTTGCAGGTAAAATGGCCGGAAAACTGAAATCGAAACAAAATGTGCAAGCCACAAGAAATTGGCAAAACGGCTGGTGCCCGAGCGGTAGAATCTTATAGCTCAGGCGCGAATATGGATTTTCGGGCAGAAGACTCGGAACTCGGGCGTAAGAATGATGACGCTATATCTTCAATCCGCTTAATTCTTAACAAATTAGTATTCGCAATTTCTGAAGGCCGTTCTAGCTATATAATATATTCTTGATTAATAAAAATAACTTTGACTTTGCAAAAATCTTACCGCTCGAGCGCGAGCGCGAGTTCCACACTTCACAAGCAGAATTACAGAAGGGATTCTACCGCCCGAGCAGTGCTCAACTTTGGAAAAAATATTGAGAATGATTTCTAGCCTTCCGGGCGAAGTTGCCAAGTGTGGCTGCAACAAGTAAACCCTAGGGACGTTTTTCATTGATTATTCAGCAGCCACCAAGGTTTGGAGGAGAGAAAAGGCTTGGAGAAAGCTTGGAGTTGAAGATTTAAAGATTTTCGTGCAACATTCTTCACATTTTTGTCACGTCTAGTATTTCGAGTTTATTTTCTCTTATTTAAATATTGTTTTGCTTAGTTTGATCATGACTTTGAGTAGCTAATTTTCATTATTTGTTGGGATTTAAGGGGATCCTACCCTGAAACCGAGTTTAGTTAATTCACATATCGACTTTTGATTTATTCTTGATTGTGCTATATTTTCATTGCGTTGTTGAAGCGTAGCTAATTTTAATAACGATTTAATATTGCAAGTGAATTCGAGAGAATAGCACGTGATAGGAACGAGTAGCATAATCCGTTGATTTACAATTTATATAGAAATATGAAGTCGGATATGCGTCGATAGTCATAGTCCGGAAGGACAAAAGTTAGGGGATTTTATAGAACGACATTCAATTCACCTTTGATAAATAATTAAAGATATTTAATTACTTTACTAAGTAGAATTAGTTTAACATAACGCGAGAGGGCGTGTTCAATTGGATAGGAAATCCCGTCGGAATCATAGATCACTATCGAACGAATTAAGTAAATGACGAAGGGTAGGTGAACCGAAATTCCCAAAAAAATCATTTATCATTGAATATTTAATCAATCATTTCACTTATTTATTTCATCATTTAAGTTGTGAATCATTTTTTTGAGTTTTTATTTAATCATAGTAATATAAACAAATATTCAAATTTTCGTGGTTAAATGTTTTAATAACTGAGAATAAAAATTGCGAAATACAGTCTCTAATGGAACAATACTTGTACTCTCGTACACTATATTATTACTTGAAATCGTGCACTTGCGATTATTTCGAGCTTGAACATTATTAATTTTGACAAAAATTCTACAGTACAAGTTTTGCTGGATCAAGTTTTGGCGCCGTTGCCGGGGACTTCAAATCCACAATTTTATTTTCAGTTATTTACTTTAGCATTCTTTATTTTGTTTTATTTGAGTTTACACCTTCAATTTCTTTGCTTATATCTCTTTTGGTGCATGCCAAAGTCTCTTGAATCTGAACTTGAGATATTCGATCCCGAGATTGAAAGAACCTGAGGAAGAGCATCATGAAGACCCACGTGTCGAGGAGCCAAGGCGTATACCCATGTTGGAGTACGCACAACCTTCGCTTGACGGAACACGTCCAAGCATAGTGCGACCACTATCAGGGTGAACCAGTTTGAGATCAAACCATCCATCATTCAGATGATCCAGAACACTGTCCAATTTGGGGGAAATGCGCTAGATGATCCAAACACTCACATCGCCAACTTCTTAGAAATTTGCTACATTTTTATTTAATGGAGTGTCTGGTGATGCTGTTAGATTGCGTTTAGTTCCTTTCTCTTTGCGTGACAAAGCTAAATCTTGGTTGAATTGTTTGCATGTAGGTTCAATCACAACTTGGGAAGATATGGCCAAAGCATTCCTCTTGAAATACTTTCCTCCATAAAAAACCATGAAGCTACGAGCGGACATAACCACCTTCACTCAATTTGAGCAGGAGTCATTCTACGAGGCTTGGGAGCACTACAAAACTTATTGCGGAGATGCCCACATCATGAGTTGCCTCTTGGATTAGTTGTCCAAAGTTTTTTTACTATGGTTTAATTTCGTCTAACCGTACCATGATAGATGCTGTGGCCTGTGGGAATCTGTTGAGGAAAACGGCCGAAGAAGGGTACAAATTACTGGAGAAGATGGCTGCTAGCAGTTATCACCCTCAATAAGAGAGGAACAATCAGAAGAGGAGCGCAGGAGTTCACCAGGTAATTGAATTTTCTGCTGTCACTACGCAATTATGATAACTTAACAGGAAAATAGACAGCTTGAATGTAAACGGGACAACAATGCACCTGCAAGAGATATTATGTGATAAATGCGGAGGAGAACACTATGTTAAGGATGGTCAAGACAGTGATCCTTTCTATGTGCATGAGGAGGCACCAGTAAATCAAGTGGGGATTCAAAACTGTCCTAGAAATGATCCATATTCGAACACATATAATCCTGGCTGGAGGGAACACCCCAACTTCTCATGGGGTTGGCAAAGCAGTCAGAATCGACCCCAAGTAGGACAACAGTATGGTAAGCAACCGATGTATCGACCTGAGCCTAGAGAGGAGAAGTCTAGTTTGGATCAAATGATGTCTAAGTTCATCTTATCCACCGAGACTAGACTACAGAACCAGGATGCATCGATAAAGGGTTTGGAGAATCAGATAGGTCAGTTAGCTAAAATGATTACTAGCAGAGATCCGAGAACCTTGCTAAGCAACACGGAGACTAACCCGAAAGAGCAAGTGAAAGCCATAACATTGAGGAGTGGAAAAGTGCTTGAAAAAAAAGAGAAAGAAAAAGAGGATCAAGGAGAGGAAGCGGCTGACACGTCCATAGGTAAGTCTTTTAACTCTACACCCGCACCCCACCCACTGCACAATCTAAAATTTTTATCCTTCCACCTTTCCCTGCAGCATTGAAAAAAGCGAAATTGGATGCGCAATTCAGTAAGTTCTTAGAAGTATTCAAGAAATTGCACATTAATATTTCCTTTGCTGATTCTTTGATGCAAATACCGAGCTATGCTAAATTTCTGATAGACATCTTAGCTAATAAGAGGAAGTTGGAGGATCATATGACGATAAACTTGACTGAGAATTGCTCTACATTGGTACAAAACAAGATCCCACCAAAACTAAAAGACCCAGGGATTTTTTCTATTCCTTGCATGATTGGTGACGTTGTTTTTCATAAAAATTTATGTGATCTTGGTGCGAGTATTAATCTTATGCTTTTATCTGTATTCAGGAAACTTAGATTGGGAAAGCCTAAGCCGACAAGGATGTCCTTGCAACTAGCTACTGGATCCGTCAAATTTCCACGAGGAGTAATAGAAGATGTGTTGGTGAAAGTGGGAAAGTTTATATTTCCTGGTGATTTTGTGGTACTTGACATGGAAGAGGATAGGGAGACGCCTTTGATTTTAGGGAGACCGTTCCTTGCAACTGGAAATGCCGTGATTGATGTGCAAGAAGGGAAGTCGAGATTGAGAGTGGGAGTGGAGGAAATCACTTTTAATGTTTTTAACGCTCTTAAGCACACACTACACACTAATGATTGTTTTATAGTTAATTCTTTGGATTCACATGTGTGTCATTTTGTGCAGGATGCTATGACAGATCCATTGGAAGCCACTCTCACCACTGAAGTGAAGAAAGATGAACTGGATGAAGAAAAATCTGAAAGAGTGGCATACTTTAATGCGAACCATCTATGGAAGAAGCCCGAAAGGATGAAATTGGATGATTTGGGACATCGAAGAGACTTGATCCCTCAGAAGTCAAGCATTGAGGAACCGCTGACACGTGAACTCAACTTACTGCCTCCACACCTGAAGTACGTGTACTTAGAGCGTACAAAGCTAGTACTTGACATGCGCATTACACCGAGGGAAATTAAAGAAGGCGAACCGGTGCTCTTGTACAACTCCAAGTTGCGCTTATTTCCTGACAAGCTCAAGTCAAGGTGGACTGGCCCTTACATGATTATCAAACCGTTCCCCTCGAGAGCAATAATTTTGCGAGATGGGAAAAATGAGCCGTTCACAGTCAATGCTCAACGACTAAAGCATTAATTGGGTGGCACAGTGGAGCCACAAATTAGAGTCGCTAAATTCCAAAACAGTTAGAGCTGAGAGGAACCTATAGTCTAGTTCTCGACAATAAATTGAGAACTAATTTCTTTCCCTTCCTACTCATTTTTAAAATTTTTTTTCTTTCATTTAGTTGAGTTTCTTTAATTAGATGTTGGTTGTTCTGCAACTGAATTTTTTTTCATGTCACATGGGGATGCACATGGGATAACACCGCAAGAGCATGACGAGGACGGACATTGATCAGGGGAGTTCACTGTTTCCCCTTCTTTTCGTTTTATGATGCACTGTGTAGTTTGTTATCATCATTGTTGCATTCTGTTGTTTACATTGCATTTGTTTTTGAGTTCTGCATCTGTGTTTCGTTTATGTGTTTCAGTCTTTTGTGCAATGGGGACATTGCACACACTAGGTACGAGGGGGTCGGTCGAATGTGTTGTCAAGCCGATGAGGATTTTGGGCTTAATGAATTACATGTTTCTTAGTCTTGTCACTTGTGTTATGAATACCCCTGTAGCATGAACTGTGAATTTTTACTAAGCACATAGAGTGGGTTTTGGTAGTGGTGTGAATGATAGTCGAGTTTAAAAATCTGTGGGGGAAACTGGAAAAACATGAGATGCAAGTAGAACTTGAATGAATGTCTGTTGAAAGGAGTGACTGACCAGTAGCATGAACTCGAGTAGAAAACCTTAGTAAACCCGGAATAACCTTCTTCCCAGTCGTGCATAGAACCTGAAAATTCGTCCCTAAGCCAAATAAATGAACATACCTTATATTCAGAGCCTAGGGAGTACACATGAGAAAATTATGTACTTATTAAAAAAAATATTGGGATGTAAGGTGTGAGGGAGCCAAAAAGGCAAGAAATCATATCCCTAGGCTAAAAAGATAGAGATGTAAGGCAGTGAGGAATGTCAGATGAAAATTCTGACAAGTGCATAATGAAAATGATCGGTGTACTCCCTGTCTTTTTGAACCACTTGAGCACTATAGACATTGACTCCCTAAATATCGTTGTAGAACTATGAAATTCTGCAACTTTGTGTTTATTGGTTGGTCCCGAATAGAAACAGAACTCAAGAGAGAGAAACTTGTGTTGCATGGCTGATTTAGTGACTCACATGATTTGCGAATAAAACTATCTGAAGCACAAACTAGTAGAACTCAATGCACACAAACAAACACATTTTCTGTCCAAATAAAAATGTTATGTGGTGCTTTGAAAGGGGTGTTAATGGATGCTGTGATTTGACTAATTGGATGTAGTTCAAAAACCCGCTGAGGCATGAGAAACAAGTTGTTGTTTCACCATCGATTTGATTGGTTTAGTACTTTTATTTGGTGTCTTATTTTGTGTCTTAGTTGTGGTCTATGACCTATTTTTCTTGAGGGCAAGTTAAAAGGTCAGTATAAGGGGATTGATAGATGTTGTTTTTACATGTTTTATTGAAATAGTTTGTGTGTGTTTGCATTGTATATGCGTGCATTTCATATACATTTTGTTCATTTTAGAATTAGCATATGCATATGATCGTGTCTCACTTGTACGTGATGAATTTACAGGTAAAATGGCCGGAAAATTGAAATCGGAACAAAAATGTGCAAGCCACAAGAAATTGACAGAAAGACCGGCGCTCGAGCGGTAAAATCTTACCGCTCGGGCACGAAGATGGATTTTCGGGTAGAAGACTCAGCACTCGGGCGGTAAGATCATACCGCTCGAGCGCGAGTGCCACGAAACCGATTTTCATTGTTTGTTAGGATTTAAGGGGATCCTACCCCGAAACCGAGTTTAGTTAATTCACATATCGAATTTTGATTTATTCTTGATTGTGCTATTATCTTCATTGCGTTTTTGAAGCGTAGCTAACTTTAATAACAATTTAATATTGCGAGTGAGTTCGAGAGAATAGCCCGTGATAGGAACGAGTAGCATAATCCGTGGATTTAAAATTTACATAGAAATATGAAGTCGGATACGCGTCGATAGTCATAGTCCGGTAGGATGAAAGCTAGGGGATTTCATAGAACGACATGCAATTCACCTTTGATAAATAATTAAAGAGATTTAATTACTTCACTGAGTAGAATTAGTTTGGAATAGCTCGAGAGGTCGTGTTCAATTGGATAGGAAATCTTGTCGAAAGCATAGATCACTGTCGAACGAATTAAGTAAATGACGAGGGGTATGTGCACCGAGATTCCCAACAAATTCATTTATCATTGAATATTTAATCAATCATTTTGCTTATTTATTTCATCATTTAAGTTGTGAATCATTTTTATGAGTTTTTATTTAATCATAGAAGTATAAACAATCATTCAAATTTTCGTTGCTAAATGTTTTAATAACTGAGAATAAAAATTGCGAAATACAGTCTCTAGTGGAACGATACTCGTACTCTCGTACACTATATTATTACTTGACATCGTGCACTTGCGATTATTTCGAGCTTGAACGTTATTAATTTTACCCAATTATTCTACAGTGAAAGTTTTGCTCGATTAGGTTACGTTTAGAATTTGGACTATCTACAGATATCATGCCTCCTAGACGCGCCCCTAGCACTGACCGGCAGGATGTACTACTAGAGGCGATAGAGGCGTCCCACCACCACCCTCACCATCAGGGGACGCAGCTACTCAAGTCCTCGAGGGCATTGCTAGTGTAACGTCCCGAAAATTTGAAGGTCCACGTGAACCACATGCATGCAAATTATCAATTTTTTATGTATTGTAATTAAATTGTTTTAATTGCATGAACCAAATATGGTGTGCATATTTACATGTCTAAAATGTAATTTTATTCATGAATGCATAAAACAGTGTTTTAAAGGTTATTCGAGACACGGTCGAAGAACGGAGACCGGGGACCATTAGAGAGAAAATATTTATTAAATGATTATTTTTAATGGTTTACTGAATGGAGACAGAGGGATGAGGCTAAGGGCCAGAGGTTGTATATAGTTGTGGATGGTATAGTCAGATATCGCGACTGACTGTTGGTTCCTAGCTGTGATTCCCTGAGAGCAGATATCTTGGACAAGGCCCACAACACCTCGTAATCCATCCATCCATGGACTACGAAGATATATAAGGATCTTCAGTCTCTTTATTGGTGGCCGGTCATGAAACGGGATATCCTGTGTTTCGTCTCCGAGTGTTTGACATATCACCAGGTCAAGGACGAGCATCAGAGACCTGCAGAGAAGTTGAGACCACTCCCTATCTCCGAATGGAAATGGGAGAACATTATCATGGACTTTGTGACAGGGATTCCGAGGACGACTGGAGGATATGATGTTATTTGGGTGATAGTCGATCGACTCATTAAATCAGCACATTTTTTATCGATCGGGAAGAATTTCACCATGACTCAGTATACAGACAGTATACAGAGTTGTATATCAGAGAGATAGTCATACTGCATGGGATTCCAGTGTCCATCGTGTCAGATAGGGATCCGAGGTTCACGTCTGCATTCTAGAAGAGTCTGCATCAGGCATTGGGTACTAAGATCCTATTCAGTACTGCCTTCCATCCTCAGACCGACGGACAGTCAGAGAGTGTGATTCAGATTTTGTAGGACCTACTTAGAGCTTGTATGATCGACTTCCAGGGTTGCTGGGAGCCGAAACTACCTCTCGTGGAGTTCACGTACAACAACAGTTATCAGAAATCGATCGGTATGGCTCCACATGAGGCATTTTACGGGAGGAAGTATAGGTCACCAGTTTATTGGGATGATGTAGGAGAGAGGGAAGAGTTGGGACCGGATATTGTCAGTCAGACTGCAGAGTTAGTGGTCAATATCCGAAATAAGATGAAGACCACTCAGAGCCGACAGAAGAGTTATGCAGACTAGCGGCGTAGGGATCTTGAGTTTGCAGTAGGGGATCATGTATCCGTGAAAGTCGCACCGATGAAGGGTGTGATGAGATTCGGGAAGAACGGAAAGTTCAGTTATAGATACATAGGACCGTTCGAGATCCTTGAGAGAGTTGGGACGCTCGCATGCAAAGTTACATTACCGCCGAATCTAGCGAGAGTTCATAATGTTTTCCATGTCTCTACGCTACAGAAGTACATGTCAAATCCTTCGCATGTGATTTATTATGAGCCACTTCAGCTGACACCGAATCTGTCTTTCGAGGAGAGACCCACTCAGAGATTGGATACACAGGAGAGGAGACTCCGAAACAAAGTGATTCACATGGTTAAAGTCAAGTGGCTGAATCATTCTGATGAGGAGGCTACTTGGGAGACGGAGACTGAGATGAGGAGTCAATACTCGGAGTTATTCGGTATGTTTTAAATTTCGAGGACGGAATTCTGTTTAAGGAGGGGGGGAGGGGGGAATTGTAAGGTCTAGGAAATTCGAACTACGTAACCTGGCTGCATGCAATCTAAGATTTTTATTTAAAATATATGTTTAATGATTTTAATTGCATTTTGTTTCAAGATTTTTGCATGGATAGGTGTTATTTTATGGTTACTTTAAGGTTTCATGCATTAGGGCTTTTAGTTGCATTTCACGCTCGAACGAGTAACGGAGACCGGAGATAATCAGGACAAATATTTTTATTAAATAATTAATTTTAATTATTTAATATAAGGTGTAATTAAGGAAAAATTTCGAAACTGGGCCTTGGTGGAGTATTTTTACTCGTCGAGTCATATTTTTTAATCGATACGCAAAATTTAGCGAATCGGGAGACTTTTTAAGGGTTTGGGTAATATTTGCAAAAACGTATCTAAACGAAATATTTTTCGAGAGTGTTATTGGACTGATGGGTTTATTTTAGTGCTTAATGGGTCCAAAACTCTTTTAACCTCTAAATTTTAATTAATGGCCCATTAGTGTGCTATATTTTGATTTAAACACATCATTAAGAAAACCCTAAACCTATTCTAAACCTAGTAGCCATCCCCTCCCCTCCCAAAAGCAGCCTCCTCTCATATTTTCAGCAGTAAAATCGTCGGCCCCCTTAACTTTCAAAGAAAACCTTCCCCTGCATCTCCGGTGCAAGCCCTATGCGCATATATTCATGTTTTCAAGCACATAAACTTTAAGGTATGTAATGTATCTCTTTTTCTCATCATTTACACAATTTATATGCTGATGTATATGTATTTGCATGAGGAATTCTTTGATTTTATCACGTGATGTCATTTTTGTAAAGGATTGACATGAAATATGCATTTCCTTGACTCATAACTCATGCTTTCTTTGTGTTTGTGTAAGGGGCTGCCAAGTGAGGGTCCTAGGCGGCTGTTCACGTCAAGGAAATAGGCATCAAGGTGCTGGAGTCGGCTGAGGGTCGAGAAATATTGAGGGCCGATCGCTACTTTGTGTTTGGTTGGTTCGGGTATGGCTAGATCAAGGGATTTGGGGTGTGCAGCCGTGCATGGCTCGATTCCAGCTAGGAATCCCACCCTCTTGGGTCCGTGACAGGGCTGGGATAGGGCCATGAGCAGCTGGTTGTGGTCCATAAGTTGATCAAAGGAGTTAGGTTGAAGGGTGGCTCAGTTGGTTTGATGATAGGGGCAATCCTGTTGTTGCGCACGTCCGCGTGCATGGGGGCTAAGGGCGTAGTTAGGTCAGTCCTTGAAGGGGCCCACGGCTTGGTCATGGTCCTAGGGTGGTCTAGTTCGGGGCTGGTCCAGTCTAGAGTTGAGCTAGGGTCGAATATTTAGAGCCAAGGTGCACTAGGGTTTCGTCCATCCTTAGTGCAGGAAATTTCAGTAAGGATCAGAGGGTTTTTGAGGGTTCTAAATGGGGTGAAATGGGTGGTAAGGGGTATGGTTAAGTATTATTAAGTCACGGTTTAAGTGTTGAAAATTTTGGTTAAGTTTTGAAACGGGCTTGAGTTTACGTCTAAGAAATATTTATTATTATATTTTGAGGTGTTTTAAGGAGTTTGGTAGGCTTCGGGTCGAAATTTTGAGGTTCAAGGATAAAATGGTCAATTAGGGTTTCCAGGGACAAAATGAGGGTTTCCACGGGCAAAATTGTCATTTTGCACCCGGGTCGAGTTTTTAGTCCTGGTAGCGCCTTAAACACGATTTGAAATGTTTGCCTGGAGGTGCCGAAGACTGAGTAGGTGGAGTTGGATGTGCGCACACGAACCCGAGGACCGTATTTTCCGCACATTATGTTTTGAGTCATGGGTGGATGAATATTTTCATACTCGTTGATTTTTATTATGTTGGTGGTTGTCAGGATTTTTACTCGTTTCATATTTGTTTTTTTTACGTAATTCTAGGGTTGACGATTTGGCGACTTTTAAACCGCAGTATTTTCATATGTTATTTGATTACATTTATTTTAAAATGTGAAATTTTCATCTACTTTTGCATGCATGCTTAAAGATATAATTTTAGAAAAAATAATCTTACAAAAAAAATAGTAGCATTTTAAGTATTAGACGTTTCAGAGCTATTCAGTTAGCAGTTGATAAGTGATAAGAAAAACTAAGATTTTCAGTTTGGTATTGTTTAAGTCCAACTGAAGTGGGTTATTACAGTTCATTTTAATCAATCAAAGTATTTTAGTGAATTTATATTTTTGAGATAGAAAGGGTGACGTCGGAGCAGTTGAAGTCTCCGAAAATCCATAAAACTCTTTGTGTCCATATTTATTCATTCAGTTACCACGATACTCTAGCCACAATATTCAATCTATCTTTCAGTGTGTTTCCGCACTACTATTAGTTAACCGATCGATATTGACACATAAGATTTCAGGATTAGTTCTCCAAAAAACTGATTCATATTAAAAAAGATCTCAAAAAGTCGAAGTGTTTATTCATCCTCCTTTTCTAAACAGCTCACCCATATTAACCGATCCTAACAAGTGGTATCAGAGATGTTAAAATTTTGTCTTCAATATTTCCAAACACTCATCTGATAACCATGTTGAAACGTCCCATACTTTTTAACTTTGAAATCCTACTAATTTTTTTAATTATAAAATTCGAAACACTCATTTAAGACAACTCAACCTTTAAAAATCTTAAATGCATAAAAATCCATAAATCTTCAACCACCAAAATCATACGTCAGCTTTTAAAATAATCCAAAACTTGACTTCAAAATAAAGCATAAAATCTCTAAATAAATAATCCTCAAAATCTTTACTTAAAAACTTTAAATACTAAGTAAGTGCGGAAAATAAAGTCCCTCAGGAATGTACTATCGGATTCGATCCACTCAAGCGTCAGCACCTTCCTTAAAATCGGCCTCACTTGCAACCATCCAAACCTGGTGAGTCTAATGACTCAGCACGTTCTAACTATGCGAAGCAAATAATACATATACAAGCACATGTATTAAAATCATACTTTAATTTAAAATAAGCTAGCATAAATTTGTAAGCGTGAATAAATCATAAATCATTAAATCATAAAGCTTTCCATTATCATATATCATTTTGGGTGAAGTTTGATCCTTGAAAGTGACTTGCTGTAATCGTATCATCATGTGGTCGAATGATCAGTCTTAGCTCATCATTGTACATGGGGGCGAGGTGTCAGCAACTTTCATCACTGGGTCGTCTTCAAATATGGAAATACGATCATCGGGCTCCCTTTGGGGCCTTCTCCAGTAAACGAGCTCCCTCTAGAGCCTTTTCTCTCAATGTATCCCCAATCATATCTGATAGGATCGATTAGGGGGATCATCGTTAAGCTACAATAGTCCGGTTCTTGAAATATTGAACACCGATGAATTAAATCGAGTTTAGTTTTCAATAGTCAATCAACTTTTCAGAATCTAAGGGTCGAAGTCGTAAAAAGAGAAGAAACATCAAATAAGCATTTAATTTAGTAAACGAAGAAGTGAAATAAACAATACCAATCTACCGGAAGCTAGTACAAATGATCGTTGGTAAAGTTTTTGGACCTTTGGAAGACTTCAAGTATAAATATACAGATTTAGAAGACAAACAACAACGATTCAATCAACAAGATTCAAGCTTTTAATATGCAAACACACAAGCTCTCGAACACACTTATTTTTTTATAATATCAAGCTGCTCACTTAGCACATTTGTTCATATCAGAACTACAATTATCAATATGTGTTACCCAAACCAACTTAGCCGTTCAAAATTATCTGTTGGAAGTTAATTGTTTCTAGTGGACTAATAATTCTTAAAACATTTATAAATTGTTGAGTGAACACTAAGAGTTTTAATTTAGGAAGTGATAAGTCTTTGTTAAAATGAGTTTGTACAAGAGTGTACTAATCAAAATATTTTAGTGAATTCTTTTTTAAGTGGAAGAAGGAGAAACGTAGCATTACTCGTCTCCGAACATCCATTAAATTTTGTCTCATCTACTCACACATTTTATCTTGTTTGTTTGTTTATTTCTAGTCTTCTTGTTAACTGTTGCTTGCATTGAATATATATTTTATCATTAAGTTACGTCAGATTGTTTTCCGTAATCAAAATCATTTAAGTAGTCCAGTTAAGTCTATCCTTTCAAAAAAGATTATATAGGTTTTGGACGGCTACAACCTCATAAGTAATTTTCCATAGTTGGAATTAAATTAGGTCGATCACTATTGAATCTTTCGATTTTAAACAAAGTTATTTGTAAGACTCTACGACACACAAAACCGTTGTTTCTATATAAATCATTTAAATAAGTTAATTGGTAACAACAATAAAGTGAGAACACATTATTTTTCTTAATATTAAAGTGGAAAAAGTTTACCATAATTGCCAACAATTGTCATCTAAATCCTCTAGTATTGTTGATGACTTGTAACTCATCCGTCAATTAACACCAAGATCTAAAATTTGAAATAAGATTTTATGAAAAACCAAATTTTATCATTATAAAAAAAATAAAAACAAGAAAACCTTATAGACTACTTTACTAGATCTTTCTCCTTTATCAGGCCCGCCGGCCGACCCTTGGGCTTCTTTGGATTGGATTATCCAAAGGAATCCTCAAAGCTAGTTGTGTAATTTCTCATCTCTTGAAGGTACAAACATTAGCGTACAACCTCCTAACCGCTCCACACAAACCCCTACAGTTCGTGCAGTCCAGCTTCAGCCAGCAATGAGGGATCAATCCCCTCTCGCTATACGCATTCGTGTTTTCATGACAACGCGTCGAATATAATAATTTGCTAATTCAATTATGATTCCATAAATTTCCCGTTCAAATTTCTTGGATTAGACCTCCTTTTGCTTTCAGTCTCTAGGGTTTCCTTAGCCGCGTCAACTTTGAAGTGGTAAAATTGTGAAGTAATCGAGATAAATCAAATAATATTAGCTTGCGGTTCAGTGATCGTTGTTCGGTCAAGCCCTCTTGCATTTGATCTTTCAGCTGCCCTTTGACTCAACCAGCGCTTCAATCGGTTGATTTGTGTTTTGTTTCTTGGTACTATGTTTTTCTCGCTTTGCAACTTCAATAGCTTACGACGTGTTCTATTGGCCATGGCTTTTATATGCTGCAGAATACTTGTTAGTAGTGAAATGCGTGGTTTGTTTGTTTTTTTTTTTTTCCGCGTCTGTATTTATGTATCATTTGCTATATGCAAGGTGGAAGTATGTGGAATTTCTTCCTTGGCGGGTTTTAATATTATTTCGAGGGTTCAATGAATCTTGTATCTTTGTTATCCTTTGACCAAATTCATCATGACTTTCGAGATTCTATTGGAAGTTGCATGCAATTTATTTTGGTCGGGATTATGTGTTGCGCTTCTCTTTTAGGTGTTTGCGACTTCCAATTCTTTAGAACTGCATTTTTTCCTGATCTAATTTTAATTTTACCTCTTAGCTATGATATATTTTGACTGCTTGCGATCGCATTAATCCTGTGTGGTCTTGCCTTTCATTGTTAGAAGGCAGTTTTAAATTTGATTCGGCACTCTAAAAGATATTCTTGATACCACTTCTTCATTATTGCACACCATTTTGGATTATCTTGTGTATCAATATGGATTTCAATCTGTTATAACTTTGCTAGTTACGGAACATAGGAATGACGGAGGTTTAATTTTGCATTTTAGTTATCCTTGCGCTGTAATCATGGCAGTTATGTTAAGCATTACTATCTATTTCTGTAGGGGTGGCAAGTCCTGGGATGGAAGTGTACAATATTCCTGATCATGGACTTGCTGATACTTTTATGGTAATTCTTCTATGTCATTTAGATGTTCAATCTTCCTTCTATCTTATTCAGGTGGAAGGGTTTTTTTCCTTCTTTTGGAGTTCTTAGAGATTATGATGTTCTGCACGATGTATTATGTGTACAATTTTCGTTTTTCTGTTTTTTTTATATTAAGACTTTGTTATTTTGCAGATTCAAGGTACTGAATCAAACCCACAGTCAAGCGGGCAACTTGAACAATTTGAGGCCATGTATGGTGATGGTGCTCCAGAATTCATTGTTGACGAGGGCTTGTATTATCCTACTGCCAGTAGCTATGGCTTTCTCTGTACAGGTTGAAATATTATATACTCTGTTTTTTATTTATCGAGTTGGAGTCTGACATTAATATTTTACAAGTTGTCTGTAGTTGATCATAATTCATAAATTATCTTTGGAACCATGACTAAAATGAGATGCTCTCCATATTTGATAGGATTTGAATCCACCGGTGACTTTGAGGATGGTATGTTTTTTGGTTTGGATGGTCAAGATATTCAGTACACTGTGAGTCCTGTTCTTCTGGGTTCATTATTTGCATGCAATGCCAGTTTAAGTTACGGAATGTTATTCTTGTCTCGCAGGGCAGGGCAAATGAAAGCTTGCCATTTGCCTATTATACTTCTAGCTATGTATATGAACAGTCTCCTTATAACCCTTATAATCCCTATATCCCTGGTGCTATAATAGGAATGGACGGCTCCTATGTAACGCCCCAACAGTATTACAGCCTTTCCTCTTATGAGACTCCTGTTTCTGCACCTGCATACGCGCCTGTGGTTATTCAACCTAGACATGGTATAATGTCAAATGGGATAACAGACTCCTATGCTTATAATACTGCATCTGTCAATCAAGTTGATGGCCATTCTGTTAAGTATAATTTGTTTTCAAGTAATTCAAATTCTTCACAACTGTTGCCGGGGGGCAGTTCTACCAGAAGAAATTCCCTTGTAAAGTTATCTGAGGGAAGTAGATCAATAGATGGACCTAGCACACAGCCTTTGTCTGGCATTGATGCTGCTAGTTTTTCTGGTCATGGATCATCTCAAATTTGTCGGGTAAGTCTTTTATGAGATCATGGCATAATATATATCCAGAATAGTTAGACTCGAATTCATTTTATTCATTATTCTAATAGCAGTATGTTAACCATTATGTTCAAATCTTGTTTTAGGCTAGAGATGTGCGAGAAACAGAATATGGTTCAGGTGTGAAGGTGTCATCTGGTAGTAGCCAATTAAAGTTTTCTTTACCTTCTGCAAATGGATTGTCAGGTTTTGAATCACGTGAACCTGCACAGCCTTCTGTGCCTAAAGTCAGACCTAAGTTACTCAACGGTAGAGTTCTAGATGATGCTAAAGGCAGCTCTAATACACTGGGTGAACAAAATCATGGCCCAAGGACCAACAAATTGAAAAGTCAGTTGGTTGTTAAAGCGTACACAACAAGGGCTGGAAATTCTGATGCAAATGGAAACATCACTATCTATATGGATCAGTATAACAAAGATGGTTTTTGTATTGATGATTATGAAAATGCAAAGTTCTTTGTCATCAAATCTTACAGTGAGGATGACGTGCATAAAAGTATGAAGTATAATGTGTGGTCATCTACACCTAATGGAAACAAGAAGCTTAATAGTGCATATGAAGATACCCGGAGAATAGCTGCAGGAGATTCAAGAGGCTGCCCTGTCTTCCTCTTTTTTTCTGTAAGTGATAGCTTTAACTTTCCTTGTTAAACAGCAGCAGCGGGATTCTGAGCTCATGGTTATTTTTCATTACAGAAGCCTCAGATTGTGTTTTCACGGTATGCTTCTTTTTTATGTTTAGGTTAATGCCAGTGGCCAATTCTGTGGTGTCGCCGAGATGACAGGCCTGGTTGATTTCTTGAAAGACATGGATTTCTGGCAGCAAGATAAATGGAGTGGCAGCTTTCCTGTGAAGTGGCACATCATAAAGGATGTGCCAAACCCCAATTTCAGGCACATCATTCTAGAGAATAATGAGAACAAGTCGGTGACTAACAGCAGGGACACCCAAGAGGTATCTTTGCACTTCTTGCTCTACTTCCTCCATGGCTAACGTTTATCCATGAACTGGTTATGATACCTCATCCATGTACTATATCTGTGATTTTGTGTTCAACTTTTGACAATGTAATGTACTTGATGATTGTGATGATCTTGTTACATTTATCATTGATTTTAGCGGTATATGAATAACATTAATGTGCATTCATCAACTGATGAAAATAATCACTGATGTCTTGTATATGTGATTAATTCATTTTTCACTTTATAACTTTCTTGGTGTTGATAGATAATTTGATAATTGATGTGGGATTATATTAATTTGCTTGACTTTTCAAGGACCGAATAATTGTTTGTAGTCGATCAGCTTGTCTAAATATTGTGAAATGTTCACTTTCAGATTTGCTACCAAAAAGGTTTGGAGATGCTAAAAATATTTAACTACTATGCATCGAGGACTTCCCTGCTTGATGACTTCATGTATTACGAAAATAGACAGCGGATCTTACAGGAAGAGAGAGCCAGGCTGCTGACCAGGAGTTACCAAAATCCATATATCATTCCCTTGGTGGACGCCCCTCGCAAGTTTCATCCTGTACATGATTTCCCTTTTGTTGGTGATGAGCATACTTCCAAGCAAGAACCCAAACTCTTGGCTGCGGGCAAAAACAAAGATCCAGCAGATGGGGATCCAAATTACTCAGAGCCCCAGTTAGCAATGCTGAGGGCAGTAGCTGAAGCTAGTAAGGTCAATAGCTCAACAAAGTTTAACAGGAATGGCCAAGTTTCAGCAGATGATGGAGTACGAGACTTGGGCAATGGGTTGAAAATTGGATCATTGACTATAGATTCGAAGCAGCGTGAGTCTGATTCCTCATCTCCCGCTTTTGCAGCAGCTGTAAGTGATAATGTTGTTACAATTGGGTCGATGCCAGTCAAAGTTAATGGCACTGACTTTTCTGAAATCTTGACATTTGGAACAATTCCACTTGTTCCTAAAGCTCTTCCGCATGGCTAAGTCTTTTGGTGGGTTTTAATTTCGAGCAAAATTTGGGATGGATATGGATCACTACGAATATTTTACCGTGAATGTTGCCGAATAGTTGCAGGTGAAGAAGTTCTAATCTGTCCTTTAGGCAATGAGTTTATCTATCACAGGCTACTGTTTTTACTTCATTTTGGGGGTGGTTGGGTAATGATATTATGTGAGCTCAGTTTTTCTACTCACTTTTACGCTGAGACATATATTGATGCAAATTGGACAAACATGACGACTTTTGGCTTTGGGATTTTGGGGAATTAGGCTGAGGTTGGCATTAATGTTTTTTACGATGTGACAATTTATCAATTGTATCTGTTTTTACAGAATCGATGAAAAAATGAAAAAGAACAGGGAAAATAATTTAGTGAAATGGAAAGACTTTTAAGATACTTCTTTGTATGGAAGGATGATCAGAAGCATATTTCACACATTTTCTTTGGTTATATTAAAAGCTTGTGTTTTTGCTATATATATCACATAAATATGGTATACTAATCTTAATTATGTAAAATTTACTAATAAAAAATTAAATGTGAATAATACACATTATAATAAAAAAAAATTACAATATGTTTATGTTGGAAACATAATTTCTGCTGTTTGATAAACTGTTTATTTGTTGGATTCAACGCAACTATTCTATTCAAGCTGTTACGCTGCAAAAAATCATTACGCAAATCAAAAGCTCACACTTATTAGTTTTATCAGTAGCATTCAAGGCTACATTCTCGAGCTTATTAGTACGTTGTAATCTTTGCTAGATTCTTTGCGTTGTGCTAAGATCAGTCACGAATTGTAGAAGTTTTTGTTGTAACTAAGAGTTTCAGTTTTGGCAGTGATAAGTCCAAACTGAAGTGGGACAGTACAACTATTGTATTCGATCAAAGTTTTTTAGTGGAAATCCTATCTTCGTGATAGAAGGGACGACGTAGGAGTTATTATATTATCCGAACATCAAGAAACAAACCGCGTGCATTTTATTTCAGTTATCATTTTACTTCAGTAATCTATCTTTCAGTCAGTTTACTTGTGCAATTGTTTTTTTTCAGTTAAACTGATTGTTATCGACTGACGAGATACTGAGTGTCAGTTTGTCACTAAATTGAACTCAATTTTCGAAAAGAGCATAAAATCCGTCTGTGTTTATTTAACTCCCTTTCTAAACACTTATTACTTTCTAACCGATCCTTTCAAGTGGTATAATAGCAGTTGTATCTCGTCTCAGAATATTTGTACTCAAACTGTTCATCATGTCTTCCTTCAATAAGATCCCAATGTTTTACAGATAGGATTTCGATGATTGGAAAATAAGAATGCAGGCTTACTTAGCTGCACAAGATGATGATATGTGGTACGTCAGCACTGACGGACCAATGAAAATTCTGAAAGCCAATACAGCAGTCGCTATTACTGAAGGGGCACCTCATCGCATAGAAAAGCCCCGAGATGAATGGACGACATAAGACAAAAGTAAAGCTAATTTGGACAATGTGGCAAAGGATATACTGTACAAAACGCTGGACAAAGTAACTTTCAGCAAGATCAAGATGTGTAAGACAACTAAGGAGATTTGGGAAAAATTGATCCAGCTGTGTGAAGGAAATGAACAAACTAAAGAGAATAAACTTTCTGTTGCTGTTCAGAAGTTTGACAATATCAATATGAGAACTGGAGAATCAATGCATGAGTATGATGAAAGAGTCAGTTGTATCATCAATGAGCTAAATGCACTTGGAAAAGTGTATACCGACAAAGAAGTTGCATTAAAAGTGATTAGAGGTCTTCCCAAGGAGTGGGACGTCAAGACCATGGCAATGAGGGAATCCAAGGATCTAAACATGGTTGAGCTTCATGACCTATTCGCTGATCTGAAGGCCTATGAGTTTGAGTTGCGAACTCGAGAAGGAGAACCTTCCACTCTAGCAGTCACAACTGCATTAGCTGCTGTCAGAACAGAACCAACTGGTTCAGTCGAAAAGTCTGTTGATCAACTGAGCAATGATGCAATGTCATTGTTTGTCAAGAAATTTGGAAGGTTTATGAGGAAGAATCAAGGAAAATTCTAGAGGCAATACCAGAGAAATCAGCCCAAAGAAGAATCCTATTCTTGCTACAACTGTGGCAAATATGGTCATTTCATAGCAGACTGCCCTAAGCCAAAGAAGGACAGTCGAGGATCAACTGAAAAAGAAAAGAAGCCCTATGAGCACAGAAAAATAACCAAAGATGACAAAAAGACTTTCAGGAAGAAGCATGAGGTACTCCTAGCTGAAGAAAGTAAATCTAAATGGGCAGAAACTGACAGCGAGGAGTCAGAGCCAGAAACCTCATGCAGTTCCAGTGATGATGAAGAGGAAGTGAAGTGTCTAATGGCTGGTGATACAGAAGTTGAGTCAAGCAGTTAACAGGTATTTGACTTCAGCTCAACTGATTTCACTAGAGATGAACTTATTTCGACTCTTCATGACATGGTTAATGAGTACCACAAGCTTGCTTTATCTTTTGAAAAGGTCATAGCTAAGCAA
The DNA here is from genome assembly GCF_012295235.1 of Primulina huaijiensis. NCBI lineage: Eukaryota > Viridiplantae > Streptophyta > Magnoliopsida > Lamiales > Gesneriaceae > Primulina > Primulina huaijiensis. Next base: position 14,103,966 of record NC_133307.1, read on the forward strand.
ACTGATCACATAGACAATAAAACTAAATCTGATGAATCAGTTGATAAGTTGAGTCTGAAAAGAGAGATTGCTGAGCTCAATGCTGAAAGTAGCAGGAATCAATCAATGATTCAAAAGTTGATGCTTGAAGATTCAAAGCAAACTGAGCTTATTCAGGCTTGGAAAAAATAATATGTTGCATTAACTGAAATGCAGAACTCACAGAAATCAGTCACTGATAAAACTGGTTTAGGGTTTAGCAACTAAGATGAAATGTCTCCAAATGATACTCGACCAAAACTGAATATGGACAAGGAGAAATACATTTACTTTGTCAAATCAGTTGTGGTACAAGAACAAACTGAGCCAAATAAACTGGTTGAACAGCCTACTGAAAGTACGAACAAGGCTAGAAGATATGGTATTGGTTATAGCCCAAAAGTTTTAACTGACTCACACAGTCAGTCGTCAAAAAGATTTAGCAGAAATTATTCAAATGACTACTCCAAATACTATAACAGCAAGCCAGTTCAGAAAAGATATCGGCTGAACAATCAGTTGAACAAAGCTAAAACACATGTTGTCTCATCTGCACACTACACACAAAACACACACAAATCGAGAAAGACCATCTGGAATACAGCAACTGGACAGTCAGTCAGACTAATCCAAGTCTGGGTTCCTAAAGGACTAATCAGTTTAGGACCCAAATAGAAAGGGGTACCAAAATTATATCTTGTGTAATTGCAGGTAACAGGTACAAGCAAGGAATCAATCTGGTAATTGGATAGTGGCTGCTCACGACACCTGACAGGGGATGCAAGTTTGCTATCCCAACTGATCAAATATACTGGATCAAACATCAGTTTTGGAGATAACTCTAAAGGTAAAACTGTGGATAAGAGTAAGCTTATCCATAGTAATTTTACAATTAAAGATGTTTTGTTAGTTGAGAACTTGAAGTATAACCTGATAAGCATCAGTCAGTTATGCGACAATGATTTCTCAGTTCAGTTTGATAAACACACTTTTCAGTTAGAGACTCAACTGGTGAAGTCATCTTAACTGGAAATCGTTGTGAAAATACTTACAAAGTAAGTTGGACTGAACAACCTTATGCACCAGTATGTTTTATTGCTTCAAAATCTTCAAAAAACTTGTTGTGACATAAGAGGTTAAACCACTTAAACTTTAAATCTATTGCCTATCTGAGAAAACACGATCTTGTAACTGGTCTGTCCAAAACAGATTTTTTAAAAGATAAAAATTTTTCAGCATGTTAGTTTGGAAAACAAGTAAGATCTACATTTAAAAACAGAGGTAGTAAATCATCTTCCCGATGCTTAGAGCTGTTACATATGGATCTTTTTGGTCCAATACTAGACATGAGTTTAGGAGGAATGAAATACACCTTAGTGGTTGTGGATGATTTTTCAAGATTTGCTTGGGTTATTTTTCTCAAATCCAAGGACCAAACTACTGCACAACTGCTTAAGCTTTTCAAAAGACTATTTAATGAAAAATCAGTTGGGATTGATCGAATAAGGTCTGACAGAAGGACTGAGTTCATCAATCAAAATCTTTCAAATTTTTTAGAAGATACTGGAATCAAGCATGAGCTTTCTACAGCTAGAACACCTCAGCAAAATGGTGTAGCTGAGAGAAGAAATCGGAAACTAAAAGAAGCTGCTAGAACAATGCTTGCTGATTCTGGTATTTCTCAAAGATTTTGGGCTGAAGCAGTAAACACTGCGTGTTACACTCAGAACAGATCAATGATTAATAAGAATCACATGAAAACACCTTATGAGATCTGGCATGGAAGAAAAAGTGTGGTTTCTTATTTCAAGATATTCGGCTGCAGATGTTTTATTCTTGACAATGGTAAAAATCATTTAAAAACCTTTGATGCCAAATCTGCAGAAGGAATATTTCTTGGATGTTCTTCAGTTAGCAAAGCTTATAGAGTTTTTAGTAAAAGTTCTTTAAATGTTGAAGAATCTATCCATGTTGTTTTTGAATAAAACGTACTAACTGATAAGCCAACTGATCCAGTTGAGCTAGTTGATAGATTTACAGAGATCAGTTTGGAGGATGAAGAAGAAGAGGACAATCATATCAATCAAAACAACCTCCAAACACCTGAACCTGAAATACTAGATCAATCAGTACAACAGGAACTTGTTCCTAACAATGTCTGGAACCTAGTTCCAAGACCACTTTCAAAAACTGTTATAGGTACAAAATGGGTATACAGGAACAAACTGAACGAAGATGGTTCAGTTGTGCGCAACAAGGCGAGACTGGTAGAACAAGGATATAAGCAGGAATAAGGAATTGACAATGATGAAACGTATGCACCAGTTGCAAGACTGGAAGCTATCAAAATATTCCTTGCCTATGCATCATTCAAGAATTTCAAAGTCTACCAGATGAATGTAAAGAGTGCATTTTCTGAATGGTCAGCTGCAAGAAGAAGTCTACGTGGAACAACCTCCAGGTTTTGTCAATCATCTTTTTCCTGATCATGTCTACCATTTGAACAAAGCCTTATATGGTCGGAAACAAGCTCCAAGAGCTTGGTATGAAACTCTTTCAAAATTCCTAACTGATCATGACTTTTCAATTGGATCAGTTGATAAGACTTGTTCAAATTCTCTAAGAATGATCATGTTTTACTTGTTCAAATTTATGTTGATGATATTATATTTGGGTCAACTAACCCAAATTATGCGAGAAGTTTGCTAAGTTGATGCAGGACAAATTTGAAATGAGCATTATGGGTGAACTGACATTTTTCCTTGGACTGCAAGTGAAGCAACTGGAAACCGGTATTTTTATCAGTCAGTCAAAATACACGAAAGAGTTGCTCAAGAAATTTGACATGGAATCATGTTCAGCAGCAAGCACTCCCATGAGTTCATCAGTCAAACTGGACAATGATCAAGGGGAAATATCAGTTGAGGCGACATTATACAGAGGTTTAATAGGTTCATTATTGTACCTAACTGCTAGTAGTCCTGATATTGTATTTGCTATTTGCATGTGTGCTCGATTTCAAACAAATCCTATGCAATCACAAGCAAATCCTAAGTAATCACATTTCTCAGCTGCCAAAAGAATTCTAAAATATCTCAAAGGCACACAAAATGTGGGATTATGGTATACTAAAGGCTCTACTTTCAATTTGGTTGGATATTCAGATGTAGATTATGCAGAATGTAAGCTAGATCGAAAAAGCACCAGTGGATCTTGTCAGTTTCTAGGAGACAGACTGATCTCTTGGTTCAGTAAGAAGCAAACATCCATAGCAACTTCCACAACTAAAGTAGAATACCTTGCTGCTGGAAACTGCTGTGCTCAACTGCTCTGGGTTCAGCAACAACTGAGAGATTATGGAGTTGACGCTAAAGAATCGCCCATATTATGTGATAATACAAGCATGATTGCTATTACCTACAATCCAGTTCTTCACTCGAGGACCAAGCACATAGATGTCAGGCATCACTTCATCAGAGATCATGCCTTGAAGAAGGACATCAGACTGGAATACGTCTCAACTAAGCAGCAAGCAGATGATATCTTCACCAAACCCTTGCCCGAGACTAAGTTTTCTCACTTTCGCAATATACTTGGTTTAATTGATTTATCCTAATCAGTTTTACTGCTTATATATCAGCTTTTATTAATTTATGTCATCTATCAGCTTGTCAGTTTGTTATTTGTCAGCTATTATGATTCAGTTCGTCATTTATTTTTCAACTGATGAGATTAACTATTGCAGGAAAATAAAAGACAAAGTTAAACCAAAATGAGCTTTTTATTTACTTAAAGAAATTATTACGGATTACATCGAAAAATACTTCGTCAACGAAAGACCTCCACTTGTTCAACCAACGGGTTATATCTCATGTGGAAGTCTTAAGGAAGCTATCAGAGATAGCTATACACTCCAAGATCTTCCTTTCCTTGTGGAGCATCAGCTGGTAGACATAGTCATCTTCAAAAATGTTCACCATCTCGGCAACGTGCAAACGCTCCCGACACTTCTCCAGTTTTGCCACCAGTCTAGGAGTGTTAGCTTCCCCACACTCATATAGAAACTGGAGTCCTTGCAGCTCCTCCCAGTAGCGAAAGATCTTTTGGAAGATTTCATCTTCCATATCAGCTTTTCGCTTTTTTAGAGCTGCGCTCATGAATTCTTCAGCAATATCTGGAGTCTTTGAGCTACCTGCACCTGCCATTCTAGCTGCTGAATATTATTAGCTGATATGTTTGAAACTAACTGAGCTACTCTTATTTATAGCACAGGGTCAAGGACGATGAAAGGGCAAAGTCACTACTGCAGACGATTAACCTTCTAAGCATAAGATTTAATTTGATTCGTCTTGCTTAAGTTCTCGTAATCTTTATATATGCATTTATTAAGGAGGAATATTGGTTTTAAGAGGTCAACTGAGAAGACAGGGATTAGTAAATCTTCAACTGAAAGGACAAAGTTTTACAACTCATCGTTCAGCTGATTATTTCACTAATCTTCTCACATACGTTAACCAATTAACCATTTTGTATTCCAAATTAAGTGACGTGACTGACTATTTTCGCATTAAATGATCAATAGCAATTTGCTACGTGGACCCACATGATCCATGTATTTACTACACACGTTTTTACCACACGAACACACGTCGTTTACTAAAAATTTCCTTGACTGACATGTGTCCAATAATTCGAACAATCACGTACATAAGCACTTTACCTGCTCCATTTCAGTTCTTCTTCCTTACGCTTATCTAAAATTCTTAGACCAAAAGCAAATTCAAGCTTTCTTTTTCACAGGAAATCATTCAGTTCTAATGGCAAATCAAATTCCCGCTCACATGCTGAATGCTATGGCTATCAATTTTGGTTCAGTTCTATCAGTCGGAGAAACCGAGGTCAAGAACGTCTTTCTGAAGCTCGAATCAACTGGGCTGAGGACATTCTTAAGGCAATCTTCACAGGAGATCTACCCAAAGGAACTTCAATACTTCTACTCCAGTGGATATATCAATTCTGATGGAAGCATCACTTCTACTGTCAATGGTAAATTGTTGACCATCACTGAAGATTCTTTTGGAGAAATATTCTTGTTGCCTTCTGATGGACTGGCACACCTTGCTGATGTCAAAGCATCTGATGTCGAAGAAATGCAAACCTTACTCTCTGCTGATGGACGGAAAATCAAAGTTTCCGATCCAAAGAAGGAACTGAAGCACGAGGTTCAGTTGCTGGCTGATATTGTAGCTAAGGGGCTATTGGCGAAGGCAGGATCTTTTGCTGCTCTAACTTTGGAGAAATTTTAAGCCATTTTATCATGGCTGGACGAAGACTTAACTGGAAGCACCTTATCTTCAATATCTTGAAGAATATGTTTCAATCCACCAAGCAGTCCAAAGGATTTGCAGTTCAGCTAAGTTATTTGATGAAAGTCAAAGGGTTGGTGGCTGATGATTCAGAGAGATCATCAAAATTCAAAGTTTTCAATGCCAAAAATGTTCAGCCACCAAAGGCTAAACTGGACATCTCTCCTGAACAGTTTATAAAGATCAAAAAGGAGATTGGGACGCAGCAGGCTTCTCCCAAGTCAGTTAAAAAGGCCAAGACTCTGGCACAACTAAAGTCTACCAAGAGGAAGTTGATCGTCAAAGAATCTGTGTTGTCACTTTGATTGTTGCACTCCCAAGAGCAGGTTGTCCACAAGTAGTATAGTTCGGTGAGTCCGATATCGTATCCACAGGGAAGCTAAGGTAATTACAAGTCCACTACAATGTCTTTTTGTTTTGTTTTTGTTTTTGTTTTTTTTTACTTTTAATTGTTTGAATTTTAAATGGGTAAATTTTAATTGTTCCAATTTTAATTTAAGTAGTTGAGATTAAAGGATCCACTCCTGGTATTTTAATAAAGTTAACATTAACGAACAATATTGGAATCCACTTAATAAAATGGTTCCAATATATTAAATAATCATAGTTATATTATGTTATAAATTATTATCTTATAAGTATATAATATATACCAAAACTTATAAATGTGGTCAAGTATTTATTGTGCTATATATATTTGTAAACACTAAATCAAGGTTCCCACTTTAAATGGTTGGTAAAACCAAACAAACATTTAAATGGTACCAATAAATTAATACTATGATATATTCATATATAATAAATCAAGGAATCCAAGTTAAATGGTTGGTAAAACCAAACTAACATTTAAATGGTTCCAAGAATTTAGTGTAACATATAGCAACAATAAATCAAAACTC
>NC_133307.1:14112775-14114074 GCF_012295235.1 Primulina huaijiensis
GAAATGTCAACAAACTGTCATAATAATTATTGATATTCAACAAGCCCACAGGTTTATTATGGATATTAAGTTGTGCCCAAGAAACAGTGTGAAAAATTTCTTCTAATGTACCAAAACCACCTGGTAGTGCGATAAAAGCATCAGAATTTTCAATCATTTTTGTGATTCTTTCATACATAGAAGAAACTTTTAATTCCTCACCAATCGTAACACCTGTAATATTTCCTTCAGCTAAAGCTGTAGGAATAATACCCAAAACCTGACTACCTCCAAGATGAGCAGATGTTGAAACAGATCTCATTAACCCAATATTACCTCCCCCATATACCAAGTGAATTTTTCTCTCAGCCAATATCTTTCCAAGATTATTTGCTGCTTCTACAAACACTTCATTTTTTCCAGGACCCGACCCACAAAATACACAAATATTTTTCAATGTTTGTGCAGAGAATCTAGCCATGTTTTTACTTTCTTTTTGGTCTGCGAAAATAGAGACAAAGATGAGAGATTTTATAGGGGTTATATGTTATCATAACAAAACTATGGGTCATAGTTGTAAACAGAATAAACAGTAAAAAAAATAATAACACACATGCATATAAACAGTAGTGTGATTGTGGCTCACAATTTTCCTCTGGTTTTACATCCAGAAACTGCTTCAACGCCTTCTATGAGACGAGGATATGCTTTCCATCCAATTTTCTTTTAAATTGGCAAACATGGTCTTTTTTAGTCGGATTCCCAAGACTATGACGCTCATCTTAGAATTGTTTCCATAAACAGAGAAGTTCGATATGCACATGTCCACTAGAATGCGTCTCAAGAGTCAATAATATGTTATCTAAAGACTCCTTACTCAGCCCATTCTTAATGAAACCAATTTTATCTTCTCTGTTATTGGAAACACATCCCAAATATCTGCATCGTTTGTCACAAGTCCATCTTGCACACTTATGACAAACCCCTAAACTTTTGGCCCTTCGTTTTTTCGCATAAGTGATTTTTCCTAATCTAGGCAAATATCGAATGAGCAATGATTGTGGAACTTCTCCTCCTAATCGGACCTTAACTTCTATTACAAGACGAATATCTTCTGGAATTCCTTTTTGCATTAGCAATCTCAATCTTTCACATCTTCCTGCATAAATTTTTCTTAGAACATTTTCAGAAACAGATGAAAAATATTTACAAATTTTTGAGAGAATTTCATCCATTTTGCAAAAGAAAAGAAATGATTTTTTTTTTTGTATCAGGAATTATGGGAAACTGATTAAACCGACTATGAGAGTCACGGAGTAC
>NC_133307.1:14114174-14131445 GCF_012295235.1 Primulina huaijiensis
ACGGTCACCAAATCAGGTGACAAGAAGAAAGTTGTTGGAGTAAAGACTCCCATGATTACCATCTCTGGTTTTACCCCTTTACCTACTGTCAGATCAAAAGGGATAGTGATCAGAGAACAAGTTGATGCTACTACTTCAGGACTGAGCATTCCTCACGTCTTGTCTGACGCTAAAGGCAAAGGCAAAATGCAAGAAGAGATTAGGCCAACAAACGCCATGCAAACTCACATTGATCTTATCTGGGAAGAGATCAATGAATTTTCAGCAAATAAGCTCAAAACCTATGATACATGGGTAAAGTTCCGAACGCATGTATTTGCCAAGGAACTACAGAGAAAATCCAAGCTGAAGAAATTCATTAAGTTGGAAGCTGCAGTGTTGAGAGTGGTTAAGGCACCAACCATTGTTCAGGCGTTGGAACAGAAGAACTACTTCTTCAATAACTTGAGAGCTAAAAAGCTACAGAATATAGTTGCTCAACTGAAACAGAACTTTGATCCTACCAGTCCAACTGCATTTAATGACAAAGCTGTGCATGATCAACTGGAAACGGATCTTATTTTATTACAAATGGAGATAAAGAATTGGGAAATGGATCAAGAACTGGTCTTTCAGAAGCTTCACAAGATTTATCGTCAGAAGATCAAACTGAAGAACCTACAGAGAAGGCAATTTTTGAAGAAACTGAGCAGCCAGTGCAGTCAGTTGCCGTGACTGAATAGGCAATTTTTGAACAGACTGAAGAGCCAGTCCAGGATGTGCCACAATCCTCTGCTGCTGATCATCCCAAGTATTCTGAAACTGACTTGACACTTGCTAATATTGATGAAATCATTCAGTCAGTGATACAAGAATCTGAAGCAGATGAACTTATTTCTGAATCAGTTGATCATTCAACTGATCAAGCAACTCAAGAGGCTCCTATCCTAACTGAAAAACAAGTTCAGCCTGTTGTCTCTTCTGAACCAGATGATCAAACTGATGTGCTAGCTCAGTCTTCATCTCCTCAGGATCTAATAGAAGTGACTGAAACAGATGTTCCAGTACAGACTATTGCTGAGACGGTAGTATCTGACAGGACCTTGGTGGTCTTTGATCAAGTCTCAAAGGAACAGGAACCTGGAACGTCTGGACAGTCACCTCCTCATTCATCCACGGATATTGACTTAGTTCTTGAAGAAATTCAAGATATACAGAATAACATGGATAAAATTCTTTCTGCCATTTCCAAGATTCAGAATACGCAACTAGCTCATACTCTGAAGCTGGAACATTTAGAAGCATTCAACTCAAAGAAAATAAAGGCAATTCACGCTACTGTGGCCTCTCTCTCCTTTGCAGTAGAAGAAATCAGAAAGAATAGAGGTATAGCTGAAAGTCTCTCCCTGACTCAAGATGTAATCAGCAAGAGAGTTGAATTTGTGGAGACATCTGTTTCCAGAAAGTTAGACTTGATGCAGACTACTATGCTCAACGCAGTCTCAGACGTAGCCACTTCTGTTAAGGTTCTATCAACCGACGTTAAGAGGTTATCTATCAGAATGGAGGTGTTTGACAAAAAGGGGGAAGAGACCTAAGCTAAGATGGATTGTTAAGATGGTTTCAAGATGGTTTCATTTTTGCAGATTATTTTATTCTTTCATCCATTGTACAAATCTGTACACGACAGCTGTTAATTTATCTACAACAAATTTGAAGGACGTCTATAAGCTCAATTGATCAGTTATTACTTGCTTAATTTTGTCAAACACCAAAAAGAGGAAAATTGTTGGAAACATAATTTCGGCTGTTTGACAAACTGTTTATTTACTGGACTAACTGATCAAGTAATTGAACTGCACAACTTGCCTAACTGAAGAGTATCGCGTGAATTATCAAAGGCAACTGAATTTAGCTAAACTGAACTGACAAAGTAAACTGACTGATCAGTTTGAAACTGATCAGTTGAACCTAACAGGACTTTCGAAGACAACTGACTGATTAGTTGGAAACTGATCAGTTGATTCACTCAGTATGAGCTTATCAGCTACCGCTTATCAGCTGATCGTTCAGCTATACACGTCATCAGATGAAAAGGACATTCAACCGACATCAGTACAAAGCAGACTACAACTCGTAGTGGAACACCGCATTTCAGAGTCTACAGTGTACGAATGTCAGAGGAATATTGATGTGGCAATCAACGGATATAATATTCAAATATCATATCAAGTTACCGTTGGAAGAGAAGCCTATAAATAGCTGAAGAGAGCAGCTGAAGTAAATAACGAAACAATTTCGACGCAACTATTCTATTCAAGCTGTTACGTTGCAAAAAATCATTACGCAAATCAAAAGCTCACACTTATTAGTTTTATCAGTAGCATTCAAGGCTACATTCTCGAGCTTATTAGCACGTTGTAATCTTTGCTAGATTCTTTACGTTGTGCTAAGATCAGTCACGAACTGTAGAAGTTTTTTTTGTAACTAAGAGTTTCAGTTTTGGCAGTGATAAGTCCAAACTGAAGTGGGTCAGTACAACTATTGTATTCAATCAAAGTCTTTTAGTGAAAATCCTATCTTCGTGATAGAAGGGGTGACGTAGGAGTTATTCTATTCTTCGAACATCCAAAAACAAACCGCGTGCATTTTACTTCAGTTATTCTATCTTTCAGTCAGTTTACTTCCGCAACTGTTTTTTTCAGTTAAACTGATTGTTATCGACTGACGAGATACCGAGTGTCAGTTTGTCACTAAATTGAACTCAATTTTCGAAAGAACATAAAATCCGTGAGTGTTTATTCAACCCCTTTCTAAACACTTATTACTTTCTAACCGATCCTTTCATATAAAAATCCATAAACATTTTAAAATAAACATTTTAACATATAAAAATCCATAACAAGCCATAAACGTTTTAAAATAAACATTTTAACATCATAAACCTTTAAAGTAAACATTTAAAGCATACACATTTAAAATAAACGTTTTGGCATATTATATCATGAAAACATCCATAAACACTTAAAATAATCATATTAGCATATAAAACAGCATTCAGGACGCTATCATGACGTTTACTAATTTCTAGGTGTAAAATGATCGTTTTACCCCTGGACGTAAAATTCACATTTTTGACTTTTTCGTAATTTAATTGACTATATTATGTCCCAAATAATTATTTAAGCTTACATGAATTTTCTCATATTTTTAGCTTAAATCGAGGACTTTTAAATTAATATTTAAATAAGACATATTAACGCGTTTTAATCCCGAATCAAACCAAACCTTAATATAAAATTCCCAAATTAAAAACTTAGACTTTTAATAATTATTTAAGCTTAAACCTAATTTTTCATAATTTTATAGAGCTCAAAACTAGGTTTTTCGTTAAATTCATCGATTCGTTTTTAAACTTAGACGTACACCTTGGTTTTGACTCGTATGGACTCGAAACTTAACCAAAACTTACCAAACTTGGACCAAAGCTTAATAACACCTAACTAACCTATATACAACCAAATTTAAGCCCATTAAGTCCCTTGAACATGCCTAGGAAGCTATTGAATTTTTCTGCACAAGAGTCCTAGTCTTAATATGANGCAATTTTTGAACAGACTGAAGAGCCAGTCCAGGATGTGCCACAATCCTCTGCTGCTGATCATCCCAAGTATTCTGAAACTGACTTGACACTTGCTAATATTGATGAAATCATTCAGTCAGTGATACAAGAATCTGAAGCAGATGAACTTATTTCTGAATCAGTTGATCATTCAACTGATCAAGCAACTCAAGAGGCTCCTATCCTAACTGAAAAACAAGTTCAGCCTGTTGTCTCTTCTGAACCAGATGATCAAACTGATGTGCTAGCTCAGTCTTCATCTCCTCAGGATCTAATAGAAGTGACTGAAACAGATGTTCCAGTACAGACTATTGCTGAGACGGTAGTATCTGACAGGACCTTGGTGGTCTTTGATCAAGTCTCAAAGGAACAGGAACCTGGAACGTCTGGACAGTCACCTCCTCATTCATCCACGGATATTGACTTAGTTCTTGAAGAAATTCAAGATATACAGAATAACATGGATAAAATTCTTTCTGCCATTTCCAAGATTCAGAATACGCAACTAGCTCATACTCTGAAGCTGGAACATTTAGAAGCATTCAACTCAAAGAAAATAAAGGCAATTCACGCTACTGTGGCCTCTCTCTCCTTTGCAGTAGAAGAAATCAGAAAGAATAGAGGTATAGCTGAAAGTCTCTCCCTGACTCAAGATGTAATCAGCAAGAGAGTTGAATTTGTGGAGACATCTGTTTCCAGAAAGTTAGACTTGATGCAGACTACTATTCTCAACGCAGTCTCATACGTAGCCACTTCTGTTAAGGTTCTATCAACCGACGTTAAGAGGTTATCTATCAGAATGGAGGTGTTTGACAAAAAGGGGGAAGAGACCTAAGCTAAGATGGATTGCTAAGATGGTTTCATTTTTGCAGATTATTTTATTCTTTCATCCATTGTACAAATCTGTACACGACAGCTGTTAATTTATCTACAACAAATTTGAAGGACGTCTATAAGCTCAATCGATCAGTTATTACTTGCTTAATTTTGTCAAACACCAAAAAGAGGAAAATTGTTGGAAACATAATTTCGGCTGTTTGACAAACTGTTTATTTACTGGACTAACTGATCAAGTAATTGAACTGCACAGCTTGCCTAACTGAAGAGTATCGCATGAATTATCAAAGGCAACTGAATTTAGCTAAACTGAACTGACAAAGTAAACTGACTGATCAGTTGAACCTAACAGGACTTTCGAAGACAACTGACTGATAAGCTATACACGTCATCAGATGAAAAGGACATTTAACCGACATCAGTACAAAGCAAACTACAACTCGTAGTGGAACACCGCATTTCAGAGTCTACAGTGTAAGAATGTCAGAGGAATATTGACGTGGCAATCAACGGATATAATATTCAAATATCATATCAAGTTACCGTTGGAAGAGAAGCCTATAAATAGCTGAAGAGAGCAGCTGAAGTAAATAACGAAACAATTTCAACGCAACTATTCTATTCAAGCTGTTACGTTGCAAAAAATCATTACGCAAATCAAAAGCTCACACTTATTAGTTTTATCAGTAGCATTCAAGGCTACATTCTCGAGCTTATTAACACAATGTAATCTTTGCTAGATTCTTTACGTTGTGCTAAGATCAGTCACGAACTGTAGAAGTTTTTTTTGTAACTAAGAGTTTCAGTTTTGGCAGTGATAAGTCCAAACTGAAGTGGGTCAGTACAACTATTGTATTCAATCAAAGTCTTTTAGTGAAAATCCTATCTTCGTGATAGAAGGGGTGACGTAGGAGTTATTCTATTCTTCGAACATCCAAAAACAAACCGCGTGCATTTTACTTCAGTTATTCTATCTTTCAGTCAGTTTACTTCCGCAACTGTTTTTTTCAGTTAAACTGATTGTTATCGACTGACGAGATACCGAGAGTCAGTTTGTCACTAAATTGAACTCAATTTTCGAAAGAACATAAAATCCGTGAGTGTTTATTCAACCCCTTTCTAAACACTTATTACTTTCTAACCGATCCTTTCATATAAAAATCCATAAACATTTTAAAATAAACATTTTAACATATAAAAATCCATAACAAGCCATAAACGTTTTAAAATAAACATTTTAACATCATAAACCTTTAAAGTAAACATTTAAAGCATACACATTTAAAATAAACGTTTTGGCATATTATATCATGAAAACATCCATAAACACTTAAAATAATCATATTAGCATATAAAACAGCATTCAGGACGCTATCATGACGTTTACTAATTTCTAGGTGTAAAATGATCGTTTTACCCCTTGACGTAAAATTCACATTTTTGACTTTTTCGTAATTTAATTGACTCTATTATGTCCCAAATAATTATTTAAGCTTACATGAATTTTCTCATATTTTTAGCTTAAATCGAGGACTTTTAAATTAATATTTAAATAAGACATATTAACGCGTTTTAATCCCGAATTAAACCAAACCTTAATATAAAATTCCCAAATTAAAAACTTATACTTTTAATAATTATTTAAGCTTAAACCTAATTTTTCATAATTTTATAGAGCTCAAAACTAGGTTTTTCGTTAAATTCACCGATTCGTTTTTAAACTTAGACGTACACCTTGGTTTTGACTCGTATGGACTCGAAACTTAACCAAAACTTACCAAACTTGGACCGAAGCTTAATAACACCTAACTAACCTATATACAACCAAATTTAAGCCCATTAAGATTTATCGTCAGAAGATCAAACTGAAGAACTTACAGAGAAGGCAATTTTTGAAGAAACTGAGCAGCCAGTGCAGTCAGTTGCCGTGACTGAATAANTGCACAAGAGTCCTAGTCTTAATATGATTCGAACCTAGGCTAGCTTAGTCTCCAGCCCTTAACCACCATGTCCAGCCTCTACCCATCCCTCCTATGCAGCCCACTTAAGTCTAGTGGACCCTCCTTGACCGCAGCTAGCAGCCGTGACCCTCAAAGACTCCTAGTCGAAGAATCCTTTCCTTTAAGGAGTCTATTTTCGTTCTTATTCCTTCTCTATTTTTTTCAGCCTTTAAACATACACCTAGGGATCCTTAAACATGTGGAAAAACATCCCTTCAAGTACCCCTACCATGGAAGCCCCTTTGTGCATCATTATGAGGAGTTTTAAAAGATGAAAACAATAGTTTTGTGCATGTATAGCCATAAAAAAGAAAATATAAAAGTTGCATCATGTTTTTCATGCAATCATGTATCAAATGCATAATATGGTGTGAAAGATGAGAAAAAAGAGATTAAGGCGTGCCTTTGTGTTTTAAACACACGATTATATGTTGACAATGCGAGGAACTTTGACGTAGTAGACCCTAGCTAGGATGATTTTCTTCAAAGCCTTGATTGTTTTTCCCACTTAAAAGTAACGTGTGTGCTTGTGTGTGCTGTTGAGAAGTTTTGTGTGGATGGTAAATTCTGAATTGGGGGCGTGACTTGCATATGGCTTGGGGTAGTTTTTAATATATTATATAGTACTTATTTTCTTAATTAAGATTAGGCCCATTAATGCTTAATTAGAATTTAATTGAAATATTAAAATAATTTTGTTAAAATAAGTTTGTGAATTTATTAGCCGGGTTGCCAAAAAGTTCGTATTTTTGTTGAAAATCCAACACCGATAAAAATTACGTCCCGGCGTATAAAATCATCTCAAAACCTCTTATTTTCAAAAATAATAAAAAACATCACCCCTATTTTAAATAATTAAAGATAATTAACCAAAGAAATATTTTCTATTTTTCCGCCCTCTGTCTCCGTTCCTCGATCGCAACTCGAATATCCTTTAAAAAAATACATTTTAATGCAACCATGTAGAAAAATATATTTTAAACATGTCAATATGTACAACATAATTAATTAATGTAATCAAAATATTTAATTGAAATACACAAGTAATTTAATAATTTCATGCATGTGGTTCGCGTGGACCTTTAAATTTTCGGGGCGTTACATTTTAGTTGTTAATAAATTACTATTACTTCAAAATGGGTATTTTGCAGTGGGTCGCATGCACGCATATAGTTATAAGTTTCGAAAATGAGTTTAAAAAAAAATATTATTTAGTAGGCATTTCAATATTAGTCTAAAACGTTAATACATCATATCGAAAACATAATCCTGCACGTGAATGCGAGAAACCAAATAAAACTTCTACTGGATCATTCCCAAAAACCCAATTCCTATAGCCACTCCCTGGCCGTCCGAACCTTCCAACCTAAGACATGCCCTGTGGAATGGGGTGCCTTAGATGAAAACAAGGAAATGAGCGACAATCGTCCAATACGAAAATGTACGAGTATACAAACTGATATGATGCATATGAAATGCAATATGCTCAGTTATCAAGGATCAAGTCATGTAACGTCCGAAAATCAGTCCACGTAGACCGCATGCATGAAAATTATTAAATTGTTTATTTATTTTATGATATATTTTAATATGATTAAATGTTAATTGTGTAATTTTAGCATGATTTCATGAATTAAGGATTTCTAACCAATATTCGATACTAGGCTGGGGAAAGGAGACTGGGGGCGATTGAGATGAAAATATTTTTCATAAATATTTTAAAGGCTCGAAATATGTTTAAATAGGATGAAAATTTTCAAAAAATGCTGGAGTTCAAATCATCCTACGAGTTGAGCCTTATGTTATTCAAGAAGCCGATTTTTATCAAACGAGGTACTTTAAGGGACCGTAAGTTATTATTTTTATAACATCCTTTAATAAACTTTTAATACATGACTAAATGGGCCTAATTTACCTAGGATTGATGGGCCTAATTATTCCTAAACTTAAAACCTAAAAACCTTAACTTCTAAAATGCCAAATTTCGAAATCTATAAAGCTCAAACCTTGGGTTCTTGAACCTAGCAGCAGCCGCACCACACACTCACACCTCACACACTAATGTTTGAAAAAATTTAGAGCTAGATTTTGAAGGCTAGACGTTCCCTGATCGTTCATCCTTGCTACCTTGCGCAGACGATTGAATTTCGAGCGTTTTAAACGCAAAGACACGTCTTAAATCTTTATTTTTGCACCATTAAAATCATAATAAATGTGTTTTATGTCTTGAAGCATGAAAATTATTTTGAACAAATTATTTAACATTTGGATGTTTATTTTTCAAAGTTTTTGAAGTTTTTCCGCTTGTTGAGTCTTGCTACGATTCCTAATGGACGTGAGCCATTAAGGGACGTTTAAAGGATGTAAAAAGAGTTGTTTATGCATGAGACAATGCCTGGACAGAAGCTAGAGGAGCTAAGCATGGAAGGGTTCGAAACTATTCGACGGTTTGGTGTTGGGAACATGGTACGGTTGGACCACAACCACACCAGGGCTCAACCAAGCATGGTCTTGGCCCTGTCATGGCCATGTCCAGAAGCGAGGAGGCGGATGGAAGGTGGCTCAAAGGGCAGGACATAGTCGTAACCCCTAGGATTGAAGTTAGGGTTCGGTGTGGAGCGGCTTGGTCTAGGGTTGTTAAAGGCAGGTTTGGGCTTGTTCAGGCTGGTCAGGGCAGTCCTAGGAGGGTGCTTGGGGTCTGGTATGAGTTGGGGCTTGGGGTGGAAGCACGTGGCTAGTGGTTTGTGTGAGCCACGATCGTTTTTGGTAAAAGGAGGGCTCGCCGATGGTTAGGACAGCAGCAGAGCTGGCCGTAGGTTCAAGAGGGCTGGATCATGGCTCAGGGGGGTATCCTAGGATCGACAAAGTCATGTCACGAGTTTGGGAAAAAGTTATTAAGCTTCGAGTCAATTTAGGCAATAAACGGAGTTACGGTTTAGCGATTAATAAATAGAATGGCGCGAGTTTAAGTTTAATAAAATTATTAGAAGTCAAAAATAAGGTTATATGATGGTTTGAGGTAGGCTCGAGTCAAGAAACGTAGGAAAAAGTCAAAGACGAAAAGTTTAGGGTCCAAGGGTAAAATGGTCATTTTACGTCCCGGGTAGTTCTAATGTCCTGGTATTGTCCCTAGGGATCATAATACATGTTAAATAATTTTTAAAAAATTACTACGGTGAATTTATGATTATTTTACTATAAATGCTACAGTTGAGCGATTTTCCCGAAAACACTTATTTTTACGATTTTTGGAGGATATGATAATTTATAAATAAAATATATATATATATATTTTGAAGGATGTCAATTAGCTGTGACACAGAAGATTTGTGGGTGATCAGTCTTAAGAAGGGGCGGTGAACTTACTTTTTGGCCATGGCCTAGTGACGAGAGTTGCTGACGCCCCGCCCCGCCCCTAGGTACTTGGTGTATAGATTAATCAATCGAACAGAAGATAAATGATTAAATATAAAAGATAGTCACTTTCAAGGATCAAACTTCACTAACATTATTTATGATGAGGGAAATGCTCTATGGTATTATTTTCTAAAATGATTTACGAAAATGTTTATATGTTTATGAGTTTTTATGCCATCTTACTTTATTAAAAGTATTCTTTTAAAGATGCATGTGCATGTATATGTATTACTCGTTACGTATGGTTTGGACGCACTAAATCGTTAGACTCACAAGTTTGAATGATCAAAGGTGAGGATGTTGTTGAGGGAGGCTCAGAAACTTGAGTGGATCGGACATGTCAGTACACTCCCGAAGACCTCACGTTTTCCGCAATAGTATGATAATTAAAGTTTTATTTAAGATTTTGAGGATTTTGTTAAACAGAAATTTATGTTTCGTTTTTAAAAGTTTAGGCTCTGGAGTTCGTATGTCTGACTTGTGTTTTTTATGATAGATGATTGATGGATTTTTATCGCAAATTTTAATTTTTTTAAAATATGGATTTATGTTTTGGTATAATTCGGTCTTTCTGAAAAAAATAAAATTTCCTAGTATTATTTATTTAGAGTAAGAGGTAAGGGACGTTTCAAGTCAAGAATCTCATTCTCAGTCTAGAGACGCCTGAGTGTATAATCTCTGATCTGCCCTATACATGTTTTAGCTCCCACACTCATCATCAAGACGTGGACCTACAATGTCCAAGGTCATCAGAGTCTGTGGGTCCAGTCGAACACCGTAGGTCTCGATGTCCGTCCACAATACAGAACAGGATTGAGCGGCCTCAACAAACGAGGTATATATACAAAGATATCAGGGCCAACGTGATATGTCAAGCATAATATGTTAAAGCAATAAAACATGTATCACGCAATAGATAAATATGCAGCATATAAGTGTTTACTATGCTTGGATATCTCAGTCAGTACATCACGTACCTCGCTAAAACAATCTGACAGAAATCTTACTCGTCTGAACCTAGACAATATCAACATAATGAAATCACTATCTAGCCAAATCCTGAATTACCAAACATGTTTAAAATTCTTCTTAATGTTCCTTAAACCATTATTTAAGGCTTTAGGATTACACATGCGTCCATTGTCAGCCCCCTGATGATGCCTCGATTTGTGTCCTTGTAATATTCAAGCCTGGTGAAAGGTACAGTTTAAGATTTCGTATGTTTATGGATTATTTGGTTAAGATTAAGTTGATTTAGATGTTAAGAGTTGTGATTATGGGTCATAGTATTGTTGGTTATTATTGTTTTGTGGTATTGTTGATATTAGTTGATGGGTAGTTGTGTTGTATCAGCGTTGCGATTCGATTTTTGTTGCATAGAGTTGTTTTGGCCGAGAGCAGACCGCACCCGCGGTGATTTGTGCAGCGCACCCGCGGTCTTTATTGCAGAATTTGTGGAATTGCCGAAGAGACACCGCACCCGCGGTGGGATAGGTACCGCACCCGCGGTCGTCGATTTCAGAAATTTGGTTGAGGTGCCGAAGGCACACCGCACCCGCGGTGAGGTATGTAGCGCACCCGCGGTGCATGAACAGTAGAAGCGTGTTTTCGAGATTTAAGTGATATAATGCAAGAGTTGGTTCATTTTTCTCATTTCTTCTCCCATTTTCTCGGTTCTTTCTCTCAAGGGGAGGTTAGGGTTTCATTTCCTTTCTTTGATTCAAGCTACTTGTTGGATTATTGAAGTGTGATCAAGGTTCTTGTGGGTTCAAGGAGCTAAGGTAAGCTTGTGGTATAGTTTATTCTTGGTTTTGGTGTTGGGAGAAATCATGGGTTTGTTGATGGTGTTGGTTTTATGGATTTAATGGTATGAGTTTGTGATTATTGGGTTATTGATGGTGCAAATTATGGTTTATTGTTGTAGGTTGTGTACCAAGGGTATAGATTCAAGGTTCCAAGTGTTGTAAGTGGAATTCATTTCCTTGTGCTCACATGATAATATATGTATTGTGTTTCAATGGTTTTAAAGTGTTATTCCCTTCCATTTGATTCATGCTATGTATTAATACACCTTGTTGTATATTAGAGACATTCTTATGTCTCAATTATGTTAAAGGGAATACAAAAGAAAATAGAGTCTTCAAAGTGTTTGTTTTAATGCCAAAGAGAGAATTCAAATGTTTTATTGGATTGATAGATACATAGTCAGAGATTGCATGCAATTAGTTGATCAACGACCATAGGCTTATATCCCTCAGAGTTATCGATGTATATCGATGGGATATAGGTACAGAGACAGAGTTACTATATAGATATCAATCCAACAGAGAAAAGAGAAATACCATCGTTATTGTTATTCATTCTATGATATTCATGTTTCAGAGTTGATGGTATTTAATGTTTTCAAAGCCATGTTTTCAGAGTGTGATATGTACATTGCTATGTAAGAGTTCCACTTGCTGAGTTTTATACTCATTTCAGTTATTTCATGTGATGCAGATAAGAGCGACGAGCCGGGACGTTGATTGAGGCCGGAGTCATATGCATATAGAGATGGAGGAAGGAAAGATTATTTTGATAGCATTTTGGACATGATCATAAAAATGATATTTTGTTTTTTTGTTGTATCATTTGATTGATCATGTGTATACTTTTGACTATATGGAAATGTATTTTAAACCTTCTTTCCTTCAAGAAAAATTTTAAATTCCGCTGTTATTTTATGAAATCGGGTCAGAGGGTTACATTTAGTGGTATCAGAGCACCGTTCTTCGGACCAATGCATATGACTTCGTCTACTTTCAACAGTCCGGGTATGTCTTCTTCTACATCTAATTATTGTTATTGGTTGATATGTATTATGTGAGCACATTGTAGGAGTATGCCTCCTAAGAGAAAGGCTTCAGAGGGTGAGGATAGTTCTTCCTCTAGAGTTGTCGATGAGTTCGGCAAGCTACTGAAAGAGCAAGCTAAGGTCCATAGTGAGCAGATCCAACAGTTGTTACGTTTGCAAGGAACAGGCCAAGGTAGAGGTCAAGGGAGAGGCCAAGTGGCTCAGGCAGTTGGGACCGATGGGATCTTTACTGCTTTCAAGAGAATGGATCCGCCGGAATTTGCAGGAAGCACTGATCCATTGGTGGCTGTAGAGTGGGTCAAAGCTCTTGAGGCGATTTTCGATCATCTCAACTATGAAGATAAGGACAGAATCAGTTGTGCAGTGTTCATGTTAGTCAAAGCTGCACGCATTTGGTGGAATGCTACCAAGGTAAGTGTTGATGTTCCAGCATTGAAGTGGCAAGAGTTCACTGATCTTTTCTATGACAAGTATTTCCCAGATGCACTTCGAGCTCGGAAAGTGACTGAGTTTTTAGAGCTTCGTCAAGGAGGTATGAATGTTGATGAGTATATTCTGAAGTTTGAAGAGGGCTGTCTGTTTGCTCCGTATATTGCCTCCAATGACAAAGACAAGGGTGCTCATTTCATTAGAGGCCTTCGAGCAGAAATCAGAAGGGACATCAATATGTCGAAGGCGGTGACATTCAAAGAGATTGTGTCTAAGGCTTTGTTGGCCGAGCAAGATGAGAAAGACATTGCCAGAGAGAGACAGGCGAGGCAGCAGTTTGTTGCTCAAAGAGGTCAAGGTTCGAGCCAAAGAGGAAAGGACCATTTTAAAGGGAAAGGCAAGTTGGAGCCGAGTCCTAAACCACCGACAGTTCCATCTGATCCTGAGAAGCCATTGTGTCCCAAGTGCAGTAGACATCATCGGGGAGAGTGCAGATTTGGTACTCATACTTGTTACCGTTGTGGCACTGCAGGCCATATAGCCAAGGATTGTCCAAGAGGCTCGAGTAAAGAGAAGGTGCAGGGTCGCATCTTTACCATGACAAAGGAAGGTATAAACCATGATTCTTCTGTGATCTCTAGCACTATTTTAATTTCAGGCAGAGTAGCTACGACATTGATTGATACAGGTGCTACTCATTCTTTTATGTCTGAACTATTTTTGAGATCTTTGGGTATAGTTCCTTCTGTTATTCCCCTCCAGTTTAATGTTGTTTTGCCTTCGGGGGATGTGTTGTGCCCAACATCTATTGTGTATGCGTGCTCTGTTCAAATTGATGGGCGAGTTGTTTATGCCGACTTGATTGTTATTCCGATGGTTGCGTTTGATATTATACTTGGCATGGATTGGCTATCAACCTATCGTGCAGTGATTGATTGCATTGCTAAGACGGTGAAATTTGCAGATGATGGCAATAGGGAAGGTTTGTTCGCCAGTGCAGGTACTTCGCTGATCCTTCCTTTTATTTCGTGTCTTGAGGCTAAGAAGTTGTTGTTTAGAGGTTGTGATGGGTTTTTGGCTTCGATTGTGGATATGGATAGAATTGTGAAGTTGAATATTGATGATATTGATGTTGTGAGAGAGTTCTCTGATGTATTTGAGGATGATGTGCCGGGTTTACCGCCGGACAGAGATGTAGAGTTTGTGATTGATCTAGTTCCGGGTACGGTTCCTATTTCTAAGGCTCCGTACAGAATGGCCCCTTCAGAGATGAAAGAGTTGAAGACGCAATTGCAGGATCTATTGGATAAAGGTTTTATTCGGCCGAGTTCTTCGCCTTGGGGAGCTCCGGTTCTTTTCGTCAAGAAGAAAGATGGGTCGTTGCGGCTGTGTATTGATTATAGAGAGATCAACAAAGTGACGATTAAGAATAAGTATCCGTTGCCACGGATAGATGACCTTTTTGACCAACTGCAAGGGGCTACAGTGTTCTCGAAGATTGATTTGCGATCTGGTTATTATCAGTTCAAGGTTAGGGAGTCTGATATCCCTAAGACGGCGTTCCGGACCAGGTACGGTCACTATGAATTTCTTGTGATGTCTTTTGGTCTGACCAATGCTCCTTCAGTCTTCATGGATCTTATGAACCGTGTGTTCAAGCCGTATTTGGATAGCTTTGCCATTGTTTTTATCGATGACATTTTGAGTTACTCCAAGACCAGAGAGCTTCATTCAGAGCACCTCAGAGTTGTTCTTCAGTTGCTGAGAGAGAAGAGGTTGTATGCTAAGTTGAAGAAGTGTGAGTTCTGGTTGGAGCAGATTTCTGTCCTAGGCCATGTTGTCTCGAAGGATGGTATAGCTGTTGATCCAGTGAAAATAGAGGCGATTCAGAAGTGGCCTATTCCTACCACTGTACCAGAGGTACGCAGTTTTCTTGGTTTGGCGGGTTATTATCGTCGTTTTATTTCAGACTTTTCCAAGATTGCCCTGCCGTTAACTAATCTGACGAGGAAGACTGTGAAGTTTGAGTGGTCCAATGAATGCCAAAGAGGATTCCAGGAGTTGAAAGATAAGTTGACGACAGCTCCAGTACTTGCTTTGCCCAGTGGTTCAGAGGACTTTGTTGTTTTTACCGATGCGTCGAAGAAGGGCCTCGGTGCAGTGTTGATGCAACGAGGTAAAGTTATAGCCTATGCTTCTCGCCAGTTGAAGGATTACGAGAAGAATTATCCTACGCATGATTTGGAGCTGGCAGCTGTGGTTTTCGCCCTGAAAATCTGGAGACATTATTTGTATGGCGAAAAGTGTGAAATTTTCACAGACCACAAGAGTTTAAAGTATTTGTTTTCACAGAAAGAACTTAATATGCGACAGAGACGGTGGTTAGAGCTTGTCAAAGACTATGATGTGACTATTAGTTACCACCCAGGGAAGGCGAATGTTGTAGCGGATGCATTGAGCCGTAAGTCGAGTTCTTCTTTAAGTTCTATGATTCAGCAGCCGTTGTTGTTAGATT
The DNA here is from genome assembly GCF_012295235.1 of Primulina huaijiensis. NCBI lineage: Eukaryota > Viridiplantae > Streptophyta > Magnoliopsida > Lamiales > Gesneriaceae > Primulina > Primulina huaijiensis. Next base: position 14,129,828 of record NC_133307.1, read on the forward strand.
TGCAGCGAGAGGAGATAGCTTTGGTGGTTCCTGGAACCATTGCTCGTTTTTCAGCGTTGGTTATTCGGGCTACATTGACGGACAGGATCCGTAGAGAGCAGGCTATTGATGTTCAGTTGTTAGAGTTGAGAGCTAGAGCAGAGGAGAGAGGTAATTCAGAGTTCGCGACGAATAGAGATGGTTTGGTGACGTTTAGAGGCCGTATTTGCATTCCTGCTGGTGATGATATTCGGCGAGACGTCTTGACAGAGGCACATACAGCGCCATACTCGATACATCCAGGCAGCACTAAGATGTATCAGGATCTTCGTAGACTCTATTGGTGGCCAGGTATGAAGAAAGATATTGCCATGTTTATTTCTCAGTGCCTAACTTGTCAGCAGGTGAAGATCGAGCACCAGAGACCTGCTGGGACATTGTTATCATTGCCGATTCCTCAATGGAAATGGGAGCACATTACGATGGATTTCGTGACTGGTCTTCCCAGAACGCAGAAAGGTTTTAACTCTATTTGGGTTATTGTTGATCGATTGACCAAGTCAGCGCATTTTCTTCCAGTCAAGACGACATATTCCATGAACCAGTATGCCGAAGAGTACATAGCAGAGATTGTTAGACTTCATGGTGTTCCTGTGTCGATCGTGTCTGATCGTGATCCTAGATTTACTTCAGAGTTTTGGAAGAGTTTGCACAGAGCTATGGGTACACGGTTAGCATTTAGTATAGCATATCACCCCAGAGCGATGGTCAATCAGAGAGAGTTATTCAGATTTTAGAGGATATGCTCAGAGCTTGTACTATCGATTATCCTGGTAGCTGGAATTCTAAATTGCCTCTTGTTGATTTCACGTATAATAATAGCTACCAAGCGACAATTGGCATGGCACCGTATGAAGCACTTTATGTTAGAAAGTGTAGATCTCCCTTGTATTGGGATGAGATTGGTGAGAGGAAGATGCTGGGTCCAGAGTTAGTCCAACAGACTGCTGATGTTGTTGCTGTTATCCGAGAGAAAATGAAGACAGCACAGTCGAGACAGAAGAGTTATGCCAATGTGCGTCGTAGGCCATTGCAATTTGAGGTTGGCGATCATGTGTTCTTGAAGATAGCACCTCTTAAGGGTGTGATGCGGTTTGGCAAGAAGGGAAAGTTGAGTCCGAGATTTATTGGCCCATTTGAGATCTTGGATAGAATTGGTGATCGATCTTACAGGTTAGCCCTACCGCCAGATCTTGACAGAGTTCATAATGTTTTTCACGTCTCTATGCTCAGGAAATATATTGCGAATCCTTCTCATGTTCTTCGCCACGAGCCTTTGGATTTGACGCCGAATTTGACGTACCAAGAGATTCCGGTCCAGATTCTGGCTCACAAAGTTAAAGTGTTGAGGAACAAAGAGATCGGTATTGTTAAAGTCATTTGGAGGAATCATCTGATTGAAGAAGCCATGTGGGAACCAGAGGATGAGATGAAAGAGAAGTATCCTGAGTTGTTTGTGCAGTGACATCAATTTCGAGTACGAAATTTCCTCTAAGGAGGGGAGATTGTAATATCCAAGCCTGGTGAACGTAAGTTTAAGATTTCGTATGTTTATGGATTATTTGGTTAAGATTAAGTT
>NC_133307.1:14131575-14149661 GCF_012295235.1 Primulina huaijiensis
TTTTATTGGATTGATAGATACATAGTCAGAGATTGCATGCAATTAGTTGATCAACGACCATAGGCTTATATCCCTCAGAGTTATCGATGTATATCGATGGGATATAGGTACAGAGACAGAGTTACTATATAGATATCAATCCAACAGAGAAAAGAGAAATACCATCGTTATTGTTATTCATTCTATGATATTCATGTTTCTTAGTTGATGGTATTTAATGTTTTCAAAGCCATGTTTTCAGAGTGTGATATGTACATTGCTATGTAAGAGTTCCACTTGCTGAGTTTTATACTCATTTCAGTTATTTCATGTGATGCAGATAAGAGCGACGAGCCGGGACGTTGATTGAGGCCGGAGTCATATGCATATAGAGATGGAGGAAGGAAAGATTATTTTGATAGCATTTTGGACATGATCATAAAAATGATATTTTGTTTTTTTGTTGTATCATTTGATTGATCATGTGTATACTTTTGACTATATGGAAATGTATTTTAAACCTTCTTTCCTTCAAGAAAAAAAAATTTTTAAATTCCGCTGTTATTTTATGAATTCGGGTCAGAGGGCTACAGTCCTGATTCACCGACCCCTCCTCGAGTCGAAACTAGCCCCGAAGCTTCTCGACACTAAATTGCCCTAGAAACTGGCTAGAAAATCTAAGGTATATGGCTAGAACTTGAGAGAGAGTGACTGAAGAAAGCGGTGTTGGAAACAAACGAAATCAGCTTCCATTTTATTGGCTGCATTCGTACTAGTTCGGAAGATCTGAAATCAATCTTATTTGCCACATGTTAGAATCTCATTCATCTAGTTGGATTTCTCAGGATAATATAATCTGAAGTAGATTGGATGATCTGTTTTAAATTCGGTGGATCCCAAAAGGTTTATCCCGAATTATCAATTCTTTACTAATGTTTAAATAACAATTCTTTAATTATCTCTTAATTAGTACTTCATTCAAATCAAATACTCGAGTCATTACACAATGTTTTGTTATTTTAGTAGTATGACTAATCTAGGAAAATAAGTTTGTAATTAATCTTGATATCCAATTATTACGAAGGGCTCCCAAGATTCACATATTATATATGTATTATATTTTCCTTTACGTTATGTTTGAATGGATTTGATTTTTGTTGTTATTTGAGCTGGAAAAATGACTTGAAGCCGGGATTTCTAATGATACGAATATTGGTGGCATTTAAATTCCATTATAGTTCTCAGTCCAATAGTTTAACTTAATAAGATATGAATTTGAAATGTCTTTACGGCAAAGTTATCCAAACAATAATGTGGAGATTGATTAGAAGTTTATGGGTTTTGAATAATTGAGTTCAAATGACTTAATCGAAATACGCCTTCATAGGTAGCTGAAAACATGGGTGCCACTCGCATGGAATTTGATCTCTACAATTCACAAGTGCCAAATGCAGAAGCAGTTCCTGCAATGTGTCTCTCTGCCAACTTCTCTTTTCAGCAGAAGATTCATATTTAATCTTGATTTAATTTTTCGATTACTGAACATTATAAAACCCAATTCCGTGATCGAAACTAGTTCTGATTTTGTTGTGCAGATTGCTGGACTTTTCAGCTTCCGAGTCAACGCAGGAGTGGCTTTCGACCTGAACAAAAAGGAATGAATTTTGAATGTGAATGATCTTGTAATCGCCATCGAATATGCCCTTCAAGTTCTTGGTTCAGCAAATGTTGTAGCTAGATATTCCCTGAAACAAAGAGAGTTCATGGTAGAACCGTAAGGTCTAGTAAATTCGATCTGCGTAACCTGAATGCATACAATCTAGATTTTTTATTTAAATTATGTGTTTAAAGATTTTTATGCATTTAATGCATAATTATTGCATGGTTAGATATTACTTCTTGTTTATTTAAAGTTGAATGCATTAGAGTTTTAAGTTGCATTTCGCGCTCATTCGAGTAACGGAGACCGGGGATTTTCATGAAAAATGTTTTTAAGGGATGATTAATTTAAATAATCATTTAAAGTGTTTTTAAGGGTGTTTTCAAAAATTGGGCCTTGGTGGGTATTTTTACTCGTCGAGTCATATTTTTATCGTTACGCAAATTTTAACGGTTCGGAGTACTTTTTGAGGGCTCAGGCAATATTTTTAAAAACTTACTACCTACACGAAATATTTTTTGGGAGTATTTTTGAGCTTGCTGGGTAATGGGCTCAAAATTTTTTTCAATCCTTTTAAAAATAAAATTAAGCCAATGTGCATGTATTACTCATTTAAACCTACCCTAGCAAACCCTAACCCTATTCCCTCTCCTTGGCCACCCTTCCCCTTGCTGCTGCACATTTACGAAGCCTCCATCAGCAGCTTTCTCGAGTTCCTCAATTTTCCTTTCAAGCAAGGTCATTCCCCACTCCTCCGGTGCCTCCCTGACGCGCACTTCTTTGAGTTTGTAAGCATTATAACGATAAGACACGCTTGTATTTTCGTTTTCTCCTCATACACGTCATAATTATGATGAATTTTGTGTATTTGTATGAAAATTTTATGATCTACATCATGCTTACATTTTTGAATGAGTTTGACATGAAAACCTTGCATTTTTTTGACTCCATCTCACATTTTCTTGTATGGTTGCAAGGGCCTTCTGTTTTTGGTGCATTCTAAGGGCTGCTCAAGGCTTTAAGACTGTGTCATGTGGCTGGTGTCGAGTTTTAGTGGAGATAAATAAGGGGCCGTGTGATTTATGGTTGAGGTATGATCGGTTTTGTGTAGTTCGTGTGTTTTAGTGAAGCCGGTGGTGTGAGGAGCTATTCCAAGCCATGGACCAAACCCTGGTGGGTTTGAGTCATGCCCTAGAGTGGTCGCACGTTGCTGGTCTTGGCTTAAGATTCGTTTGGGGTCTTGAAGTTGAAGGGCGCCGCGGGTGAGGGTTTTGAGATGGTCTCGGCTATTGACATGATGCAGCTGTTATGGGGCTGTGAGTTTAAGTGAAGTAGGTCCAGTAGTGTCCTAAGGTGGGCCAGGAGGGGGCTGGTGCGTAGCTGATTCCGTTGGTTGTAGGCTAGGATCGAAATTATGGAAGTTGGGCGTCTAGGGTTTTGAAGAGTGATCTTATAGATTTTTCCAGCAACTTTCAGCAGGGGTTTGGGGTCCATACGTTGTCTGTAATTGTGGGTTTAGGGGCTGGCTTGGTAGATTTAAGACATGACTTGGGTTGGGAAAAAAATTAGTTAAGTTTCGGGTTGATTCGGGTTAAATCCCGGACCTCGATCCAAGTTTTAAATGAATCGTTTAAGTTTTGAAACTGGCTCAAGTTTACGTCTAAAAAATGTTTAAAAATATGTTTTGGGATGGTTTTAGGTAGTTTGGTAAGCTTCAGGGCAAAATGTAGATGTCCAGGGGTAAAATGGTCATTTTGGGTTTTGAGGGCAAAATGATCATTTTGCACTCGAGCCGAGATTTTTGTCCCAGTAGCGCCCCGTGCACAAATTTATCCTGTCTTTTTTTAAATGTTATGTACCAAGTATATGATTTTTATGAAATTGTGAACAAAATATGTTCAATGCATGGTTTTAAGGAAATTACGTATATGCATGATTTTGTTAAGTGATGAAAATGATGATGTTTTTGAAGGATGACATTTGATTGTGACTGATGATATATGTAAACTATGATGAATAGGCCTAGGTCCAGTGGATGGGTAATATTGTCGCTGAAGTCCGACAGCCGCCGAGTACCACAGTTATACGTAGATGGATCCATCGAATAGAGCTGATACGAAAGTCACAACTAAAGAACTGAATTCAGTTAAAGTTAATGCCTATGTATATGATTTTACGATGAGCTGTTTTTACTCGATATGATTACTCATGGAATGTTTACATTTAGGCTATTAAAGCTCATGAAATGTATGTTGCTATCAGTATATTTCACTGTTGCATGTTATGTATATGTATTTGCTATTAATTGTATAGGTGTGTTGAGTCTTTAGACTCACTAGGCGTGTGTGATGCAGGTGAGCATTTTGAGGAGGAGACTGGAGGTGCCAAACTCTGAGGAGGTAGGGCTGGATGTGTGCGCACGACCTGAGGACCACGCTTTTCCGCACGTCACATTCTTACGAGTTTTGAGTAGACATGATCAGTTTTTTACGTTATTATGTTATGATGATAATTTTCAGGATTTTACTCTATTTTTTTCATGCATAGTTGAGGACTGAGTTGGCAAATTTTAAACTGCAGCATTTTATGTGTTATTTGATCACGCTTATTTTTAAAAGGTGTATTTTTCAGTAGTAGTGCATGCATGCAATAACTTTAAATTTTTGAACTTAGTTTTAAAAAAAATTATTGGTAGTATTTTAAGCAATAGATGTTTCAAGAACTAAGATTCTTTGAGAGTTGAATTAAGAGAATTTTAATTATTTTTGCTATAAAACTTTTCTGTTTTCTGTTAACATTATTAACTTAATTGTAATTAAATACATAATTTGGAACAAAAAGAAACCCAACTTCTAAACTATTTATCTTCATTTTATAGAAATAAAAAGGGACATCATTGTTAAGCATTGTCGATGAAAGGGGATATTTTGTCTTTTGTTGTTTTAAAAAAGAAGTGGTTATATTGATAAAATTTTAACACGAGGAATTTAGCAAATTTATACTATAAATGAGCATATTATTTCTCACTTCTAGTATTTTTATTTTTATGAGAATGCTAAAATGATATGAGATATTATTGACACTAATTTGTTCATAAAATTTTTTCGCTTTTAGTCATATTTTATTTTTATTGGATTAATCACGTGATATCATATATTATTAATGTAATATAGGATTTAGTTGATGTGATGCTAAGCATATTGGTTTGTTTGACGTCATATTATTATTTTTAAGATGTAAGAACCCGCAGTTTCTATCTTTCAGTCTATATTGGATAAATACGGATTAATGTGATAATCTGTAAATCATGTTAGTCGAATAAACCGCCCTGAATAAGTCATGTGTAACATGATTACCTGTTACCCGAGATAGTAGTAGTAAGTAAAATCGAACTCATAACTATTGTTTAAAAGTTATCAACTTAGACACACTTAGGACCTACTGTAATCAAATTCCAAATTGTGACCGTTTAAACAGGTCAAATCTGTAATATGTATATAACGAACTTTATCATTTCCTTCCATCCTTTATTAGGGCATCTGCATCCGTCCACATTAATCTATGTTATTAACTTTCCATCTTCTCAAAAATTATGGGATCCACGAGCCACATATTCATTACATTAACACTTTCCCATTATTAACATACACTCACATTCATTTAATATCAACTTTCATTATTTATGGGTCCCACTGTCCACATACTCATTTTTTTTAATTTTAATCAATTCAATATCTTTCTAATTTTGTTAAACTTTTACAACAAATATTATTTAAAAATAAATAGTATTGTGAGAAAGCGTCGCACATAGCGACGGTTTGTGAAAAACCGTCGCAAGTAGCGACGGGTTTTGAGACACCGTCGCAAGTAGCGACGTTTTTCAATTTGCGACGGTTTACGAAAAACCGTCGCTATTTGCGAAATAATGCCGTTCATTCTGATGAATTTCTTGGCTGAGATGGCAGCCAGGATTAATAATTCATGCACCCACATTGCATTAATGTACCAATGTGGGTGCCCTTATGTATTTCCGTGTTAAAATATTAAAAGAAAGATAGATAAATACAAAACACAGCTAGACAATTAGTAGTTTCCTGAACAAACTAGTTCGAATGACATCTCAGCTGCCAATAAAGCTATTCTTATAATCAAATCAAACCAAACCAAACCAAACCAAACGGATATAACGTCAAAATTATGCACGGAAATAGTAAGTTTATATATTGATAATTCGAATGGGTGTTTTCCTATTTCTGATGACACCACCAAACAAAATGGGCATTTATCTTTTTGTTAAATTCACTTTCCTCTGGGGAATCATTGGGTCATCATACATGCCGTTTGTATTTCACGAGAAACCCAAGAATTTTATCACTACAACGAGATCATGAATTCGATTCTATTTGTAGGGATTACCCACGGGGTATACTGACAGTTGGGTTCGTTTTGAGCTTCAATATCACGTTAAGTTTGAGTGTTAAAACATGTGAGTATTTGGAATCGCTTTGTGTTTACAAATTTGGAATCAAGCATTTTCATCCATACAAAATATGAAACTGTTTATCTAGAAAATAAAGTGCAATTCTAGCTTACATATGTTAGGTATATCCAAAATCTTCCCATATCGGTATTGATATTTCTTATATTAATTTTCGTGTACATAATTTTACATGTTCATGTTGACGTAACACACATTTTTTTTAATTGCATTTCTATTTTAGACCATTGAAGTTAAAATCAAACAGTTTAAACATTATTGTCGTGATTGCGACATTTATCGACCTAAAAAAGCTTTCTAATAATAAATTATTGCGATTTAGATATTCTCTAATTCAATTATTTTTAAATAAACCACATGTGTAAGTGAATATGAGACAGTATTTTATGGATATTCAGATATGAATACTCCTGTGTTACCACTTATTCTACTTACGAATGAATCTATTTGGTTTTATAAATTTGTGACAAATAACTTCGATTAGGATTTATCAATGCCTAAATCGAAACTCGTAATGATTACATAACAACTTCTATCTGTTTTAAAAATTCTCGGTTAACAATAAACAGCAACACAATCCAATGGTTAGCTTTTGATAGCTTGAGTTGGTAGGATAACATAATCTGATATGTGTGTGCTAAGATATGCCGCTTGATATATTGATAGTGGTCAAAGATCTTAGAATATTACGGATTCTAAGAATTGTTGTGTCTATCTTCTATCTTGATTTTGCATATTTATATATAGTTAAAAAGCTCCAACGATTAGAAATATTTTTCAACGATTATCTGTACTAGCTCCCGACATAATATAATTTTCACTTTCAATTATCGTACACATCATTAAACGCACATTTAAATTATTATTTTTTTTTTTTGCTTTTGCGACTTTTAGCTCTAAGCTTCTGAAAAAACTGAATTGACTTTAGACATTTTGAGAAATAATATGTCAATTGGGAGTTGGTGGAATATTTGTACTTTGATTACTTTAACTGATAGTCTCTTAACAGTTAGAGTTAAACTATCCACTTGGATTTGCTATAATCTGGCCAATTAGATATAGAACATTTAAGCGGTTTGATTTGAAGCAAATTCTGGAGATGATCTTCTGATATTCTGCAGAACTTTTGATATTATGTTGAGTGGCTAGAATTGTCCAAAGGCTAGAAATCTTGTAATAAAAAAAAAATTCGCAACTGAACTCCTGAACAACTTGATGTTGTTATTGTCATTACCAAAACTTGGTGGTTTATATTCTAATATACATATTGTAATTACAACATATATACGTGATTAAATTTCAAATTTGAATTAATAATAAATGGTCAAATTACAAACACCAAGACTAACTGGAACGCAATTTTGCCATAATAAAATAAATAAATAATAAATAAAGTAAGTAAGTAAAGAAAGCAAATATGCACTTTTGTCTGATCTTCGCACCGGAAACTCATTCATGTGAATGTTTTGAGAACAAAAATTCATATATGTTAATTGTGTTGAAAAATAATATTTAAAATGTGTGTATTGAATATTTGAATGTTGAAAATTAGGTAAAATTAGGTGTTGAATATTGAAATTTGTGTGTGATGATGAAGGTAATGATGTAATTTATTTTTGGATTATTTGTAAAGATTTTCTATAAATAGATCTCTCATTTGTGAAGAAAATCACAATTGAGTTGAGAGAAAAATATTATAAAGTGTGTAGTGTGATAATTTTGAGAGTTTGAGATTTTTACTTTTTACCGTAAATTTTTACTTTTTCACAACAAATTGAAGCTTATTAAAATTTTTGGTTTTGTTTATTGGATTTTCGGAACATATTTCTAGATATATTTTTGGTAGTAAAAGTAAAGTTTGAGCATTGAGAATCAAAAGTTTGAGCATTGGGAATCAACAGTTGGACAGAGATTTTAAAATAACGTTAGGTTGTGTGATTGAAAATATTTGAGTTGCATTACTGCTGTCAAATATACTTTTTGGTAAAAAGTTAAGTGCATAAATTGATATCAAAGTCATGGTAACATGCTTGATTCCCGATAATTGCTTAAATTTCATGAACATGTATTACCAGTTTTTAATGAGTAAAATTCATTTTGTTGAACAAATTATTAATAAATTGAGAAATTTATATATGAACTATGATAAATAATTTACTTGGTACACTAACTTTTGAGAAATAGGTAAACTAACATATGAATTATTGTAAATGATTTAATTGATATGTGATCCAACTAAATTGTCAAATTTACCCTTAAATGAAATTGCTTTCATATCCAAATATTGTTATTAAATTCAACTAAATACACATTTTATTTTCAAGAAATATTTTATTGATTAAAATTTGTATAAATAAATTTATATTTATTTAAAAATTATATTATATTATAATAAATAAGTATCTTGGTATAAAAATAGTAAATTATTAATTAACACAAATATATATCAATTGAAAAATTATATACTCACATATACTATATTTACAAAATATTATAAAATAAATATCATGTTGGGTTAAATGTAAAATCCTGAAAATTTGAAGGTCCACGTAAACCACACGCATGTAAGTTATCAATTTCTTTTGTATTTTAATTAAATTATTTTAATGCATAAAACGCATGATTGAGACACAAATATGTAGTTTTAAAATTTATTGAATAATTAATTTTAAGTAATTAATATAAAGTGTTTTAAGGGCGAATTTCGAAAATTGGGACTTGGTGGGTATTTTTACTCGTCGGGTCGTATTTTCAACCGGTACGCAAATTTTAACGAATCAGAGGACTTTTTTAGGGCTCGGTCATTATTTTCAAAAGCTTACATAAACGAAATATTTTTTGAGAATGTTTTGAGGCTTAATGAGATTATTTTATCCATAATGGTCCTAAAATTCTACTTAATCTCATTAATTTTAATTAAAAACCCATTATATTAAGTATATTATACATAAACCTACAGTCAAAACCCTAAACACCCCACCCCTTCAACTNACGATCGAGGAACGGGGACCGAAGGCTGAAAAACATAAAATGTTTTCNGTCCCTCCCCAACCTTCAGCAGCACACTTTCAAAAAAATACAGCAGCTTTTCTCTCAAGTTCCTCAATCTTCTTTCAAGAAAATCTTCCTCACGTCTCCGGTGCACGTTCTACACGAGTATCTTCAAGTTTTCGAGCGTAAATACGCAAAGGCACGCATGTATCTTCGTTTTCTCTTCATTCACGCCAATATTATACTGAAATATATGTAAACACATGACAGTCCTTTGATCTACCTTGTTTTCATGAAACGTCCACTACTCGTTTTCTTAAAAAGTACTAGAATTTTTTTTCTATCCTATTAATTTTGGCCGAATACATCCCAAATATATATATATATATAATATATATATATATATACTTTAAAAATACTTTACACTATTTTAAAAATAAATCAACCAACAATATTTGAAAGTCAAAGGAAATAGTTTAGAATATAAAATCGTCAAACGTTTTCAACTCCTAACTTAGCAATGTTGTTAAAACTAACAACTTCTCAAAAACCACTCAAAAGCATAATAAAAGTTGTAAAAATATCTTAAACATAAACTTAAAATCACAAACCATAAACATAAGTCATAAGTACGGAAGAACAAACGCTGGTCCTCGGGTTATGCGCACCTTCAGTCCAGTCAGATCAACCATCAAGACCTTCATTATCATTATTATTATATTCACCTGCATCGATCACACCTAGTGACTCTAAAGATTCAACACATCATATTTTTGATAACAAATAATATGTATACAGATCGCATACAACAGTGAAAATACTTTTACGTAAAATAACATTTTCATAATCATGCATAAACATAAAAATTTTCCATATCAACATAAACATATTCATATTCATATCATCATCAACATATTCATATTTATCATATACGTATACGTATTCCTTTTTCGTTGAATTCAGATCGTTAATTGTGACTTTAGTATTCGTATTGGGGTGATGGATCCATCTACATGTAACCACAGTATTGGACGGCGGGGACATCAGCGACACTCTCACCCATCAATTAAGCCTTGGCCTTACGTATTAACATATCATCGTTTCGTATTAGTCACAATTACTTCACTTCCTTCAACATTTCATGTTTCCATCACTTTATAAAATCAATGCATATAAATATCATTTTTCTTTTAAAACCAAGCATGCAACATATCTTTTAGCTTCAACATTTTATCATAAAATTACATAAACATTTAAAATAAACATATTAACATATCTCACAGCATTCAGGACACTGCCATAACGTTTACTATTTTCTAGGTGTAAAATCATCGTTTTACCCCTAGGCGTAAAATTTCACGATTTTGACTTTTTTCTTATTTCCGTTGACTCTATACTATCCCAAATAATTATTTAAGCTTATATAAATTTTCTCATATTTTTATTTAACTTAAATCGATGACTTTTTATTTATTCTTTAATTATAACTTATTAGTGCGTTTTAACCCCGAATTAAATTCGAACTTTAGTATAAAATTTCCAAATTTAAAACATAGACATTTTATATTTAATTATCCCTCGTGAACCATGATTCGACCCTCGTTGAATCAAGTTTCAAACTTTAGCCAAGAAAACCCTAACGACCGAACCATGACTAAACTCCTCGAGCCAACTTACGTTTCCATCGAGCCATGCCCGAACCACCCTGAGCCGACCCCTGACCAACCCCTCTAGGACCCCTCTTGGACCTTTAGACTCGACCCTAGCCCCAGCCGAAGCCATCTGCACCAGCAGCAAGCAGCGGCCAAGACTCCATGATCCACTAGGACTCTTCAAACTCGCCTAGGACTCTAACCATCGAGCCAGCCTCTGACCTAGGCTCTTGTGCTCCCTTTCAGCACCCTAGAGACCTAGCCTATCCTAGCCCTAACCCCCTGGCCGAGCCACAAGTCCCAAGTGCAGCAGCTGCTCCTCGAGTCATAGATTGGCTAGGACTCCTCTCCTAACCCAACCATGACCTAGCCCAGCCCTGGTCGCACCCAAGCCGAGCAACGCATGGTTAACCTTTGAAATCGAACCCTATGACATAAACGAACGTGCACCAGCTTGGTTCCAGCATGTGCTTCTTTCATGTGCAGCATATTAGGTGCATCCTAGGACTCTTAACTCGTGTAAAAACATGGCCCTATGATCCTATAACATGGCAGCCCCTTCACGTGTACATAAATCATGTTTTTGGATCAAATAACATGCTTTAAAACCCATATTGATGCATAAAATATAAATAAATAAAAGGGTTACTTTTTTATCGTGGAAAACATATTCAAATACTTATTAGGGTGTGATAGAGGAGAAAAGAGAAGAAATATGCGTGCCTTGACGTATTTAACGCACGAAATATGTTGACGATGCGAAAAACGGCGATGAACGAGGACCTTTGCTGAAAATCTAGGCAAAACCGAATCCTTGCCGCCTTGTTGATGCATGTGTGCGTGAGTTTGATTGAGAGAAAGAGTCCTTGTGGTGTTAGGGGGTGAGGGGACGTGTGATAATGACTTAATGGGGTGGGGTTTGTGCTTAAATAATTTAATCAAACCACTTAATAATAGTTTAGGCCCATTAACATGGTTAGCTAGGCCCATTAAGCTCATTAGTTCATTTAAAAATTATTTCGTTTAGGAAAGTTCGTGAAATTATTAGCCGAGTTGTCGAAAAATTCGTATTTTTGTTGAAAATAGAATACCGATTAAATTTACGTATCGATATATAAAATCACCTCAAAACTCTTATTTTCAAAAATAATAAAAAGAATCAACCTTATTTTAAATAATTAAATCAATTATTTAATAAAACATTTTCTATTTTCAGTCATCGGTCTCCATTCCTCAATCGCAACTCGAATAACCTTTAAAAACACATCTTAATGCATTCATGTAGGAAACTACTATAAAATCATATAAATATATCAACAAAAATCAATTTAGCAATTAAGATCAATTAATTAGCTATTTTTCATTTTTCCTAGATTTGCGTGCAGTTGAATTACATCGTCTTAATTTTGGACCTAACAATTCCTCCCCCCTAAATAAAATTTCATCCTAGAAATTAGAACTTACCGAATAACTCTGGATAGCGACTCCTCAAGTCCCTCTCGGTTTCCCAAGTAGCTTCTTCTTCCGAGTGATTCAGCCACTTGACCTTGGCCATTGGAATGATTTTACTTCGAAGTCTTCTTTCTTGCCTACCCAAGATTTGGACATGTCTTTCTTCATAAGTCATATTTGGAGTCAATTGCAGAGGTTCATGATTTAGTACATAAGAAGGGTTCGACATGTAATTTCGCAACATCGAGATATGAAACACATTATGTACTCCATATAGCATCGGTGGCAATGCCACTCTATAGGCTAGTGTTCCAATCCTCTAAAAAATATCAAACGGCCCTATGAATCTTGGACTAAATTTGCCTTTCTTGCCAAATATCATAACACCCTTCATAGGTGCTATTTTCACAAATATGAGGTCTCCCACTGCAAACTCTAGGTCTCTTCATCTCTTGTCGGCATAACTTTTCTGTCGGCTTTGTGCAGTCTTCATTCTCTCTCAAATTTTTACTACAAGCTCGGTTGTCTGCTCGATCACGTCAGAACCAATCTCCCTTCTTTTGCCAACCTTGTCCCAATGAATAGATGATCTACACTTTCTTCCATAAAGTGCCTCAAAAAGAGCCATCCCAATAGATGATTGACAACTATTATTGTAGGTGAACTTCACTAGTGGCAATTTCGGTTCCCAACTTCCTTGGAAATCAATCACACAAGCTCGAAGTAGATCCTCCAAAATTTGAATAACTCTCTCTTACTGACCGTCGGTTTGAGGATGGAATGCTGTGCTGAATAATATTTGGTCCCCATCGCTGCATGCATACTTTTTCAGAATGACGATGTAAATCTCGGATCTCTGTCAGAAACAATAGATATGGGAATCCCATGCAGACTAACTATCTCTCAAATATACAGGTCAGCATACTGTATCATGGTGAATGTCATCTTGATAGGTAGAAAATGAGCTAATTTCGTAAGATGATCCACTATCACACATATAGCATTAAATCTCTTGATAGTCCTCGGCAATCCCACAACAAAGTCCATAGTAATATTTTGCCATTTCCACTCGGGAATAGGAAGTGGCTTAAGATTCCCCACTGGCCTCTGATGCTCTACTTTGACTTGTTGATATGTCAAACACTCGGTCACAAAACGCAGAGTATCACGCTTCATGCTCGGCCACCAATATAACAATTGAAGATCTTTGTACATCTTCGTGCTTCCAGGATCAATGGAATATGGCGAGTCATGAGCTTCTTACATAATGAGCTCCCTCAAAGAGTCGTCACTAGGAACCCATAAAAGATCTCGATAACGAACTATACCATCCACCTCAGAATACAACTTTCGGTCCTTGGCTTCATCTCTAACTCTCCACATTTTCAATTGCTCATCAGTGGACTGTCCCTCACGGATTCTACTCTCAAAGTAGATTGTGTTGTCAAGGTGGCAAGATTAGGGGCCTCGCCCCTAGCATACACTGTAAGCTCAAACCACTGCATCTCGGACTGCAGTGGTCTTTGAAGAGATAATTGAGTAATAACTGCTGCCTTTCGACTCAATGCGTCTTCCACTACATTAGCTTTTTCCCGAATGGTAGCTAATCTCACAGTCGTAGTCCTTCACCAACTCAAGTCATCTTTGATGTCGCATATTCAACTCCTTTTGGGTGAAGAAGTATTTCAAACTTTTATGGTCGGTGAAAATCTTGCGCTTCCCCCCATATAAGTAATGTCTCCAAATTTTTAATGCAGATACGACTGTCGCAAGCTCAAAATCATGTGTGGGGTAATTTTTCTCGTAGGCTATAATTCGGTCATTTTTCATTAGAACTGCACACAAACCAAGTTTAGAAGCGTTGTTATAAAGCACATAATCTCCTTGTCCCGATGGCATAGATAACACTGTCGCTGAAATTAAAGCTTGCTTCAACTTGTCAAAACTGTCTTGGCACTCGGATCCCCATAAAAACTTTGCATTCTTCGTCCTCAAGGCGGTCATGGGTACCGCAATAGATGAGAATCCCTGAATAAACTTTCAGTAATAGACAGCTAGTCCCAAGAAACTACGAATCTCGGTTACACTCTTCAGTACTGGCCACTCTCTCACTGCCTCTACTTTGCTTGGATCAACCGCGACTCCATCACTAGAGATGATGGCGCCTAAGAATGCCACTCTATTAAGCCAAAACTCGCACTTGCTGAATTTTGCAAACAACTTCCTATCTTGCCGTACTTGCAATGCTGTCCTCAAATGCTGACTATGCTCTGCTTTACTCTTCAAATAAATCAAAATATCATCAATGAAGACTACGATGAATTGATCCAGATATGGCTGACATATGCGATTCATGAGATCCATGAAGATCGCTGGCGCATTGGTCAACCCAAATGGCATGACCATAAACTCGTAGTGCCCATATCTAGTCCGAAACGTTGTCTTATGAACATCGGACTCTTTCACTTTCAACTGATGGTGTCCAGAACGAAGATCAATTTTCGAGAATATCGATGCTCCTTGCAATTGATCAAATAAATCTTCAATTCTTGGCAAATGATACTTATTCTTGATAGTGACTCTATTCACCTCTCGATAATCGATACAGAGTCGCATACTACCATCCTTATTCTTCACAAACAATACCATGCGCCCCACGGAGAGTAACTAGGGCAAATAAAACCCTTGTCGAGCAATTCTTGGATTTGATCTTTTAATTCTATTATTTCAGCGGGTGCTAGACGATAATGTGCTTTAGATATAGGTATAGTGCCCGGCATCAACTCAATAGAAAATTCCAATACCTCACGGTTAGGTGGAATGCCAGAAACGTCCTCAGGAAAGACACTAGGAAAGTCATTGACGTATCAACATCCTCTAACCTCTAACTGATCTAATAAGCTTCCTCGCACACAGACAAGAGAAAATGTGCGTCATTTGCTTGTTCCTCGCCACCTCAAAGACAAAATATTTCCCATTAGGCAGTCGAATAGACACTTATCTCTGACGAAAATCTATCAAAGCTCCATTCGTTGATAACCAATCCATACCGAGTATGATGTCAAATTCAGGCATAGGGAGTACGATAAGATCTGCCCCAACCACATCTTTAAATAAACGAAGCTCCAGATTCTTCACAATACTGGACGTGATCATTTGGTCACCGGAAGGAATAAAAACTTTGAAACCCAATCCCATATCCTCAGGAATAATATTCACTCGCTTAACGAAGGTCCCGATATGAAAGAGTGTGTAGCTCTCGAACCCAGTAATGCATAAGTAGCTATACCTAGAATGAATATCCTCCCTGTGTCGAAAACGTTTTAGATTATTCGTGTTGAAACTTAAGGAATTTGTATCATTAATTTTCCAGAAATTTCATGAAGATGATGGATTGGACCCTAATGTTTCTAGGAAAATTAATAATTTCCCCCTTATAATTTCTGATTAATTGCATTTTAACCCTTCAATTCTTCGAAATTTGCATTGTAGTCCCCAGAAATTTTTGAATATTGCAAATTGACCATTTAAATTTTTAGAATTTACTATTTTGGTCCCTTAAATTTCAGAAATTACACCTTTGGTCCTTATATTTTCTGAAATTGCACTTCGGTCGGTCCCTGAACCTTTTAGAAAATTTCAATTAGGTTCATAAATTTTTGAAATTTTTCATTCTTGCCACAAAAGTTTCTGTAACTGCATAATGGTTCCTCAAAATTCGAAAATCCTCTAACAAGCGCTTGGTTATGATTTTTCTTAATTTTCGGCCATAGAACTTTTATTTGAAATTATTACATCCTTTACATAAATTAAGGCTCAAAATTGTTGGAAACAAAATTACGGCGTTTGACAAAATATGAACAAAACTCTAAATTCTGGAGTTTGACAAACTGATCAACCAACTGATACGCACAATTATATTCAGCAACTGGACTTAACAACTGAAATCAGCAGATCTAATAAAGAAAACTGATCAGTTGTTGTTGGAAACGAAATTCCGGCGTTTGACATAATATGAACCAAACTCTAAATTCTGGAGTTTGACAAACTGATCAACCAAATGATACGCGCAATTATATTCAGCAACTGGACTTAACAACTGAAATCAGCAGATCTAATAAAGAAAACTGATCAGTTGGAAACCGATCAGTTGATATATTCAGCCGTATGCTTCCTTCAACTAAACATGTCTCGGGAAAGAACATTCAACCGACAAAGAGACATAGCAGATTGCAACTGAATATGAAACGCCGCACTTCAATCAATACAGCTTAGAACAACGCATTTCGGCTAAAGCAATTAAGACGCCGCATTACAATAAATGAAGCAAACAATGCCCAAGGAATGATGAAGTGGCAATCAACGGATACAAAGATTCAAACATATCTCAAGTTACCGTTGGAAGGGAAGCTTATAAATATGACAGAAGAACAGCTGAAAAAATATACAGATCACTCTATTCAAAGCTTGCTGTTACTCTGTCAAAATCTTAGCTCACCCTTACTTGATTTATTCGTAGCAGTCAAGGCTACAATTTGAGCTCACTAGCACTTTGTAATAATCGTTAAATTTGATAGTGCTAAGATCATTTACGCACTGAGAACATTTTGTAATACTAAGAGTTTCAGCTTTTGGCAGTGATAAGTCCAAACTGAAGTGGGTCAGTACAAATCTTGTATTCGATCAAAGTCTTTTAGTGGAAATCCTATCCTTGAGATAGAAGTGGTGACGTAGGAGTAATTGAAATCTCCGAACATCCATAAACAATCCTTGTGTATTTTATTTCAGTTTTGTATTCTATCTTTCAGTCAGTTAATTTCCGCAACTACTTTAGTTTAACTAATTGTCATTGACCAGCAAGATTCCGAGAATCAGTTTCTCACCAAACTGAACTCAAAACTCGAAAAGATCAGTTTTATTTGTGAGTGTTTATTCAAACCCCACTTTCTAAACACTCTTGTTACGTTAATCGATCCTATCAAGTGGTATCAGAGCAGTTGAATCTTGTTCTTGAATACTTTTGATCTATAAAACTTGCTAGCATGACTTCATTCAACAAAATTCCTATGTTCTCCAGAGAAGAATTTGATGATTGGAAAATCAGAATGCAGGCTCATTTAGCTGCACAAGATGATGACATGTGATATGTCATAACTGATGGACCCATGAAGATTCTAAAAACAAATACAGCAGTTGTCATACCAGAAGGGGCACCACAAAGAATAGAAAAGCCCAGAGATGAATGGACAACTGAAGATAAAAGAAAAGAAAATCTTGATAATGTGGCTAAAGACATTCTGTACAAAACGCTGGACAAAGTAACCTTCAGCAAAATAAAGATCTGTAAGTTAGCCAAAGAAATTTGGGAAAAGCTGATCCAGCTATGTGAAGGAAATGATCAAACCAAAGAAAATAAACTTTCTGTTGTTGTTCAAAAGTTTGATAAAATCAAAATGAAAGCAGGAGAATCAATGCACGAGTATGATGAAAGAGTAAGCAGTATCATGAATGAGTTAAATGCACTTGAAAAAGTGTATACCAACAAAGAGATTGCACTGAAGGTAATGAGAGATCTTCCCAAGGAATGGGATGTCAAGACCATGGCAATGAGGGAGTCCAAAGATCTGAACCAGATTGAACTTCATGATCTGTTTGCTGATTTAAAGGCTTATGAATTTGAGCTGCAGACCAGAGAAAGAGAACCATCTACCCCTGTAGCCACAACTGCTCTAGCTGCTGTCAGAACAGAACCAATCAGTTCAGTCGAGAAATCTGCTGATCAGTTGAGCAGTGATGCTATGTCATTGTTCATCAAAAAATTTGGAAGGTTCATGAGAAAGAATCAAGGAAACTT
>NC_133307.1:14149823-14151030 GCF_012295235.1 Primulina huaijiensis
GATCAGTTTGCTTTGCTTTGATTTTTTCAAATGATGATGCAAGCTTTTGATACTCATTTACCATGTCATGTAGTGTTAGAATGAGTTCTTCTCGTGTGAAATCAGTTGAGCTGAAATAAAATACCTGTTGGCTAGATGATTCTTCTTCTGCATCATTAGTCATTAAGCACTTGACTTCCTCATCATCACTAGAGCTGCATGAGCTTTCTGGTTCTGACTCCTCACTGTCAGTTTCTGCCCATTTAGATTTGTTTTCTTTAGCTAAGAGTACCTCATGTCTTTTTCTGAAGGACTTCTTATCTTCCTTGGGTCTTTTTTTGTGCTCATATGATTTCTTTCTTCTATCAGTTGAGCCATGACTGTCCTTCTTGGGTTTAGGACAATCGGCCATAAAGTGACCTGATTTANAGAAATCATATGAGCACAAAAAAAGACCCAAGGAAGATAAGAAGTCCTTCAGAAAAAGACATGAGGTACTCTTAGCTAAAGAAAACAAATCTAAATGGGCAGAAACTGACAGTGAGGAGTCAGAACCAGAAAGCTCATGCAGCTCTAGTGATGATGAGGAAGTCAAGTGCTTAATGACTAATGATGCAGAAGAAGAATCATCTAGCCAACAGGTATTTTATTTCAGCTCAACTGATTTCACACGAGAAGAACTCATTCTAACACTACATGACATGGTAAATGAGTATCAAAAGCTTGCATCATCATTTGAAAAAATCAAAGCAAAGCAAACTGATCTTACAGACAATAAAACCAAAACTGATGAAGCACTTGATGGGTTGAGTCTAAAAAAGGAAATTTCTTAGTTAAAAGCAGAGAAAAACAAAAATCAGTCATTAATCCAGAAGTTGATTCTTGAAAACTCAAAACAGACTGAGCTCATTCAGTCTTGGAACAAGTCATCTACTGCACTGAATGAGATGCAGAATTCACAAAAATCAGTTTCTGATAAAACTGGTTTAGGGTTCAACACTCAAGGAGAAATATATTCAAATGATATTCAACCAAAGCCAAAAATAGACAAAGGGAAATACATTCATTTTGTCAAAACAGCAGTGATACAAGAACAAATTGAGCCCAGTAAACTGATTGAGCAACCTACTGAGAATATGAACAAGGCTAGAAGATATGGGATTGGTTATAGTCAAAAATTCTCAACTGATTCACAAAGTCAGTCATCAAAGAGGTCTCACAAGAACTA
>NC_133307.1:14153580-14198127 GCF_012295235.1 Primulina huaijiensis
AATATCAGTTGAGGCGACATTATACAGAGGTTTAATAGGTTCATTATTGTACCTAACTGCTAGTAGTCCTGATATTGTATTTGCTATTTGCATGTGTGCTCGATTTCAAACAAATCCTATGCAATCACAAGCAAATCCTAAGTAATCACATTTCTCAGCTGCCAAAAGAATTCTAAAATATCTCAAAGGCACACAAAATGTGGGATTATGGTATACTAAAGGCTCTACTTTCAATTTGGTTGGATATTCAGATGTAGATTATGCAGAATGTAAGCTAGATCGAAAAAGCACCAGTGGATCTTGTCAGTTTCTAGGAGACAGACTGATCTCTTGGTTCAGCAAAAAGCAGACATCCATAGCTACCTCAACAACTGAAGCAGAATACCTTGCTGCTGGTAGTTGTTGTGCACAACTGATCTTGATCCAGCAACAACTGAAAGATTATGGATTAATCACAAATGAATCGCCCATATTTTGTGACAATACGAGCACAATTGCCATCACCTATAATTCAGTTCTTCACTCAAGGACCAAGCATATAGATGTTAGGCACCACTTCATTAGAGATCATGCTTTGAAGAAGAACATCAGAGTGGAGTATATTTCAACTGAGCAACAAGCAACTGACATCTTCACGAAACCATTACCCGAGACTAAGTTTTCTTACTTTCGCAATATTCTTGGTTTAATTGACTTGTCTTAAAATTATTATTGATGCTGTTTTACTAATAAAATTATTTGCAGAAAATAAGAACACAACAACAAATTGGAAATGATACTTTATAAAGAATAAAATCGATTCCACATTACAGAAGATAACTTAGAACCAACTGAATCTTGTCATTCTGTAATCAAATTATTCAACTCATAAATTCGGATTCTAGAAAATGATTCAGTTGTAGAAATCTTCTCAATTACATGTCATTCCTTCCAGAGCATTGCATGTAACAGAACATTGTCATCAACCAGGTCTGTAACATGCCTGACTTCAAAACGATCAATGTATTTTCTTGTTGTTGCTGCTTGAGCACGAGAAGGAACAGCACCACTACTACTTATCCTCTGCAAATCATGAATTTTGAACCATGTTGACATCACTTTCGTCAAGACATATTCCTCCATCGTCTTCTTCAACTCTTCTAAATAAGGACTTAATTGTTCAGTAACTTGAATATGCGTACTGCTGCATGCATCAGAATTACTTTAATCCGACATATTGAACTGTTATTATCTCACATTTTATCTCTATCTTCTTTTTAATAGACAGATGACATTAAATATTGAAGAAGCTAAAGAGTCACGAGTCAACCGAAGCGTTTTTCTCATTTACCCAGGCTTCTTATTTATCAGTTGTTCATTATCAACTGATATCAATTTGTCATTTATTACTTAATGCTTAACTGATTTCAGTTCATAGTCAACTGATATAAGTTAGCCTTTCATCAGTCCATCTTTTTAAAGTTCGCAATTCCTATATATAACAACTGATGAAGTTTATCATTTGCAGGAAAGAGAAAAACAAAGTTAAGCTCATACAAATACTTCATTCAACGCTAAACGTTTGCACGGATTACATCATCATATTTTTCCTCTACAACGATTATCCACATTTTCAACCAAGTGGATAAAGGTGCGGTAGATGTCTTGTCAAAGCTCTGAGAAACAGCTATGCTCTTAAGGATTTTCAGTTCCTTTCGAAGCATTAGCTGATAGAGATGACCATCCTTAAAGACGTCCACCCACACAGCTATGTTCAAGTGCTCCCGCACTTTTTTCATCTCTGCCACCAGTTCAGGAGTGGTAGCCTCCCCAGTATTATACAGGAACTCAAGCTTCTGTAACTTTTCCCAGTAGTGAAGACTCTAATTATTCTATGCACCGATTAAGGGGGAATATCAGTTTTTGAAAATGTTAAATGAGAGCACAATTGTTTGTGAATTCTCAACTGAAATGAATCAGTTTCCCAACTGATTGTTCAGCTAGATATTTTAAAAATCTTCTCATATAAGTTAACAAATTAAAAAAACTTATTATATTCCAAATCAACTAACGTGACTGCAGTTTCATAACGTGGCCTATTTTAAACCGCTCACTTTTTGCACACACGCTTACAGCACACGTACACATATTTTTATTCAAATTTTTTTTGGACTGACACGTGTCCCAAATTTGAACAGTCACGAACAAATGTACTATGTCCGCTTCAATTCAGTTTTCTTTCTTACGCATACAATCAGTTCCTAAGAGCATACTAATTCCAAAGCTTATCTTTTACGAATTTCATATCATTTTATCTTTCGAAATGGCGAATCAAATCCCAGTTCACGTGTTGAACGCTGTGGCCATTGATTTTGACTCAGTTTTACCAGTTCAAGAAGCTGATGTTAAGAACTTCTTTCTGAAGATTGAATCTGTTGGTCTCAGGATGTTTTTGTGACAATCTTCGCAGGAGATATACCCCAAGGAAGTAAATGAATTTTATCTGAAGGGGTTTGTCACTACTGATGGAAGTATCTCCGTAACTGTCAATGATCAGTTGTTGATCCTATATGAAGAGACCTTCGAAGAAATTTTCTCTTTGCCAACTGATGGGTACGTCAGCTTTTCTGAAGTTAAAACATCTGACATTGAAGAAATACAACCTTTGCTGTCTGCTGATGGGCGGAAAATTAAAGTTTCCGATCCTAAGAAGGAACTGAAGCATGAGGTTCAGTTATTAGCCGACATTGTGGCAAAAGGCATATTGGCTAAGGCCGGCTCTTATGCTGCCCTTACTCTTGAGAAATTCCAAGCGATGACCATCATCATGGGAGAGAAGAAAGCTAACTGGAGGTACATTATTTTCAATATTCAAAAGAATATGCTTCAATCTACCAAACAATCAAGAGGCTTTGCCATTCCAATCAGTTATCTTCTGAAATTAAAGGGATTGGTAGCTGACAATGCTGGAAAATCATCAAAGTTCAAGGTCTTCACTGCCAAGAACATCTTGCCGCCAAAGACCAAATTGGATATTTCTCCTAAACAGTTTTTGAAAACGAAACAGGAGGTTGGGACGCAACCACTTGCTCCAAAACCAGCCAAGAAGGCCAAAACTTTGGCCCAACTGAAGACTGCAAAACAAAAACTGATTATCAGTGAATCAGATTTGGAGAAAACTCCTTCTCCTAAGCTTGTCAAGAGACCGAGGATGCAAAGAACTAAACCAATAACAGCGGTGAAATTCATTCCAACTGAGAGCTTGACTCAATTAGCTGCCCAACAGCCTATTCAGGCTATACCTTTGCAGGTTGTTCCACCTGATGATTCAGTTACTAAAGCAAAGGCACNAAAACTCCTTCTCCTAAGCTTGTCAAGAGACCGAGGACGCAAAGAACTAAACCAATAACAGCGGTGAAATTCATTCCAACTGAGAGTTTGACTCAATCAGCTGCCCAACAGCCTATTCAGGCTATACCTTTGCAGGTTGTTCCACCTGATGATTCAGTTACTGAAGAAAAGGCACCCGCTAAAGTAAGAGCTCCCTTGACTCATGTAAATCGCCCTACCATTTTGCCTCCGGCCAGATCTAAAGGCGTTATATTGAGGGAACCAGTGGACACCACTCACTCTGGTTTGGATATTCCTCACATTCTCACTACTGAAAAAGGAAAAGACAAGCTAGTTGAAGAGCCAAGGCCATCTAATGCCATCCAAACTCACATTGACCTGGTTTGGGAACAGGTCAATGCATTTGCCACATCGAAACTGAAATCTTTTGATAGTTGGAAGAAGTTTAGGACTGAGATTTTTGCCAAAGAGCTAAAGCGCAAATCCCAACTGAAAAAGTTTATTAAACTTGAAGCGATTGTGTTGAAAATGGTCAATGCATTTGCCACATCGAAACTAAAATCTTTTGATAGTTGGAAGAAGTTTAGGACTGAGATTTTTGCCAAAGAGCTAAAGCGCAAATCCCAACTGAAAAAGTTTATTAAACTTGAAGCGATTGTGTTGAAAATGGTCAAAGATGCTACTATTGCCCAGGCATTGGAGAGGCAAAAATATTTCTTTGATCAAATTCGAGTCAAAAAGCTGAATAGAATGGTTGAAAAGCTGAAATCCAACTACAATCCCGTAGGTCCAACTACATATTATGATAAAGCTGTGTTCACTCAACTGGACACAGATCTTAGTGGCCTACAAATGGAAATCAGATTTTGGGAACAGGATCAGGAATTGGTTCTCCCTGAAAAATCCTCCAGTTCGAAAACAAAAGAAGATACATTCTCTTCCCAGCAGAAAGAGCCATCTCAACAACCAGTTGCTGAAAAACCTATTCAGGATGTGCCACAATCATCTGCTGTGGAACATCAGATGTACTCTGAAGCTGAGCTGACTTTTGCCAACATTGATGAAATTATTCAAGCAGTGGCGAAAGAATCTCTTATGAGTGAACCCATTTTTGAAGAAGTTGATCACTCAACTGATCAAATCGCTCAAGAGGATCCTATCTCAACAGAAGTACCAGTTTAGTATGTTGTTTCTTAAATAGAGGATCAAATAGTGGTGGCTAGCCCATCACCAACTGGTGAGCCAGCTCAAGTCTCAGCTGATTTTCAAGAAGATGCATCAGCTCATGATAAATCAACTGAAGATCCTGCAGTCTCTCTTATTCAGCAGGAAACTATCTTTGCTGATCATCATCAATCTTCACCTCCTACAGTCCAAGTGACAGTAACTGAAACAGATGTTCCATCACAGACTGTCTCTGAAACGATGATATCTGATAAGACCATGATGGTCTTTGATCAAGTCTCAACGGAACCAGGAACGTCCCGTCAGTCTCCGCCTCATTTTTCTACAGATCTTGATAAAGTTCTTGAAGAAATAAAGGACATTCAGAAAAATATGAACGAAATAATCAATCATGTATACAAGATTCAGCATACTCAATTAGAGCATTCTCTGAAACTGGAATNGATGCATCAGCTCATGATAAATCAACTGAAGATCCTGCAGTCTCTCTTATTCAGCAGGAAACCATATTTGCTGATCATCATCAATCTTCACCTACTACAGACCAAGTGGCAGTTACTGAAACAGATGTTCCAGCACAGACTATTTATGAAACGATGATATCTTATAAGACCATGGTGGTCTTTGATCAAGTCTATACGCAACCAGGAACGTCTTGTCAGTCTCCGCCTCATTTTTCTACAGATTTTTATAAAGTATTGGAAAATATTAAGGAAATTCAGCTGAAAATGAATGAAATGATCAATCATGTATACAAGATCCAGCACACTCAATTAGAGCATTCTCTGAAACTGGAACATTCTGAAAAATTCAACTATCAGAAACTGAAGACAATTCAAGATGCTTTAATATCTCTCTCTCGAACAGTGGATGATATTCAGAAGAACAGAGGTTTGGTTAAGAGTCTCTCAGTGACTCACGACTCTATCAGCAAAAGAGTTGATGCTGTGGAGACACTCGTATGAAGAAAGATAGATGTACTTCAAATCGCTTTAACCTCTGCTGTTGAAAACGTATCCTACTCTGTCAACTTTCTATCAACAGATGANTCAGAAACTGACGACAATTCAAGATGCTTTAACATCTCTCTCTCGAACAGTGGATGATATTCAGAAGAACAGAGGTTTGGTTAAGAGTCTCTCAGTGACTCAAGACTCTATCAGCAAAAGAGTTGATGCTGTGGAGACACTCGTATCAAGAAAGATAGATGTACTTCAAATCGCTTTAACCTCTGCTGTTGAAAACGTATCCAACTCTGTCAACTTTCTATCAACAGATGTTCGAAGATTATCCTTGAAGATGGAGTTGTTTGACAAAAAGGGGGAAGAAATCAAAGAGATTCTAGAACAACAGAAGAAATCTTCTCGTTGAAGAAAAATCTCTACAAGTCTATCTCGTATTCGTGTGGATTATTATTCAGACTCTTATTTTATCTACAATGTTTTCAGATGATCAGTTATTATTTACTTAGTTTTGTCAAACACCATAAAGGGGGAAATTGTTGGAAACGAAATTCCGGCGTTTGACAAAATATGAACCAAACTCTAAATTCTGGAGTTTGACAAACTGATCAACCAACTGATACGTTTAATTATATTCAGCAACTGGACTTAACAACTGAAATCAGCAGATCTAATAAAGAAAACTGATCAGTTGTTGTTGGAAACGAAATTCCGGCGTTTGACATAATATGAACCAAACTCTAAATTCTGGAGTTTGACAAACTGATCAACCAACTGATACGCGCAATTATATTCAGCAACTGGACGTAACAACTGAAATCAGCAGATCTAATAAAGAAAACTGATCAGTTGTAAACCGATCAGTTGATATATTCAGCCGTATGCTTCCTTCAACTAAACATGTCTCGGGAAAGAACATTCAACCGACAAAGAGACATAGCAGATTGCAACTGAATATGAAACTCCGCACTTCAATCAATACAGCTTAGAACAACGCATTTCGGTTAAAAGCAATTAAGACGCCGCATTACAATAAATGAAGCAAACAATGCCCAAGGAATGATGAAGTGGCAATCAACGGATACAAAGATTCAAATATATCTCAAGTTACCGTTGGAAGGGAAGCTTATAAATATGACAGAAGAACAGCTGAGAAACAGACATAGATCACTCTATTCAAAGCTTGCTGTTACTCTGTCAAAATCTTAGCTCACCCTTACTTGATTTATTCGTAGCAGTCAAGGCTACAATTTGATCTCACTAGCACTTTGTAATAATCGTTAAATTTGATAGTGCTAAAATTAGTTACGCACTGAGAACATTCTGTAATACTAAGAATTTCAGCTTTTGGAAGTGATAAGTCCAAACTGAAGTGGGTCAGTACAAATCTTGTATTCGATCAAAGTCTTTTAGTGGAAATCCTATCCTTGAGATAGAAGGGGTGACGTAGGAGTAATTGAAATATCCAAACATCCAGAAACAATCCTTGTGTATTTTATTTCAGTTTTGTATTCTATCTTTCAGTCAGTTAATTTCCGCAACTACTTTAGTTTAATTGATTGTCATTGACCAGCAAAATTCCGAGAATCAGTTTCTCACCAAACTGAACTCAAAACTCGAAAAGATCAATTTTAATTGTAAGTGTTTATTCAACCTCCCCTTCTAAACACTCTTGTTACGTTAATTGATCCTATCAAAAATCAATACTATTTTCTATGGTTTCCATCATCATTCCTTAATTCCAACTAAGGTAGAGCATTCAACCTAATTTCTACTAGGTTATCTTTGATCCCAAATTCAAATCTCGTACCAATTTAATATTTCATACAATAAAAGCAATATAAAAATATTAAATAACTAGGTTACCGGTGATAAGGGTCGTGTCTGCCTTCTCTTTAGCCTCCTCGGCATGCATAACATAAGCTCGACCCATAGTNAAAGCAATTAAGACGCCGCATTACAATAAATGAAGCAAACAATGCCCAAGGAATGATGAAGTGGCAATCAACGGATACAAAGATTCAAATATATCTCAAGTTACCGTTGGAAGGGAAGCTTATAAATATGACAGAAGAACAGCTGAGAAACAGACATAGATCACTCTATTCAAAGCTTGCTGTTACTCTGTCAAAATCTTAGCTCACCCTTACTTGATTTATTCGTAGCAGTCAAGGCTACAATTTGATCTCACTAGCACTTTGTAATAATCGTTAAATTTGATAGTGCTAAAATTAGTTACGCACTGAGAACATTCTGTAATACTAAGAATTTCAGCTTTTGGAAGTGATAAGTCCAAACTGAAGTGGGTCAGTACAAATCTTGTATTCGATCAAAGTCTTTTAGTGGAAATCCTATCCTTGAGATAGAAGGGGTGACGTAGGAGTAATTGAAATATCCAAACATCCAGAAACAATCCTTGTGTATTTTATTTCAGTTTTGTATTCTATCTTTCAGTCAGTTAATTTCCGCAACTACTTTAGTTTAATTGATTGTCATTGACCAGCAAAATTCCGAGAATCAGTTTCTCACCAAACTGAACTCAAAACTCGAAAAGATCAATTTTAATTGTAAGTGTTTATTCAACCTCCCCTTCTAAACACTCTTGTTACGTTAATTGATCCTATCAAAAATCAATACTATTTTCTATGGTTTCCATCATCATTCCTTAATTCCAACTAAGGTAGAGCATTCAACCTAATTTCTACTAGGTTATCTTTGATCCCAAATTCAAATCTCGTACCAATTTAATATTTCATACAATAAAAGCAATATAAAAATATTAAATAACTAGGTTACCGGTGATAAGGGTCGTGTGTGCCTTCTCTTTAGCCTCCTCGGCATGCATAACATAAGCTCGACCCATAGTGGGTGCATTCTTCTTCGGGAAATCAGCTGCTTTATGCCCTTCCTTCTTGCATATGAAGCATCTAAAATATCCCCACATGCACTTGCCAAAATGTAAGCGATTGCACTCCTTGCATGGTTGCCTCTCTATAGGCTTTGGTGCTCCAGAACGTGGTGGCTTTGCTGGTCGTGGCTTCTTTGCTTGACATTGGGGCTTTTGTTGCCCTTGAGGTCTAGGAGGCCCCATGTATGGCTTCTTATTCGGCTGAGAATTCTACTGGTGTTTCTGTCTTTTCTGCTGCACGTCAAAATCAATCTCTTTCAAAGTTTGCTCAGCTTGAAGTGCATAGGCAGTGGCAGCAGCATAATCCATGGGACACATCATCGTCACGTATGATGTATAGCAGCTCGTAGACCATCTAGAAAGTGTCTCATCTTCTCAGTAGCGTCCCTAGTAATAAGGGGTGCAAAGTGACAACCCCTATTAAACTTCTTCACAAACTCAACCACAATAGTGTCTCCCTGAAGGAGACTCATAAACTCTCTCTTCAGTCGCCCTCGAACATCAGCAGTGAAGTATTTCTCATAGAAAATCTCCTTAAATCAAGCCCATGTAAGAGTAGCGAGGTTAATACCATGCTCAGCTCCTTCCCACCATAGAGAAGCATCATCCCTAAACATATACGTGGTGCACCTCATGCGATCAGCATCTCCTATATTCAAATAGCAAAAGTGCACCTCAAGTGCACGAATCCAAGCCTGAGCAGCAAATGGGTTGATGGTGCAAGAAAATTCCTTCGGCGCTAGCCTCCGAAACTGATCATAAATATCGTGTTGTGGCCTAGGAGCCTGCTGAAACTGCTCAAAGAAATGAGCCATGCCCTCCAGTGCACGCGTAGCAGCATCCCCATTAGGAAGCAGGGGTGCATTAGCATGACAATCCTCAACATTCTCTGTCTGTCTATCAGCAATAGGTGCACGTCTATGAGCCATTATATCTGAATTTTTTTCTAAATTATAACGTAACCAACATGCATTTAAATTTAAGTTTTCTAACCATGTAATATATCCAATTCCATTATAAGCAATTTAAGCATATAAAACGTATATTCTCAAAAAGCTATTAAAAATGTGACGTAAACATATAATTCGTGTAATCATGCACGTAACATCATAAGAATCGTATAAAGCATATAAACTTACAAATTTGAGGCTTGACGACTGAGGCTTGCACTTTTTTAAAAATAAAACAACTAACTATATTTGAAAATCAAAGGAAATAGTTTAAAACATAAAATCGTCAAACGTTTTCAACTCCTAACTTAGCAATGTTGCTAAAACTAACAACCTCTAAAAAACAACTCAAAAGCATAATAAAAGTCGTAAATATATCTTTAACATAAAATTAAAATTAAAAACCATAAACAGAAGTCATAAGTGCGGAAGAACAAGCGCTGGTCCTCGGGTTATGTGCACCTTCAGCCAACGTCCCCTCGTCATCGTTCTTCTATTCGTCAACGATTATTCATGCGTTAAATATGCAAAGACACGCCATATTCTTTTCTTTACTCATCATCACACCATATTATGTAAATGATTATATTTTGATTGAAAAACAAGTTGCACCTTGATTTATTTTTTTAATACATCTTCATGGATTTTTATGGCTTGATATTTTTTCCAAAAACATGATTTATATGTGCTAGAAGGGGCTGCCATGATTAGGACTTGTTAGGGGCATGTTTTATACATTTTAAAAGAGTTCTAGAACACCCACAATTGGTTGCACAAGTAGATGATACAAGCTGGAACCATCCTCACGGTTTTGGTGATCATAGGGCTCGGTTGAAGGGTGTTTGGATGCATGGCTTGGCACAGTTGGGACCAGGGCTAGCTAGAGTCACGTAAGGGTCAGGGAAGGAGTCTAGCCATGCTAGGACTCAATTCGAGTGGTTAGGAAGGGTCCTAGCAAGCTAGGACTCTACCCGAGAGCCACCCGAGAGCTGCGCACAAGGGGTGCAGCAGCGCACAGGGTTCAAGGGCTCGGCAAAGGGCCTTTGGACTGGGCTAGGTAAAGTCCTTAGGGTCCTAAGAGGGTGCACAAGGGTCAGGGTCAGAGTCAGGGTCAGGGTCAGTGGTTAGGTTCCTAGCAAGCAATTCGAAGAGTCCTAGTGCTTATGGGTTTTCTCGGCCATGGCATGTTCTGATTTTGTGGCTTGCGGTTGGGGCTAGGGTCAAGTACTAAGGGTGCTAATTGTTCACGAGGGTCCAAGAGAGGGCTGGTTTGATGTTTGCTCAGGCCGGCTTGAGCATTGCTTGATAAAAAATGAAGATGGCTCGTAGGGTCTTAGCATGGTTCGATTAGGGTTTTCTTTTGGTTCAAAAATTTGAAACATGGCTCACGGGGGTCGAGTCATGGTTCACGAGGGCTAAAATAATATAAAAAGTCTAAGTTTTTAATTTGAGAATTTTATACTAAAGTTTGATTTAATTCGGGATTTAAAACGCGTTAAAAATGAGTAATTAAGGAATAATTCAAAAGTCTAGAATTTAAGCTAAATAAAAATGTGGAAAAATTAATGTAAGCTTAAATAATTATTTGGGATGATCTAGAGTCGACGAAATTAAGAAAATGTCAAAAACATGGAATTTTACGTCTAGGGGCAAAATGGTAATTTTACACTCGAAAAATAGTAAATGTCATGGCAGTGCTCTGCTGTTTTATATGTTAAAATATTTATTATAAAATTTTATGGATTTTTATGGTTTAATATGGACATTTAAAAGATATGTTGCATGCTTGGTTTAAAAGAAAAACGATATTTACATGCATGCTTTTATAAAGTGATGGAAATACGAAATGTTGAAGAAAGTGAAGTAATTGTGACTAATACGAATACGTGATACAATGATATGTTAATATGAAGGCCAAGGCTCAGTTGACGGGTGAGAGTGTCGCCGATGTCCCCGTCGCTCGGTACTGTGGTTACATGTAGATAGATCCATTTCCCAATACGAATACCAATACGAAATCACAATTCACGATATGAATTCAACGAAAATCAATATGAATACGAACATGAATATGATGGATATGAATATGAATATGTCGATATGAAAATGTTCACGAAAATGTTTATGTTTAAAGTTTTTGCATCTTCATGAAAATATTATTTTAAGTACAAGTATTTTCACTGTTCCATGTGTTCAGTATACGTATTATATTGTTATCAAGATTATGGTGCGTTGAGTCTTTAGACTCACTAGGTGTGATCGATGTAGGTGAGTTTGATGTTGATGGTATTGGAGGTCTTGATGGTTGACTTTACTGGACTGAAGGTGCACATAACCCGAGGACCATCGCTTATCTTTCCGCACTTACGTCGATGTTTATGTTATGATTAAATATATTTTTACGACATTTATTATGATATTGAGTGGTTTTGAGAGGTTTTTAGTTTTAGCAATTTTGTTAAGTTAGGAGTTGCAAACGATTGACGATTTTATGTTTCAAACTATTTCTTTTGGATTTTTAATTGTTATTTGGTTGTTTTATTTTAAAAGTTGTGCAAAATATTTTATAAATATTTATATGTAATTCGGCCGAAAATGTGAGAAGCTTAAAAAAAATTTATTACTTTTTAAGAAAACGAGTAGTGGACATTTCAAAAAACATAAACATTTTCTATATCATCATCAACATATTCATATCATCATCAACACATTCATATTCATCATATACGTATACATATTCTTTTTTCGTTGAATTCAGATCGTTAATTGTGACTTTCGTATTCATATTGGGGGCGATGCATCCATCTACATGTAACCACAGTACTTGGCAGCGGGGACATCAGCAACACTCTCACCCGTCAACTGAGCCTTGGCCTTACGTATTAACATATCATCGTATTCGTATAAGTCACAATTACTTCACTTCCTTCAACATTTCATATTTCCATAACTTTATAAAATCCATGCAGATAAATATCATTTTTCTTTTAAAACCAAGCATGCAACATATCTTTTAGATTCAATATTTTATCATAAAATTAGATAAACATTTAAAATAATCATATTAACATATTTTACAACATTCAAGGCACTGCCATGACGTTTATTATTTTCTAAGTGTAAAATTACGATTTTACCCCTAGACGTAAAATTTCACGATTTTGATTTTTTCCTTATTTTCGTTGACTCTATACTATCCCAAACAATTATTTAAGCTTAGATAAATTTTCTCATATTTTTATAGATTAAATCGATTGCTTTTAATTTATTCTTTAATTATAACTTATTAGTGTGTTTTAACCCGAATTAAATTCGAACTTTAGTATAAAATTCTCAAATTTAAAACATAGACTTTTTATAATTAATTATCCCTCGTGAATTATGATTCGACCCCCGTTGAACCATGTTTCAAACTCTAGCCAAGAAAACCCTAAGGACCGAACCATGACTAAACTCATCGAGCCAACTTACGTTTTAATCGAGCCATGCCCGAACCACCCTGAGCTGACCCCTTACCAGCCCCTCTAGGACCCCTCCTGGACCCTTAGACTCGACCCTAGTCCAAGCCGAATCCATCTGCACTAGCAGCAAGCAGCGGCCGAGACTCGATGATCCACTAGGAATCTTCGAACTCGCCTAGGACTCTAACCACCGAGCCAGACCCAGACCCTTGTGCACCCTTTCAGGACCCTAGAGACCTAGCCTAGCCCAGCCCTAACCCCCTGTCCGAGCCACAAGTCCCAAGCGCAGCTGCTGCTCCTTGCGCGGTTTGTCTCGAGTGGCTAGGACTCCTTCCCAGCCGCTGCTCTCGAGTCCTAGCGTGGCTAGGATTCCTCTCCTGACCCAACCATGACCCAGCCTAGCCCTGGTCGCACCCAAGCCGAGCCACGCATGGTTAACCCTTGAAATCGAACCTTATGACATAAACGTGCACTAGCTTGGTTCCAGCGTGTTTGTTGGAACATTTCATGTTCGCAATCTTGATTTTGATGTTAACAAAACTTGTTATTGTGTTTCTAACATATTTACTCAAGTTTGAAGTTATCAAAACAAGAAGCAAGCTGAAACTGAATTCTGCACAAACTGAAATTCTGACAAGTTTCAGTATTTTTAATGATATCTCTCAACTGGATGATTCAAATGACAATCCGTCAACTTGACTTAAGAGAAAACTCAACTTGGAACAAGTCGTAATTCAGTTAATTGGGCAAAATCGAATGTTATCAAGGTCTAACTGATAGCTGAATTACCGAAATGATTGCACGAAAACAGCAATCAGTTGGGTTTGAGCAGTTGCGGTATTTTGGTCATATCTCTCAGCTCGGTTATCGAAATGAAGCGATTCAGTAAGCATTGAAAAAATAAGACGATGATCTACAAATAATATTTAGAAGTTAAAGTCTGAATCGAAGCTTAAGATGCAGATAAATAATGATGAAACTACTGGTTTTGCACAAACTGAAATCAGCTAGGCTGATTTCAGCTGACCAACTGAACTGAACTGAACCAGCTGCTGCTGACCAACTGAAATGAATCGTACCATCAGCTGAAGATCAGTTGAACTGAGCCGGCTGAAGACCAGTTGAAACAGAGCAGTTGAACTGAACCAGAACAACTGAACCAGCTGAATTGAACTGAACTAGCAGCTGATCAACTGAACTGAATTGAACTGAACTAACTGCTGACCAGTTGAACTGAACGACCAGTTGAGTTGACCAGTAGGGAAAATTTTCAGCAAGACGAATTTAACCGTTGCAATTTCAGAAACGATACAGAAACTTTTCAAATGGTCATATTCTTGTGTCTAACGTATATATCATTGTTTGAGCTTATAAATACAACATATTGAAGATCAAACAAGAGCTTTTGAAGAGGATTCAAAGCATGGGCAGCNAAACAATATGCTGATTGTGAGATGCTGCCTACAATCTTGAGTGCTAAGAGTTCGGTTAGGCAGTAGTGTAAGTCTTAAGCTGAGTGGGTTTGTACAAAGAGTTGTATAAATCAAAGTCTTCTACTGAATCTTTCCCAAGGGGAAGAAGGGGTGACGTAGAAGCATTTGAAGTCTCCGAACATCCATAAACAAATTTGTGTCTATTTGTTTATTGAATTTACGTATAATTTCCATTGTTTTAAAGATACATTGTTGAAGCATTTATGTGTTATTCAAATACCAAAATATTGCATACCAAGTATTTGATAAAATGCTTCAACTAAAATATTTTTACACATGCAACTTGCATATATTTTAAATGCTTTACAAAATATTTAATTGATTTCTAAAAATGATTATTTCGAGTGTTTTCTGCTTGGTTTGAAAACCAAACTCGATTTAATTCATTGGTGTTCAATATTTCAAGAACCGAGCTATTGTAGCTCAACGATGATCCCCGTAAACGATCCCATCAGTGTTTTTTTTTTCTTGTGCAGCATATTAGGTGCATCCTAGGACTTTTAACTCGTGTAAAAACATGGCCCTATGATCCTATAACATGGCAGACCCTTCATGTGTACATAAATCATGTTTTTGGATAAAATAACATGCTTTAAAACCCATATTGATGCATAAAACGAAAATAAATAAAAGGGTAACTTGTTTATCATGCAAAACATATTCAAATACTTATTAGGGTGTGATAGAGGAGAAAAAAAAAAGAAATATGACGTGCCTTTGCATATTTAAAGCACGAAATCCATTGACGATGTGAATAACGACGATGAACGAAGACCCTTGCTGAAAATCTAGGCAAAACCGAAGCCTTGCCCCCTTGTTGATGCGTGTGTGTGTGAGTTTGATTGAGAGAAAGAGTCCTTGTGGTGTTGGGGGTGAGGGGACGTGTGATAATGACTTAATGGGGTGGGGTTTGTGCTTAAATAATTTAATCAAACCACTTAATAATAGTTTAGGCCCATTAACATGGTTAGCTAGGCTCATTAAGCCCATTAGCGCATTTAAAAATTATTTCGTTTAGGAAAATTTGTGAAATTATTAGCCTAGTTGTCAAAAAATTCGTATTTTTGTTGAAAATAGAACACCGATAAAATTTACGTCTCGGCGTATAAAATCACCTCAAAAATCCTTATTTTCAAAAATAATAAAAAGCATCGACATTATTTTAAATAATTAAAAAAATTATTTAATATATTCATTTTCCAATTTTCATCCATCGGTCTCCGTTCCTCGATCGCAACTCGAATAATCTTTAAAAACAAATCTTAATGTATTCATGTAGGAAACTACTATAAAATCATATAAACATATCAACAAAAATAAATTTAGCATTTAAAATCAATTAATTAGCTATGTTCCATTATCTCTAGATTTGCATGCAATTGGATTACGTCGTCTTAATTTTGGACCTTACAGTTCACGTTTTTGAATAAGTTTGACATGAAACTTTGCATTTTTATGAATCATGCTCACGTTTTTATGTATTATTGCAAGGGGCTACCGATTTTGATGGTTGCTAAGGGGCGTGTAGGTTGTAAACTAAGGAGACATGATGCTGGAGTCGAGGGTGTGCAAGGGTTAGGTGAAGGCCGAAAGGTGGTGCATAGGCTGCTAGGGTTTTGGGCGTTTTGGTGAAAGATTAGGGAAGACTTGGCTGAAAGGGGGCTGAACCAGACCAAGATGCGGTCAAGGAGGGTCCAACCAAGGTCCAGGGGAGGTCCAAACTCAGCTGGTCTCGAGTAGAAGAGGGGTCCCTAGGTTAGAAGTCGATGCGCTTCAAGGGAGGCTCGAGTGTGCGCTTCCCGTGGTGGTTTGAGTGGTGCGCTTGCTTGGGGCTGAGGGCTAGGCTTAGGTCGGTCTAGAAGGATCCTAAGGTGGGCTAGGAGGGGCTGGTTTGTGGCTGGTCCCATCTGGTTTGGCGTAGGGTTGGTGGTTTAGTGCTAGGTCGCCGCAAGTTATCGATCAGGTTGAGCAGAAATTTTCCTGCAGCTTTTGGTTATGGTTTGGGGGTCATAAGTGGTCTGGTATACTTGGTTTAGAGGCTGGACAAGTAAAGTTAAGTCATGTTTTGAGTTGGGAAAATTTTGGTTAGGTTTCGGGTTGCTTCAGGTTAAAACCAAGACCCAGTCCAAGTTTAAAAACGAATCGTATAAGTTTTGAATCGGGCTAGAGCTTACGTCTAAGAAATTTTTTTAAATATGTTTTGGGGTGTTTAAGGAGTTTGGCAAGTTTTGGGTCGAAATTTTGAGATCTAGAGGCAAAATGGTCATTTTGGGTTTCCAAGGACAAAATGGTCATTTTGCACCCGGGTCGAGTTTTTAGTCCTGGCTAAGCCCTGAGCACAATTTGACATGTTTTTAAATTTTTATGTATTACGTATATGACTTTTTGAGTAAATGTGAAAAATACGTTGCATGCTTGATTATAAGGAAAAGTTTATGTATATGAATGTTTTTCTTAAGTGATGAATATGATGACATGTTTTTGAAGGAAGGAGTTGGTTGTGACTAATATGAATACGTAAATACGATGATATGTAAGGCCAAAGTTCAGTGGACGGGTAATGTTGTCGCTGCTGTCCTCGCCGCCGGGTACCGCGGTTACACGTAGATGGATCCATCGCCTAATACGATGATACGAAAGTAACAGCTAATGAACGGAATTTAAATTAAGAAAACGAACACGTATATGTTTATATGCTGAGTTATGTTATGAAAAGGGTTATGCTTTAACAAGTCATGATTATACATACAATTTTCTGAGTTCATGAAACGTATCTTTATTATAGTATTTTTCATTGTTGCCTATTATGTATATGTATTTTCTATAACATTACAGGTGTGTTGAATCTTTAGACTCACTAGGTGTGAATGATGTAGGTGAGCATATTGATCAGGAGACTGGAGGTGCCGAAGACTGAATAGGCAGGGCTGGATGTGCGTACGCTAACTCGAGGATTTTTTGTCTTCCGCGCATCATGTTTATAATTAGAAGTGGACATGAATATATTTTATACGCTTGTTTTTACATGTTGAGGATTTTTGTCAAGATTTTTACTTGTTTCTTAATTGCATGATTTTGAAACGTAAGTCTAGGTTTGTCGACTTGTCTTTTATTTAAACTGCAGTATTTTATTGGTTAATTGACTGCTATTATTTTAAAATCCAAAATTTTCAATGGTATTACATGCATGCATGAGTTAGTAATTTTTGAAACTTGAGCTTATAAAAAAAATTGTAGCATTTTTAAGTAGTAGATGTTTCATTAAACGTGAATGAGTAAGAGTAATACTAGGGCAAGTGGACCTCAGGGGAAGTTTTTGTGCAACAAGCTGTTGACGTTGCGTCGTTTGATCTGATTGGCAGGATGGACCATAAATGAAAAATATACTACTTAAAAAAATGCTACTAAATTTTATTTTTTTTACAAGCTCAATCTCAAAAATTTCATAAAGTATGCATGCATGCAACACTGCTGAAAATATCACCTTTCAGAAATAATAGTAACCATATACCGGATGAAAATACTGCAGTTTTAAAAAAAATAAAACAATTATGAACAAGTAAAAATCATA
The DNA here is from genome assembly GCF_012295235.1 of Primulina huaijiensis. Taxonomy (NCBI): domain Eukaryota; kingdom Viridiplantae; phylum Streptophyta; class Magnoliopsida; order Lamiales; family Gesneriaceae; genus Primulina; species Primulina huaijiensis. Next base: position 14,171,441 of record NC_133307.1, read on the forward strand.
ATAACCAATAACATAATAAAATGAATGAGTAAAAATATTCATGCCCACTCTTATCTCATAAACGTAATGTGCGGAAGAAAAAATAAGGTCCTCATGTTCGCGTGCGCACATCCAACTCTGCCTATTCAGTCTTCGACACCTCCAACCTCCTGATCAAAATGCTCACATGCATCATTCACACCTAGTGAGTCTAAAGACTGAACACACCTGTAATGTTAATAGCAAATACATATACATAACATACAACAGTAAAAAGTATCATACTAAAAATACATTTTATGAACTTGAAAAGAAACATGAACCTAAACATTTCATATCATGGCATAGCGTGTCAAAAACATCTCATCATATCATTACATACTTGTTCATTTTCTTTAATCGAATTCAGTTCGTTAGTTGTGACTTTCGTATCAACTCTATCGTATCAGCTCTATTCGATAGATCCAACTACATATAACTGTGATACCTGACAGTGGAGACATCAGCAACAGTATTACCCATTCACTGAGCCTTGGCCTTATAGCTCCGTATACATATATCGTCAGTCACAACCAACTCTCATCCTTCAAAACATGTCGTCATTTTCATCACTTATCAAAATCATGCACATACGAAATTTTTTCTTAAAATTAAACATGCAACGTATTTTTTTTATAAAAATCATATTCTGTTACATAACTTTTAAAAACATAATAAATTTGTGATCAAGGCGCTGCTAGGACTAAAAACTCGACCCGGGTGCAAAATGACCATTTTACCCGTAGAAACCCTAACTGACCATTTTACCCGTGGACCTCAAAATTTTGAATCCAAGCCAACCAAACTCCTTAAAACAACTCAAAACATAATAGTAAGCATTTCTTAGATGTAAACTCGAGCCCATTCCAAAACTTATACGATTCGTTTTAAAACTTGGACCGGGGTCTCGATTTTAACCCGAATTTCAACCAAACTTTTTTCCAACTTAAAATATGACTTAAACGTATATGTCCAGCCACTAAACCACTCGTTCCAGCCCACTTATGAGCAACGAAACACGCCTGGAATTTGCTGGAAAAATTCCAGTGCGTTGCAACCTACAACCCTAACGCTTTACACCTTCAAACTTTCGACCCTAGGCCCTACCAACTTGAACCATCCTTAAGCCAACCCTTCCTAGCCCACCTTAGGACCCTCCTGGACATACCTAATCCAGGCTCACATCCCCATGCATACCGCACAGCGCGCCGACCGCTAGCCACCCCCAACGCACAACCGAGACCGACCCTAGCACCAATCATTCAAGTGGCCTCTTCACTAACTCCAGCCATGATCGAGCAACCTTAAGCCACTGCTCAGACCCACCAAGGTCTGGTCCAGGACTAAGGCCGATCCTTCCACAGCCGACGCACCCAAATTTTCCGATCTAGCCATGAAGCCCTATTTCCTTCACCCAAAACCAATCGGCCATCCCTCTAGCTGACCGTGACTCGACTCCAGCTCTTTTCACCTTCATTCTCGACCTATGCAGCCCCCTAGCAACGTAGATAAGCAGACTCTTACACAAAAATTCAAGAAAACTTGAGTTTGTAACAAAAGGAAGCACTTTTCATGTCAAAACTTTATAAAAATGAACCACGTGATATATTAAGGGATTCTTCAAGCAAGTACATATATATAACAACATATTATTGGTGTAAACGATGAGAAAAAGAGATACATAGCATGCCTTAACGTTTATATGCTCAAAAACTCGAAGATACGCGCGTAAGACTTTCACCGGAGTGGTGAGAAAGAGGCTTTCTTTGAAGCCAAGGGGAAAACCGAAGTGGCTGCTATTTTTTTTTAAAAAAAAAGTGATGCTGTTGAAGGGAGGGACGGCTGCTGTTCATGGGTAGGTTTAGGACTTCACAAAGTAGGGTTTAGGTTAATATAATTATGCACTAATGGGCCAATAATAATACTTAAAGGAGTTAAAATAGTTTTGGGCCCATTAGGCTCTAGAATAAACTCATCAAGTCCACTAACACTCTCGAAAAATATTTCGTTTAGGTACGTTTTAGAAAATATTGTACGAACCCTCAAAAAGTCTTCTAAATCGTTAAAATTTGCGTACATGCTAAAATTATAACCCGGAGAATAAAAACACTCAACCAAGGCCCATCTCCAAAAATCATACTTAAATACACCATATATTATATAATTAAAAATAGTTATTTTATAAAAACATTTTTCTTAAATATCCTTGGTTTCTGTTCTTCGTTCGAGCACGAAATACAACTTAAAATCATAATGCATTAAACTTAAAAATTATCATGAAATAAACCCTAGGCATGAAATAATCATGCATTAAATGCATAAAAATCATTAAACACATATTTTAAATAAAACCCTAGATTACATGCATTCAGGTTACGTAGTTCGAATTTCCTGGATCTTACAGTAAAAAAGTGACGTCAAATTTTAATGGATAATACTGTCTCTGCTGGGGATATAACCGGCGATAGGAAAATGAAAAGACTGAACTCTAAAAGATATGAGACATCACCAACATATTAGACATATACCTCCAAAGACTCGTGGGCCTAATAACTCGACCCATTAGCGGCCAAGTAGGTGCAATTTGCGCTGCCACAAGTATAAAGAAATAAAGTTTCGGTTTAGCTAACAACTAAAGTTTTTGACTTAGTGTTAAACGCTTCATCCTAACATTACATTTATTTTTATTTAATTTGAAGTACAAATTGAAAAGCCACAGAACTTATCATAAAATGCTCAAATCAAGTGCAGAAACTTTCGACCATTAGACTTATGTAAACAAGGAGTGAGTGATATTTCATGCATTGTTATATTGGTGCTTAGGCTACCGCGTGCCATCTGTTTTTTTTTTCCCCAAAATGTCTATATCTTTATAATCTATAACTTTCATGTTTAACTCTTTTCCTAATTCTAATGGGTCAATACTAGATTGTGAAAATCTAAAATGATGATTATTTTTGCTTTGGTCATTCGGAAATAATAATTTCATACTCTAGTGAAAATTATTTATTTATTATATTTTTATCAATATGATAAAAAATTTAGTTGTATATTTGAGTTACTATTTATCATAATATAATTTTAAAAAATATTAATAAAATAAATTAAATAATCTTGAAAATAAAAATGTTTATCTAATTAAATTAAATTTTTTAATGGTAATTGGACATAAAAAAATGTAGTTTAAAGTTAAAATTGACTTATTTCTCGATCATATACCAATTAAGTTATTTACAATAGTTAATATATCAATTTGTCAATATAAAAATACTTCATATGTCAATTAAATCATTTACAATAATTCATATGTCAATTTATCAATAATTTGTATACCAAAATGAATTTTAATCTTTTTAAATTAGTATAGTTCATTTTTTTATATCAAAACATGTAAATTGTAAAGAAAATTATTTGTGTGCAATTGTACATTATTTTACAATTTGCAGCGAACGACATTTTCTATAGATACCTTGTAACAAACACAATTATTATCCAATCACTTAGTTGTCAAACTCTATGTTTTTTTGTTCGAATGTCAAAGTTTAATAATTGCGACTTAAGTTGTTGCTTTTTTTTATTAATTTAATAAAACAATAATATATATTAATAGCAATAATTTGAACACGTCTACATTGAAGATTTGCAGCAATTTTTATGACTCATTCTTGCCTTAGTGGTGGGGTACTATTTATTGAATTAACACATTTTGTCTAATGGAGTGAAAAACTAAAATTTTAAAATATTTTCTCTAAAAAATAATTTATATCGTACGAAAAATATTTTTAATCATAGAAAAGTTTTAATTTGACGAGAAAATATATCCCCGATAGCTTCTCGTAGCCAAAAATGGTCCAAAATATACATATAAATGTTGTAAATTATAGCTCGCCAAATGGCACGAAAAATGTCATGAGGAGGAAAATATTTTTTTCCTTACAAGCTGGAAGAACATATTATAAACATGGAAATTACAATATATTCAAAACTTGTCAGTATCAAAAATAAAAAAGGGATAAATTGAATAAGAATGGTTAAAAAATTTATTACTTCTTATTTGTAGAGATTTTCTCCTTCTAAATAATAAATTATATTGATATATTCATATTATAGAAAATATTTATTTATTTCTAAAGTAAACATTTGAAGATCATGAAAACATGTATATCACTTGGCATATGCTCTTTTAAGTATATAACTAAAATTTCAATAATCGATTAATGTTTCATAGGTTAGAGTAGATGCCCTGTAAGCCGACTGTTGGATGGGGAATTTATTGACTCAAGTGTAATAAACAATCTTTATTTTAATATAATTTAATTTTTATTGGTTTCGTTATACTTTATCTGTATACCCATGCAAGCAGCATAGATAAAGTCCTTGATTATGCTTTAATACAAATGAATCGTAATTCGATGTTGAAACTCATTTGTAAACACTGCATATTCTAAATTCGTTCCTAGTCGATTCAGCCGCCTAAAACAGTGATAAAGGTCGCTTGAGCTTGAGACTAGCATCTGTGATGTTGTGTACTGCGTTTCTTGGTAAGGGCATAGAGATGTCCAAACATGCAGATGGGTCGTCATATGATGATTATACCGAACAACCCTCCCTCGAAATTTCCAAGTGGTTATCATTCATCGAGAGGATAACTTCGTGGTTATGATTGTACACCATTAGCCCTATGACCCGGGACAACACTGAGGCTCTATATGCTAGGGTTGTGCTTTGACTCGTTTACCGGCTCCAGGAGAGTCATCAGGTGACGAGGTTGGATATAGTTGCGACACATATAGGAGCCAGTGCATTGTAGTCTGGGATTCAACGCTCACCTACGGGTGTGGATATCCTATGTGATCTGAAGTAATAATAGTGCATGGAATATCTGGCCAGAGTATGAGATGTACGTTGGAGAAGGAGTTTATCAAATAGTACACGCGATGTCACTATTATATGTGTCACATAATTATCGAATTAATATGCAACCTTCGATGAACCAATGGTTGCAGATTCGATCGAAATATATGAGATGAAGGGACCGTACTGTACGTTAATCATAATCGACTAGTTCTTGCAGGCACTATCAGTGATACCAAGGAGATCATGGGGCGATGCTACTAGACGCTCTTACCATGATCCGATGGGTGCAATCAGAAATGAGTTCTGACATTCTTGATCAAGGTGTTGATGAAAAGAATGGAGCTAATTAGGGTAAGTCCGAATAAGAATAAATGTTATTCTAAATCACAAAGAGTTGTGAACCCACGGCTAGCTGTATCCCTGAACCATTGAGGGTCACACAAGCACTGGATCGTTTGTTCCCGTTGAGAGAATAAATTCAAGAAGTTGAATTTATATTATGATATAGTAAATTCAAGGAGTTGAATTTATGATAATTAAATTTTGAGAAAATAAATTCAAGGAGTTGAATTTATGAGATAGTAAATTCAAGAAGTTGAATTTATGAAATTTGGAGAGAATAAATTCAAAGAATTGAATTTATAAAATTTGATAATTTAATTTATTAAACTCAAAAGTTTGGTTTATTAAATATTAAATTTTGGAGGTGATAAAATTCAAGGAGTTGAATTTATAATTTAAATATTAAATTCAAATGTTGAATTTATCATGTATTGAATTTATTAAGCTCAAAGGTTGAGTTTATTAAATATTAAATTAAATATAGTTGAAAGTATGTTTAATGAGCTTGTAGGAATACAAGTCCAACATACTAAAAATTAAAGTTCTTAATGGACTTTGATTAATTAATTAAACTAGTTGGACTAGCCCAATTAATTAATCAAGTCCATTAATGTTAATTATGTGTATTAGGTTTTGGCTTAATTATAAATATGAGTGATCAAGCCATAACCTTGGCCTCTACCTTCTCATGGCGACCGTCTACTACAATTCAATATTGAAGGGTCGGTTTGACACGCGAAAATAAACGGTGTCATATTATTGGGTCCTTATTAAACGTGAGGCAAAACACGCGGAGGTTGCATAGGGATGCAATTGGATTCTAACTTTTAGAAATTATAATTGGCTGATATTATTCGAGATTATAATTGGCTAATTGGACTCTACGTGCCAACTAAAGAAATACGATTTTCCTTTTTCATCAGAGGGTGGTGGAAATGTCAAAATAGTGGGAGGGAGTTTATAAAATAAAATCCATATTTTATATCTTAAAATTATTTTAAAATAATCAGCAAAAATTATTCTGTTTCCATATCAGTACATTTTCGACTTCGTCACATAATACATTTTTGTAATTAACAAGCTAACCGAACCAAACTCTCTAGACTGGTTGAGAAATTGTTCTGAATTCGGAGAAAATGCATACACACTAATGTCAGTCCTGTTGAACTGACAAAGTAGACAAGATGGTAGGACCATAGTATGCAAACTAAAGTGTAACATGCTCGCTTTTATGTCAAATGAACTGTAGGGACAGTTTGAGGAAATGTTGAATGCTGCTGACATTCGAATGAACTTGCAAGAGTTGCATGGTGCATTAAACTCATACAATGATGCACACCACTTTCAAGGAGCTCATGGCTATACGTATGATAGATGGGGCTTTGGCCCATGAGCGTGGTGTACGTATGACTGGGCTTATTGAGAATGTGGTGGGCCTGGAATATGTGATACCTAACAAGTTACTAGATAATATCAATTTGTTGTCTTTCTCTTCCTCATTTGACGGGGTTATGGTGAACTTCAATTTGAATAAGATAGATGATAGCCTTGAAGAGCTAGTCAATACACTTATAACTTATGAGATCACTATAAAACAGGAAATTGTTGTTTTTCTAATGGGTCTCTCGTCAGACGAAAAATGACCCACAAGGTAAGGGAAAGAAATGTTTTGTCCCTCACAAGAAAAACAAACCCAACAAGAAGCAAACTCCGAAGGACACTTAAAAGGCCTACAAACCCGATAAGTCAGAACATATTTATTTCACTGCAAGATGTCTGGGCATAAGAAATTATATACGTTAGAAATGTTATGAAAATGATAAGTGAATGTCCAAGTAAACATGATTCCAACCACAAACAAAAGAAAATAGAAGATCCAAATCCCGCACAAATATGGCATGCTAGACTAGGTCATATTTCTCAAAGAATGATGCACAAGCTAGTGGGAGAAGACATGTTTGACTTGTCAGACATAGATTCTCTACCTACTTGTAAGTCCTGTCTAAAAGGAAAAATGACAAAGACTCCATTCGATGGAAACGTGGAACGTGCGCATGGTCTACTGGATTTGATCCACACAGACATTTGTGGCCCGCTAAGTGTTAGCACAAAATATGGGCAATCCTACTTCATTATCCTTACTGATGACCATTCAAGGTATGAGTATGTTTATTTGTTGAAACACAAATCTGAAATATTTGAAAGGTTCAAAGAATTCAGGTCTGAAGTAGAAAACAGCTAGAAATTAGTATTAAGATACTTCGATCTGATTGAGGTGGAGAATACTTGACGCTCACAGTGGACTCCACCAGCAACACCACAATTGAATGGTGTTTCTGAACGTCGAAATCGAACCTTGATGGACATGGTTCGATCCATGATGGGATTCACTGAATTGCCTACATCGTTTTAGGGCTTTGCGCTTGAAACTATGGCAATGTTGTTGAATAATGTCCATACTAAAGCAGTGGATAAAACACCATATGAGATATGGATGGGAAAACCTCTCAAATATTCTTACTTGAGAATATGGGGATGTCCTGCTTACGTGAAGCAGACAGTGGGAGACAAATTAGATAGTAGATCCACTTTGTGCTACTTTGTGGGTTATTTCTATCATCCCAATGAAGCAAAAGTGTTTGTTTCAAGAAATGCCACCTTTTTTGAAAGAGAGTTTCTATTAAATAGAAAAAGCAAGATGATAGAACTTGAAGAAATTCAAAATACTCCCTCAACTATAGCAGTTGAACCTAATCCCCAAGAACTAGTAGTCGAAGTACAAGATCCTAAAATGTCTGATAGGGTTATTAGACCACTTGCAAGATATACAGTTCTTCATGAACAAGGCCATGATGAGCCTTGTGTTGGATGTGATCCAATGAATTTCAAAGAAGCAATATCTGATACTAATTAAACCAAATGGCTAGAAGCCATGCAGTCAGAAATGGACTCTATGTATTCAAACCAAGTCTGGACATTAGTGGATCCACCTGAGGGAATCGCTCTCATAGGATGCAAATGGATTTACAAAAGAAAACTTGGGCCGGATGGGAAGGTAGTGACCTTCAAAGCAAGAATGGTTGCAAAATGTTACACTCAAAGGCAAAGAGTTGACTATGAAAAAACTTTTTCACCAGTTGCTATGTTTAAGTCCATTAGGATACTAATAGCCATAGCAACATGGTACGGCTATGAGATATGGCAAATGGATGTAAAGACTGCATCCCTCAATGGAGACATCAATGAAGAAATTTATATGTCTCAACTTGAGGGATACACATCAGTAAGAAGTGAGCATAAGGTATGAAAACTTCAGAGATCTATATATGGTCTCAAGCAGGCGTCAAGGAGTTGGAACCTCAAATTGGATAGCACTATCAAAGAGTTTTGTTTTGCAAAGAATCCTGAGGAACCATGTGTGTACAAGAAAGTTAGTGGGAGTGCATTGACATTCCTTATACTTTATATTGATGACATCCTACTCATTGAAAATGATGTAGGATTGCTCCAATCAACTAAAGTATGTTTAGCTAGTAAATTCTCCATGAAAGACATGGGTGAAGCATCCTATGTATTGGAAATACAGATCTATAGAGATAGATCAAAAAGGATGCTAGGACTCACCCAAGCCACTTATATCGATACCATTCTGAAGCGATTCTCTATGGAAGAGTCCAAGAGAGAATACTTACCAATGTATCATGGTGTTACTCTATCTAAAGCTATGTGTCCTAGAACTGATGAAGAGATAGAGATGATGACACGTATTCCATATGTGTCAGCTATTGGTAGTATCATGTATGATATAATATCGACCCGTCCTGATGTTGTTTACGCTTTGAGTGTTACAAGCAGAAATCAGGCCAACCCTGGTCCAATGCATTGGAAGGACGTGAAAGATATTCTTAAGTACTTGAGAAAGACTAAGAACTTGTTCATGATCTATGGGGGTGGAGAATTGAAATTTTAAGGCTACACTGATTCTAGCTTTCAATGTGACGTAAATGATTCAAAATCGACCTCTAGTTTTGTATTCATGCCGAATGGTGCGGCTGTCTCTTGGAAAAGTTTCAAGCAAGACACCGTTGCGAATTCCACCACTGAAGCTGAATACATTGCTGCATTTGCAGCAGCCAAAGAGACATTTTGGATGAGGAATTTTGTCTAGGAGTTGGGCGTTATTCCTAATGGAGTTGATCCAGTCCCATTGTACTGCGACAACACTGGTGTCATTGCGCAAGCAAAAGAACCAAGGTCTCATCAGCGATCCAAACATGTACTGAGGAAGTTCCACATCATACGGGAAATTGTGGGAAGAGGAGACATATCAGTCAAAAAAGTCCCCTCTGCAGATAATGTTGCTGATCCACTTACAAAGCCCTTGCCAGGACCATTGTTTGAAAAGCATCGCGAAGCAATGGGATTAAAGTTTATGGGTAGTTGGCTCTAGAGCAAGTGGGAGATTTTTAGAGTAGATGCCCTTTAAGCCAACTGTTGGCTGGGGAATTTATTGACTTAAGTCTAATAAACAATCTTTATTTTAATATAATTTAATTTTTAATGGTTTCGTTATACTTTATCTGTATACCCATGCAAGCAGCATAGATAAAGTCCTTGATTATGCTTTAATACAAATGAATCGTAATTCGATGTTGAAACTCATTTGTAAACACTGCATATTCTAAATTCGTTCCTAGTCGATTCAACCGCCTAAAACAGAGATAAAGGTCGCTTGAGCTTGAGACTAGCATCTGTGATGTTGTGTACTGCGTTTCTTGGTAAGGGCATAGAGATGTCCAAGCATGCATATTGGTAGTCATATGATGATTATACCGAACAACCCTCCATCGGACTTTCCAAGTGGTTATGATTCATCGAGAGGATAAGTCCGTGGTTATGATTGTACACCATTAGTCCTTACGACCCACGACAACATTGAGGCTCTATATGCTAGGGCTGTGCTTTGACTCGTTTACCGGCTCCAGGAGAGTCATCAGGTGGCGAGGTTGAGTATAGTTGCGACACATATAAGAGCCAATGCATTGTAGCCTGGAATTCACCGGTCACCTACGGGTGTGGATATCCTATGTGATCTGAAGTAATAATAGTGCATGGAATCTTTGGCCAGAGTATGAGATGTACGTTGGAGAAGGAGTTTTTCAAATAGTACACGCGATGCCACTATTATATGTGTCACATAGTTATCGAATTAATATGCAACCCTCGATGAACCAATGGTTGCAGATTCGATCGGGATATATGAGATGAAGGGACCGTACTGTACGTTAATCATAATCGACTGGTTCTTGCAGGCACTATCAGTGATACCTAGGGGATCATGGGACGATGCTACTAGACGCTCTTACCATGATCTGATGGGTGTAATAATAAATGAGCTCTGACATTCTTGATCAAAGTGTTGATGAAAAGAATAGGGCTAACTAGGGTAAGCCTGAATAAGAATAAATGTTATTCTGAATCACAAAGAGTTGTGAACCCACGACTAGCTGTATCCCTGAACCATTGAGGGTCACACAAGCACTGGATCGTTTGTTCCCGTTGAGAGAATAAATTCAAGGAGTTGAATTTATATTATGATATAGTAAATTCAAGGAGTTGAATTTATAAATTTTAAGAAAATAAATTCAAGAAGTTGATTTATGAGATAGTAAATTTAAAAAGTTGAATTTATGAAATTTGGAGAGAATAAATTCAAGGAGTTGAATTTATAAAATTTGATAATTTAATTTATTAAACTCAAAAGTTGGGTTTATTAAATATTAAATTTTGGAGGTGATAAAATTCAAGAAGTTGAATTTATAATTTAAATATTAAATTCAAATGTTGAATTTATAATGTATTTAATTTATTAAGCTCAAAGGTTGAGTTTATTAAATATTATATTAAATATAATGAAAAGTATGTTTAATGGACTTGTAGGAGTACAAGTCCAACATACTAAATAATTAAAGTTCTTAATGGACTTTGATTAATTAATTAAACTAGTTGGACTAGTCTAATTAATTAATCAAACTCATTAATGTTAATTATGTGTATTAGGTTTTGGTTTAATTATAAATAGGAGTGATCAAGCCATAACCTTGGCCTCTACCTTCACAATTTTCGAAAATCACAAGTTTTTTTCTCCAAAATTTCGGCCACTTCTTTTGAAGAAAAGGTTTAGCCGTTTCTCATACTTTGATCTCCAATGCAAAATCTCTTCTACTTTTCTAGTGCAAATTAGAAGAGGATCAAACCATCTAGTCGTGGACCTGATTAGAAAAAAGGAGTCTTTGAAGAAAGTTCGTAGGGATTTCATCAAGAGCTATATCCGTTAACCCCGGATTAGTTGGAGACGTGTGATTAATTCACTAAAGGTATAAGTTTTAAACATCCTATGTATGTTTAATTAAAAACCATACGAGTGTCCAAATATATTTTGATTGTCAAAATAAAATAAAAAAATTTTAAACTTCCGCTGCGTTTTGGGCACGAGAAAACCGAGATCAAACATCATAATCGAATTAACTAACCACTTTGAATTTATTAACCAGAAACATCGATTTATTAATATAAGAAAATTGGAATGTTAAGAAGCAAAATTTGGACAAAATTAATGTGTAATTCATTAAAATTGAAATGCTCTGTGGTCTGTAATGTTATTTTTCTTCAATTTTCTACTTATTATGTAATTTTTTTTACAAAAAATAAGTGTATGTGTGTGTATATATATATATCCTCTAAGAGTTCGCAATATTTTTGATTAGAAACAATTCGAGGGCAAAAAATACTATCGGTTTATTAGAAAAAAAATTCAAAACCGGTTTTTTAAATCAATTTTATAGACCGTGAAAATAAATTACTAAAGAGTATTTTATTTTATATTACTGTTTGAATTTAATAAATCTACATTTAATAATTAAAGTCTTTAGTTAATAGGAGTTTATAGTGGTAGAGCACACGCATATAGAATCATAGATAGAAGAAATTAAATAATAAAAATATAATTTGATTAAGCTTATTTTAAATATGTTAGTTGTTTTTAATTTTTATATCTTATTAAATATTTTATATTTTTGAAGCCTTTTCGATAAATCGTGATAGCAGAAAAAACAAATCAACCGAATATAAGGAAAAGAAATTAATAAAACAATAAACATGGGAACAATTTGGTGTAAAATTATGATGACATTGAGATTATATTACTCGATTTTTCTTAATGAAATTTATCTAATATAAAAAATAACCTTATGGAATTATTGTGACTTCCTACAAAATTTACATATTTCATAAATTTTTGCCAAAATAATACTCAGTACCGGAAGCTACAAGGAAGATGTATTTGCACCATATAAATTTTTCATTAATTTCAAGTAATAAAATATATAACACATGATTTTTTGATAATTTGTTGTGCAGTCTGCTCATTTGACCTTTTAATGATCTGTCAATTTTGCATTAATTTATGATTACGATTTATTAATAACTAATCGCTCGTTTGATACAAGAAATATTAATTGGTCCCTACTCGACTGTTGGGATATCTATTTTTGCAATTATTTCCTTAAAAGTTCAATATTTTTGACATTTTAGTTTCATAAATGATATCTAGTTTATATTTTATTATTTACGATGGATATTAATATTTTGATAATATTTTGTAGAACCACATACTTGTCACTATATCATATATCATATATCATATATGGCGAAAATGATTCAACATTTTTTTAAAAAAATTATATAACAGTATAATGACTATATTTCGATTACTCACCTGTTTTAGATAATTGGTACTTTGTGAGAATCGAAAACATGTTTAGAAGAAGGATGTATAAATACTGTTAAAATATTTGAAAACTTTAAACCCTTCTTAACAGTTTTTTAGGATGTTAAAAAGTATTTTTGAACGGTTAGATTTATCGGACCGCTGTGAATATAAAACAAGTGGGACGTGGTTTGGTTAAGCTAGTGATAAATACTACAATTAACAATTTAACAAGAAGCGTTATGAAAATTTGAATGTGCAAGAAAGTGAAATTGCGTAATTAAAGAACACATAACTTTTTATGAATGTTCGGAGACAAAACTCTTACGTCGCTCCTTCTTGCACTTATGAAGGTTTCCACTAAAATATTTTAACTTTACGTCTTGTAAGAGCCCGCTTCATTTATTATCACCCTGCCTAAACTAAAATTCTTAGTGATCACTTTACAAGGCCTGGATGTTTAAGAATTCTTAGTTCACCATATAACACAACAAATAATAATGATGACCCAATGGTCAGTTTTGTAACGACGTTACTTGGTTGAGGTAGCACAGATTGATCCTTGAAGATCTGATACATTATAATAAGCGTGTGATTTAGTTGAGCAGTCAGAAAGAAGGACTGTTAAGTGTACTCAAAAATCTTGGAAATATGAAGACTCAGATTTCTTGACAGTTTCAGCGATTTGAAATAGTTTCGATAGTCTTCTCTTTGAAATACACTGCATATTTACAGTAGAGTGCTCAAAGGTCGAAATTTCTTTTCAACGATCATCTGTACGGTTTCTCGAAAATATGGATATACTTAGTACTTATCATTAAATGCTCATAAATGCACTATTGACTTTAAGTCAATGCCTTTGATAAAGTTGATACATCATATCTGAATAGAGTGGCTTCCTATCATTTCAGGAGTTGGTAGAATACTATGTAAATTTTTATATTGAGTTTTCAACTGAACGACTTGAAATGCACCATCCTTTTGGGAATCCTTTATACTAACCTTTCTGCAATGCGGTTGGAAAACAACGGTTTGAACTCATGCATGACATTTAATAGTTTGAATCAGTCACTTGTTAGAAAAAGTATTGCAACTGGAGTTTAATAAAGTACAACGGTTAAATTTCTAGACAAAATGACTTGAACTCATGAAAGAGTTGAAATAATACAGCTGTGTGAAAAACCTGTTGTACAATAAAGTGAGCGGCTGGATCTTGAAACAACTTTATAATGTTTATTTTTTCAATCACCAAAACTTAAAGGTAACAAAAAATATTCTGAATTTTTTTCCCTTTTTAGTGATGACAGAACCAAGTTGCGAAGTCATACAATCAGTTACAAAAAGATGTAAGATCGGAAAAAAAAAATTAAGAACATATTGTATTTCATTGAGATAATGAAATGACAATGTTACAAGCGCATAAATTTGAAAATTTATTACACCTACAAAGTTAAAATAAAATCATATTTTCTACTATTCTAACAGTTGCTACTGCCACATCCTCTTATTTTTCTCTCTTCTTCAAATTTATCCCTTTCTGCTCGCCTTTTTTTCACTCTTCATGCTTTTTAAAGTCTTATATTTCCCCATTTTTGGCATCGCCTTTTTTGCATATACTCCAAGATTTCTTGCAATTGACTGCCAATAGTGGTTTGAATATGAACTGGTCGGGCCTCTACTTTTTGTTGGGATATGGTAATCTGACCTGATAAGGATAAGTTCAAGGATTCAGATTGACATTTAACCAGAGCTAAATCAGTGGTGAAAAGCCTACAACCCTTCTCTAGAGAGCCAAAATCTGCTTGATTTCGACATTATTGGCCGTTTGAGAGAGGTCCTTGATTTGATAATAGACTTGATTGAGCAGAATTTTTGAAGAATTGTCATCGAATTTTGAGAATACATTCAAATTTAGATTAGAAGAAGATTCTTCTTCAAGAATTATAGAACCCGATTTAAAAGATAGTTGGTAAAGGAGTGGAACAGATGAGTTGTCAATATGAGGGTCAGCGGTTGGAATTTCCAAGTCTTCAGACCGTGTGATCGAACTATTCTTGCACTAAGATTCCCAGTAAAAATATTTGAAAAGTTCAAGCTTAATGTGATCGCAAGTTCACGATACAAGTTATAGTATTCAACTGAGACTATAATATACAAATATTATTTTCACTTATATATTCTTTAGCAAACGATAATTTGAAATGATTAGTTCACTACTAGAATTTAAATAACTAAATGGCTCAAAGGTTAAATAGGCAATGCAAAATTTATATTTAAAACTAAATAAGAAGTAAATTTGTTGGAAATCTCGGTTCACTTACCCTTCATAATTTTTAATAATTTAATCTTGACTATTGTTCATTGCTTTTGACAAAATTTCCTAAATAATTATCACATTTTCTCAAGCTATATCAAACTAATTCGAAACGTATTAACGGTGAATTGCATGAACAATTTATGGAATACCCTATCTTTTGACATATCGGACTATTACTATCAATATGTATTCAATTTTATATAAGTATACAAATTATAAATCTACGGATTATATTACTCGTTCTTATTGCAAATTATTATCTCGAACTCAGTCACAATACGAAATATTATAAAAACTATCTAGACTTCAATAATTCAAAGAAAAGCAACAATATAATTAATAAAAAGCAAGAGTCGATGATTTAATTAATTCAAATAACTGTTCGGGATAGGATCACCTTAAATCTCAACAAAAGAAAGAGTTTAGCTACCAACATCACAACAAAATATTCAAGCAGTAATTAAAATAAAGTTTTCAACTAAAAATACTAGAGTAGATGAAGGATAAAATACAAGCTGCGCAAAAATCTAGAGTTTTTAGAGTTCCCTAAACTCCAGTTCTTCGCCTTGCGTGCGGCGGCACCTTACCTGATGAAACTTTCTGAAAATTCTTCGAGTTTGCCCAAAAACACGTGCTAGGCTTTCCTAAGTCGGTAGCCTCAAGAAAGTTGGAAAGAAATTAACCAAATATTTTTTTCCTTGTAGATTGTGTCTTCGCAAAAATTTTCTTCTTGTTGATATACGTGTGCGCTAGGGCAACTAGAATTGCCCAACCTAGTGAACTATGCTCGCAAATCGTCTCTGGTTTACTTCTTGGGCGCGCTAGGGCTGTAATATTCATCCGCCCCAGCGCGCTTTACTCGAATTTTGGGTCTTATTTCTTCATGTGCGTGCTGGGGTGTGCATATTCATCTGTCCTAGCACGCCTTCCTTGACTTTGGCCTCTAAATCCATCTTTCTTGATCATAGTTCCTACGATTCAATTCAAACACATGAAAAAATTACTATGCATAACATATGATGAAAACAACTAAATATAGACGCAATCTAAACTTAACATGCATGAATGCGACTCGAAATAACACAATAAAACACGCAAAAACGACACACCTCACTGTGGATCAGCCACTTCTTCCGAGCTAGGCTGTCCGGAGAAGATAACAATTTCTTGATCGACAAGAATTTTGATTGAAGCACTAGGGTCTTTAAATATCCGATCACTGACTGGGATTGTTGACAAGAATTTCAAATTTGGTTTTCTAATTTGTAGGATCTTCAATCATTGGAGAGGAAGGGTCTACTATACTGTGATCAAACTCAAATTGGGACTGAGAGTTTACAACTTCATCCACAGAGATCAATGGAATCTTTGGGAAATCTGGATGAGTTTGAGTTTGATTGGGAGAATGAGGAGGAGCAAGTGTAGTATATTCCCCATGTTTTCCCAAATATTTGTTTTGAACTTGTTGTTGAATGATGGTTTCGACATCAGTTTGAGCCGCTGAGCTACCGGCTAAATTCTGATCAGTCATCTCAGTGTCAACTTGAGCATCGACTAGAATTACCTTTCTCGTAGCTTGAGCAGTGGTTGGAATTATTTTAGTACACTACAAAAAAAAGGCCTATGACAACGGTTTTTAACCGTTGTCGTAGGTCTTTTAAAACTGTTGTTAAAGCCCTTGTGGTTAAAGAGTGCGTTCAAAGACAACGGTTTTTATCCGTTGTTGTAGCTACAATTTGCGATGGTTTTTGAAAAACCGTCGCAAATAAAATTAGCAACAGATTTATGTAAAACTGTCGCTAATTAGCGACGGATTATGCAAAACCTTTGCTAATTAGCGACGGTTAGTTCATGATTTCCGTCGCTAATTTTAGCAACGGTTGGTTCATGATTTTCTGTCGCTAATATTTTCAGTAAAATAAAAAAAATTACTTTTAATAATTTAATAAATCTAAAAAAACTTACATTTTGAATAATCTAACAATATTCATGATCTTAACTAACACTTAAAAATTTACCAAAAATTAAAGCGAAAAAATTTACCTTAAATCGAAACTAAAATTGTGTAAGAAGAAAAATTTAAATGTTGTGAAGTGGTAAAATCGTGTAAGAGAGAAAAATTTTAATTGTTGTGAAGTGGTGTGTGTTAAAATGGATCGAATGTGCGGATATTTATAGACAATTTGCGGCATTTTTTGGTTAAACTGTCGCAAATTGCGATGGTTTAACCAAAAACCGTCGCATTTTTAAAATTTGCGAGGGTTTGATGGGTACGTGTGTCACCAAAACACTAGAAAGGTTGTTTGTAGGTGTGTGTGTGCAGCTACTGGAAGTTAGAAGACAGTCGAGGAGCGGTTGGCCAGCTCAAGAACTGATCGGGAAACAAAAAGTCAGAAGCTACACATATAAATGGATGGCAATTCCATAACAGGGGAAATATACTTCATTCAAGTCTCTGAAACAAAAGGAGAATACACGAGTGTAGGCAATCCAAAAAGAGAGTGTATGTTCTTGAGTGGTAGGTAGAAAACTCTTGCTTTGTAAAGAATGAACTCTTACTTCTTGTACACTTGAGTGTTGATAAATAAACTCGGTTTTGTTCCTCCCGTGGATGTAAGTCGATTGACTGAACCACGTAATCCTTCGTGTCTGCGTGAGTCGTAATCTTGAGTGACTAATTTCTTGAGCTGATATCGTGATCAGCTTGTGAAATACACAACAAGTGGCGCCGTCTGTGGGAAACGAAACCACGAAGAATCAAGAATTAAGGAAAAATGGGATCCATGAAGTTTGATGTAGAAAAGTTCACTGGAAAGAATGACTTCTCGCTGTGGAGAATCAAGATGCAAGCCATTACCGTGCATCAAGGGTTGAGTGAAGCTCTGAAGAAGAAAGAAGAAATGTTAGCCATCGTGGGTGATGTTATTCTCGCTAAAGCCCAGAGTGCCATAATCTTGTGTCTTGGAGATAAACCATTGAGGGAAATGGCCAAAGAAAGGACTGATGCTGCTATGTAGGTGAAACTTGAAAAGTTATACATGACAAAGTCCTTGGCCAACCGCCTGTATATGAAACAGAGGCTTTATTCTTTCAAAATCAGGGATGACAAGAACCTTGGAAATCAAATTGATGAGTTTACAAAGATTCTTGATGATCTCGAAAACCTTGAAGTCAAGTTAGAAGATGAAGACAAGGCACTGATTTTGTTGAATGCCCTACCAAAGAACTTCGAGAATTTCAAGGATGCAATGTTGTATGGAAGAGAGTCGTCCATCACACTAGAAGAAGTTCAAGCTGCACTAAATGCCAAGGAACTTCAAAGGAAACTCCAAAATGAAGAAATCCAAGGTGAAGGACTCTCTGTCCGGGGAAGACCAGAAAAGAAAAACCACAAGCCTAATGTAAAGAGCAAGTCGAGATCGAAAAGCCAAGGAAAATACAAGTTTTTTCACAGTCATAAAGAAGGACATTTCAAGAGGAACTGCCTTGAAAGAAAGCACAGACCATATGAGAAACCAAAAAGGGACGGAGAGGCAGCCGTAGCACTGGATAACTATGATGAAGCTGAAGCACTTGCTGTCACTAATCAAGAGTCAGAGAATGAATGGATTTTAGACTCCGGTAGCTCATTCCACATGTGCCCCACAAAGTCATGGTTTGAACACCTTACTGACTCAGAGGAAGGCCTTGTTCTTTCGGGTAATAACAAGTCATGTAAGATAAAAAGAATTGGGTCCATAAGATTGAGAATGTATGATGGGGTGGACAAAATTCTACAGAAGGTCAGATTTGTGCCAAAACTCAAAAGAAACCTAATATCATTAGGAACTCTTGAATCACAAGGATACTCTTTCAAATCTGATGCAGGAACTATTAAAGTCTCAAGTGGACAACTAGTAGTAATGAAAGCAGTCGGGAGAAATTCATTGTACATCCTACAAGCAAATACAGTGATAGGATCTTCATTAGCTGTCCATATGTGTGAAGATGCAACAAAATTGTGGCATATGAGGCTTGGTCATGTGGGCCTAAGAGGATTGACTGAGCTATCCAAACAAAATCTTCTCTATGGTGACTCAATCCAAGGCCTAGACTCATGTGAATATTTCATACTTGGAAAATCCAAAAAGGTCCAGTTTGAGACTGGAAAATATTCAACCAGTGGCCCTTTTGAGTACGCACATTCGGATCTCTGGGGGCATGTAAGAACTTCAACACATGGAGGAGGAAGGTATTTTATGAGCATCATAGATGACTACTCGAGAAGAATTTGGGTATAAGTTTTGAAATCCAAAGGTGAAACCTATAAAAAATTCAAGGAGTGCTACAATTGATGGAAACCAGGCTGAACAAAAGGCTGAAACATCTAAGGACCGATAATGGCCTTGAATTTCTTTCAGATCAGTTCAACCAACTATGTAAGATTAAAGGAATTTCAAGGCATAGGTAATCCCGGGCACACCACAATAAAATGGGACAGCCGAAAGGATGAATCACACCTTGCTTGAAAGAGTGAGATGTATGCTTCTAAAGGCAAAGCTGCCAAAATATTTTTGTAGGGAGGCTGTAGTAACAGCAGCATACTTGATCAATAGATGCCCTTCCACAGCATTGAATTACAAAACTCCAATGGAGCTTTGGAGTGGATCCCCATCAGATTATTCAAGCTTAAGAGTTTTTGGTTGTCTTGCCTATGCCCACATAAAGCAAGATAAACTTGAACCAAGGTCCTTAAGGTGCATCTTCATTGGATATCCAGATAGTATTATAGGATAAAAAGTATGGAATCTTGAAGCTACTGGACCAAGATGTTTTAATACCAGGGATATCATTTTTGAAGAAACAAAAATGGGATATGCACTGATGTTAGACACTCCTGAGCGAATCTTCAGTCAAAATCCCAGCTCACAAATTGAGGTGAAGGATCCAAAAGAACCTCCAAACAAGAGTGAGGAAGCTACACCAAATGATACTACTGAAATTGAGGAATCTGACACAGGATCACATTGTGATGAGGATACCAGCACATACATGCTTGCAAGAGACAGAGAGAGAAGAATCATAAGACAACCACAAAGGTATGGACAAGCTGATCTGGTATCTTATGCATTAGTTACAGCTGAAAGTGTGGAACTACTAGAACCTTCCACTTATCACGAAGCTTTAAGTGGAGAACTCAAGCATGAATGGTTGGGGGCCATGAATGAAGAAATCGACTCTCTAATGAAAAATGAGACTTGGCAGCTGGTAAATAAACCATCGGGACATAAAGTGGTGGAATACAAATGGGTATACAAGATCAAGGAAGCTAACAATGAAGACAAAAGACCAAAGTTCAAAGCGAGATTAGTTGCCAAAGGTTTCATTCAAGTCGAAGGAGTTGATTTCAATGAGATTTTCTCACCAGTTGTCAAACATACATCTATAAGGTTGATGTTGGCACTAGTAGCTCAATTTGATCTTGAACTAGAGCAACTTGATGTAAAAATGGCTTTCCTTCATGGTGATATTGAGGAAACCATATTTATAGAACAACCTCAAGGTTTTATTGAAACAAAGGACAAAAATAAATTCTGCGTGCTAAGAAAATCCCTCTACGGTCTAAAACAAAGTCCTTGACAGTGGTACAAAAGATTTGATGAATTTATGATAATGATAAATTTCATCAGAAGCTCCTTTGATAGCTGTGTCTACATTAAAAAGACAAACAATATAGTCACTACCTTCTTATTGCTATACGTTGATGACATGCTAATTGCAAGCATCAACACCAAGGAACTTCAAGTTCTCAAGAAACTCTTGAACTCTGAATTTGATATGAAGGAATTGGGGGAAGCCAAAAGAATTCTGGGTCTGGAGATAATCAGAAACAGAAGCCAGAAAACCTTGTTCCTTAGTCAAGCAGTCTACATCAGAAAGGTCCTAAAAAGGTTTAGGATGCATGAGTCAAAACAAGTTTCTACACCAATAGGGCAGCACTTCAAGTTATCCATGGATCAATCTCCTGAAAATGAAGAAGAAAAAGGAATAATGAGAAGTTTGCCCTATGCAAATGGTGTGCGATGTATAATGTATGTAATGGTGTGCACCCGACCAGACTTGTTACATGCAATAAGCCTGATATCGAGGTTTATGGCTAATCCAGGGCAAATGCATTGGGAAGGACTGAAGTGGATCTTGAGATATTTGAAGAGAATTGTTGAACTAGGCCTGGTGTTCCAAAAACAAGAAAGAAGAAACCGTCCACTGGAAGGTTTTGTGGACTCAGATTATGCGGGGAACCTGGACACAAGGAAGTCATTAACAGGATATGTCTTCACCTTATTTGGGACTGCCATTAGTTGGAAAGCCTCACTACAATCAGTGGTTGCTTTGTCAACCACATAAGTGGAATATATAGCTCTTACAGAAACTATTAAGGAAGAAATTTGGCTCAAAGGTATAGTGGCAGAATTCGGTATAAAGCAAGAGCAAGTATTGGTGAACTGTGATAGTCAAAGTGCTATACATCTCAAAAAACATCAAGTATTTCATGAAAGATGTAAGCACATCGATGTCAAGTTACATTTTGTGAGAGACATAATCTCAAAGGGAGATGTTGAAGTTCAGAAGATCTATACAGATGATAATCCTACAGATATGCTAAATAAAGCTTTACCACTATCCAAGTTTAGGCAATGCCTTGACTTGGTAAACCTGACAGAAAGAAAATGATCTCCCCTCTTGGGAGATTGAGGAGGAGCAACCAGGAAAGATTTTGTTTTGGAGACAAGGTGAAGATTGATGGGTACGTGTGTCACCAAAACTCTAGAAGTTAGAAGACAGTTGAGGAACGGTTGGCCAACTCAAGAACTAGTCGGGAAACAAAAAGTCAGAAGCTACACATATAAATGGATGGCAATTCCAGAACAGGGGGAAATATACTTCATTCAAGTCTCTGAAACAAAAGGAGAATACACGAGTGCAAGCAATCCAAAAAGAGAGTGTATGTTCTTGAGTGATAGGTAGAAAACTCTTGCTCTGTAAAGAATGAACTCTCACTTCTTGTACACTTGAGTGTTGATAAATAATCTCGGTTTTGTTCCTCCCATGGATGTAAGTCGATTGACTGAACCACGTAATCCTTCGTGTCTGCGTGAGTCATAATCTTGAGTTACTTATTGTTTGAGCTGATATCGTGATCAGCTTGTGAAATACACAACAGTTTTGCTTACAACCGTCGCTATATTTAACGACTGCTTTAGCAAAACCGTCGCTAAAATTAGCGACGGTTTCAGAAAACCCGTCGCTAATTTAAAACATGCGACGGTTTTACTTAAAACCGTCGCTATATATAGCGGCGAATTATATACCGTCGCTAAATTTGGCGATGGTTTTAAATAAAACCGTCGCTATTTTTAAATTAGCGACGATTTCGCTAAATTAGCGACGGTTTCAACAAAAACGTCGCTAAATACGTTGTTAAAATCACACTAATCAACAACGGTTTTAGAAAACCGTTGTCGATTGTCTAAAAAACACGCTAATAGACAACGGTTCTATAAGCTGTTGTTTTTTACCCTAAAAAACACTCAAAGGAAACGCTTTTATAGAACCATTGTTATTGACCCTAAAAACCGTTGTCTTTGACCCCCAAAAGACAACGGTTTTTATAAACCGTTGTCTTTTGCTTAAAAAATGCACCTACAACAACGGTTTTAGTAAAACCATTGTCGTAGGTGCGTTGTTGATTTGCATTTTTCTTGTAGTGGTAGCATCTTGAATTTACTCATAAACGACTACAACTGTCTCACGACTGGTTTTTTGGCAGTCTGACTTTATCCTAAGTCAAAGACTGAAGCAGCATTCTCATTTTCAACCTCCAGAAGCTAAATATACTGCCTCCTAACTTTCACCACCATGGACTTTGATAGTTCGTCCATTTCTAGCTAGCTTATCACAGTTGCGTCATCTTGTGCTGTAGGCTAGTTGACGACAAAATTTTCCCTTCTCTGTTGAATTATGTGTCGTAAGGTACTTTTCTTGATTTCCAGTTCAGTAAAATCTCGTCGCTGAAGAGCTTCGGAGATCACATTTGTTTCCGCCCACTTCAGCATCTTCAGCTCAAGAACAACCACTTCTTTCAGAGTCTTGGTCTACCAAATTGTGTCAAACAGAACAATTGTGCGGAAGTTCACCAATTTGTCAAAATTCACCATATGTTCCTTGGCAATTTCGTTGACCATTTTCATGGTCAAGTTTATGACCGCATGAACATTTGATAATATTGTCTCTTTGACCGAAATGGCCTTTTCTTTGGCCTTTGGGTCAATAAGAGGTAGTGCAGACCGACTGGTGACAATTTCATTTTCAACCGACCTAACAAGAGTTGTTGGGATGTGTTCTGGTACCAACGTCTCGGACACATGCTTTATCAGTTTGATCTTCTTTGTTTTGGGCTTGTCCATCCGTTTCATCTTTCAGAATCAATATCTGAGTACAACATCACCTAAACCTTTTATTTCTTTATCTCCAACCGGTCAATTCCACTGGGTAGGTTTTCAGACGGTATGATTCTACTATAACACAATAAATTTTTTTTACCTTTTGGAGCTTCAAAGCATCCATGAGCTTCACTTTCATCTAATCCAAGAGATAGTAGATAGGAATAGCAAACCCTTGAGATTGAGCTTCTTTTTGTTTTATCAAAGTTTACTTCAATAGAGGAGTTTCTAGAACAGTTAACAAGGCAAACTCAAAATGGTTATGTTAAAAATTGTAATTAAAAGCATTATATTTTATTACAAAATTATCAATTAATTGTATATTCATTATTTTTTTACAAATATATTTAATAAATTACTATAAAATCAACTTAAATCTATTTCTGATAATATTAATAACATCATATTTTGTTCTTAATATAGATTAATAATATGTAATTCATTATTTTTTTACAAATATATTTAATAAATTACTATAAAATCAACTTAAATCTATTTCTGATAATATTAATAACATCATATTTTGTTCTTAATATAGGTTAATAATATGTAATAAATAGTTTAAGTATTATTACATTTTTGAAAACTTGTTTTTCATTTTCAAAAATAATATAATAATTGATCTTTAATAAACAATTTCAAATGTTTTGGTCTGTTTAAGGGAATTTATTTATTTTATTAACTATTAATTGAAATGATTTTTGTCATTCAAGACCATTTCAACAAATAATAAAATTCTAATGAAAAAACGTGTCTTTGCTAAATATTATTTGTTGGGGATCGATGTAGAGTTTAGAGGGAGGGTAAATAAACTCTTTTCTTTTCTGATTTCTTCTTTTGAAGTTGCTAAAATCCTGTTAGAGATTGTAGCTAATCTTGTTCAAGTATGCAACCAACAAATCACAGAATAGTGCGGAAACGATCTGATGGTTCAGTAATTGAAATGATAAAAACAGTAGGCAGTTGACAATAGTTGTTTATGGAAGATCGAAGATAAAATCTTCTACGTCTCCCCTTCTTATGTTTCCAGAAGGTATCACTAAAAGACTTTGAATTTTACAGTACACACTCGTACACACCCACTTTAGCAGGACTTACCCTCTGCCTACTGAAACTCTTAGTGTATCAACACGATAAAATAATATATAATCAAAGTTCTGGAAAAGACTATTTTCCAGATTACAAACTCTTCTCAACAAGATATGAATAGTGTGAACTGTTTATGAAGAATATGAGAAATAACAGCACAAGATGATCTTCAACCGATCAGATATATGCTATGAAACGTGTGCTACTTTTCTGTATGTCGAGCTTTTTGTGAGATAAGAGAGTTTTGTGCTCAGATCAACGTTGTGAGTATTGTAATCAGTATTGTCCCAATCTTTATCAACATTGTTCTTGTATATTTATAGAAGTTTTTGATCCCAACGTCTATAAACAAAACGGCTTCTTTTCCTTATGATATATTCAGCTTTAATACCTGAAATAGGTCCTGCAGAAAAGCTTCAAAACAATCAGTCTTGTTTTATACCAAAATTGGTAAGACGTAATAAATAGCTTCATACAGCATTAATCGTGCAATTAATCCTAGTACTTGATAAAGTAACGGTAACATTCAAGGCTAGTTCTGTTTATGCGAAAGACGTTATGTTACTTCGGTTTGGACTGAATTCTGCTTCTGTTTTTCTAGAATTCTAAGTTCTGCTTCTGGTTATCTTAGAACTTTAAGTTCTGCTTCTGATTTTCGTTAGCTGAAGACTACTGTTTTTATATTGCCTAAGGATCTGCTAATTTTAAATCTCATTGCTCATCGCCACAATTAAGTTTTGTCTAACAATTTCCCCCTTTGTGGTGATGCCAAAACCTGAATATTAGCAGAAAAATAATGGCAAGATAAAACATAATTATATTAAGATAATTAACGAAAGTTTTAATTATCGGTGCCAATGTCCCTGTAAATGGTTTCTTCAGCATCTTGATATCTTCTGGCAGAAGATTCTGCTATATCTCAAGTTGTTCTTCCTTCTGCTTGTCCTCCTTCTGGTTCTGCTTCCCCTTTTTTGGCATCAGTGGCCAGTACTCGAGACAGCAAATCATCCATGCGGCTAGAAAGATTGACAATACAATCATTGAGCATTTTCAGATATGGTGCCTGATCAGATACTCGTTCATTGAGAGCATTGAGAGATTGAGACTAGGACTCAATCTTGGCATCCATAGATTCCAAGGTGGTGGAGACTGAACAAATAACCTCATTATGGTCGGTGAGTCGTTTGAGTATGTCAGTTTGATCGAGTACGATGATGCCTTGGCTTCTGGAAACATTTTGTCAAAAGACAATGGTCTCAGCATACATTTTACTCACAGATTCTGCCGTATTAGTTAGTTCCTTAGATATGCGGTCTCGAAAGAACTTAGAACCACTGACTTCTCCAGGATGTTCATGAGATAGCTCCTTTACTATTTCAGAGAGATTGTGGAGATCCTTTTGCAAAGTATCAATCTCAAATTCAATATCAAACCGTTCCAGTTCTGGAGATGGAGTTCTGGTGAGCATACGCTGCTTGATTTCAGCGGTACGAGCAGCAGCTGAGTCAGAAATTGATAAGACCAATGCAGTAGAATGTTCTAGTTCTGTTGGAGCAATGGGAGGAATCACATTCTTTGAACCAGCAGAGGTGCCAGGTTCAACAGGGCTTAAGTCTAGAGCGGCAGATACAGGAGGTGCTACATGAGTTTCCTCATCAACAGATGGAGCAACATAAGTTTCTTCAACCATAGGTTCAGGCGCCGTACTATCATCTTGATGAGTAGCTTCAATGGTCTCCGGTGGTTGCTCTGAACGGATAGAGTCAGATGGCATATTCAGTAGATCTTTTATTTCTGCTTGATATTCAGCAGA
>NC_133307.1:14198470-14199868 GCF_012295235.1 Primulina huaijiensis
TGTCAACACAGAGTCCATCGCCTTTTTTTTTAGTTGATCAAGGATATAATTTCTCCGATTCATGGCTTCAATAACATTTTTGGTTTTTGCAATAGCAAAAAATCTTTTCTCATGCTTCACGATCTGAGCAAATATGCCTGCAGTGCGTAAGTGAGTGAAAGGGTGAAATGCTCTCATCTTTAGCCATTCATCAAAGAACAACATGTCTTCCCTGGCAGATTTTTCAATCTCTTGAAAATGAAGTTCAATACCAGTTTGCACTGAGGTTTTGGGGCGTTGAACTTGATGTTCATCAGACAGCTTTTCCTTTCCTTTGCCTGTAGGAATAGGCAGTGAGGTTCGAGTAGTTGATGATCCGGCCAATGACTCTCGAATCACAACTCCAGTAATAGGTCTAACAATAGGTTCTGATGTTGATGGAGCAGTGATGACCACTGGTTTGATAAAAGAGGAGTTAGTAGTTGGTTGTGAAACAGTAGAAGTAACTGCTGGTTGGGAGGGAGTTGCTAGTGGTTCCGAAGCAGACTTGGTTTTGGTTTGGGTGGCTTCTGGAAATACTTGTCTCAACGGGACAGTATCCAAATCAGCAACGGCCACATTTTTCTTGATACGGATGGTGGTTCTCGACTTCTTTTTGCTGGGTGTTGCTACCGAAAGAGATGCTTGAGTAGGAGCCGCTGATTCTTCAGATACAGTTTTATCTGAATCAGTCAAAACAATTACTCTCTTCATTTTGATTTTCTTTTGAGGAGCATGACCCTCGGCTAGAGTATCCCCAATTTCCTTTTCTATGGAAACAAATTCGGCCACAGTTGGTTTAGGCCGCAAAGCAAGCACGTTATCGGCATCGGCCATAGTTACAGAAGAAGCATCTTGATCAGTAGTGAAAGGAAAACCAGCATCCTTCAGCATCTGACTGATTTGAACATCAAAACCAGTGCTCTTTCGTGAAACCATTTCTCTCATAATCTTGAACAGAACCCAACTCCAATCCACCTTAATATTCGAGGTGATCGCCACATCACCTGAACCTTTTCCTTTGTCAATTGATCAAAAGTACCAGCTTTGACGAGGAGTGCCTTTGCCACAATGTCAGCAAGCACTTGGTACTCCATCTTCAGAAGCTTCTTGAAACACGAGGGAGAGAGTTCCTCTCCAGAAGCAGAGAAAGTAGTAAGAGCAATAGACATTTCTTCCTTTGAGATACCTGATAGGTCAGAGGTGCCTGAGAGTGGAAGAAAGAAGGTTGATCCAAGTAATGGAGCATCAATAGCAATAGATGCATCTCCCTGAGAATGAATGATCTTTCCATCTTGAACAGTTGCTTTGGCGAAGAATTCCAGAAGTGCTGTCTTATAGATGATGGCAGGTGCTTCCAAGAATCTTCGAAGGCCTGAT
>NC_133307.1:14200628-14220395 GCF_012295235.1 Primulina huaijiensis
TCTGGAAAAGACTCTTTTCCAGATTACAAACTTTTCTCAACAAGATATGAATAGTGTGAACTGTTTATGAAGAGAATGAGAAATAGCAGCACAAGATGATCTTCAACCGATCAGATATATGCTATGAAGCGTGTGCTACTTTTCTGTATGTCGAGCTTTTTGTGAGATAAGAGAGTTTTGTGCTCAGATCAACGTTTTGAGTATTGTAATCAGTATTGTCCCAATCTTTATCAACGTTGTTCTTGTATATTTATAGAAGTTTTTGATCCCAACGTCTATAAACAAAACGGCTTCTTTCACTTCTGATATATTCAGCTTTAATACCTGAAATAGGTCCTGCAGAAAAGCTTCAAAACAATCAGTCTTGTTTTATACCAAAATTGGTAAGACGTAATAAATAGCTTCATACAGCACTAATGGTGCAATTAATGCTAGTACTTGATAAAGTAACGGTAACATTCAAGGCTAGTTCTGTTTATGCGAAAGACGTTAAGTTACTTCGGTTTGGACTGAATTCTGCTTCTGTTTTTCTAGAATTCTAAGTTCTGCTTCTGGTTATCTTAGAACTTTAAGTTCTGCTTCTGGTTTTCGTTAGCTGAAGACTACTGCTTTTATATTGCCTAAAGATCTGCTGATTTTAAATCTCATTGCCCATCGTCACAATTAAGTTATGTCTAACATTATTAGTTACATAATTAAAACCGATTGAAGAGATTACTTAACGGTAAATTGTTAAAAAAAATTTGCAGTCACTTTGTCAGACAAAATGTGTTTGGATATTTTTGTTAGATGAAAATCGAAACAAAATTTTAAAAATAAATTACTAATATATGATATTTGAGTATTAATTGTTTTTAATATATGATTTTCGACACCCAAACATGTATAAAAATATTGGTATTTATGAAAAATTTGTTTTTCGGATGAAAATATGTACAAAATATTGAAATATGATAATAATATATGTATTTGAGTACCAATTTTTTTAGATATGATAAAAAGAGATTTTTAGTATAAAATTTGAACACATTTATTGATATCAACATTTGTTACACATGTTTGAATATTCAAAAATAATATATTAGTATTGTATCTAATATAGTTATAATCCGATATCATATATTAGTACAATATTTTCAATAACTTTTATCGATTTTCATTTGAAAATAAATGTGTTATTAATACCATATTTGTTATGCATATTTGAGTACTAAAAAATCATATATTAATACAATATATGAAACATTTGATATTCAAAAATCATAAATTAGTATTATTTTTTTAATTTTTATATCGATTTTCATCCAAAAAAATATATGTGGCTTAAGAAGTATAAACACATTTGTTGTGGATTAAAAAATATAAACAAATAATTTTTCTGACAAAAACTAGATGTAAATTTAATTTTGAGTTTGAAGATTTTAAAAAATTATCCTTACTTCAATCATATAAAAACATAGTTGGTCATTTTTATTCTTTTATTATTATAATTATTATTATTTATTTATTTATTTATTTAAAATTTTTATTATTATTTCAACAACTGAGGTGAGTGCAAGGTATTACCAACCGCTGAAAAGCCCATGCCTACTTGTTACCCAAACGCCTCGTTCTCTGCATTTCCCAGAAATCCACATGGTTTCTGCGATATTACTTCAACTTCAAAACAAGTTTTTTCCCTGGCAATTCAAGAAATACTATAAATAATCTCTTCGTCTTCTTCAAGACCCTTCATTATTATTACTATCAATAATGGTACTATGATATCTATATTTATATCCACTTGACATTATATTATAGTAGGAAAAATTCAAAACCAAGGAGATCCCATAGAGTTACGAGCGTGTTTGCTTGAGGAGATCATTGGGTTATGGACATTGAACAAAGATTTCAGATTTATGGGATTTTGAGTTTGAATGAAACGATGAAGGAGGCAAATATTTAATATATCTCCATCCCATCAAATCAAGGTGAAGTTTGAATCTTTATAGCGTTTTTCCATTGTTTTGTGTGTTTTTCTTTGTGAAAATGACGTGATCAGAGAGCCATGTTGAGGTGAGGATAGCAACAATTGTTTTTTCTATGCTCCTCTGTTAGAACTGATCGTCGCGTTTGCTCAAGCTTATACTTGAAAAAGGAAAATGGCAAGCTTTGTTCCCTTGATTTATCGTATGCATCTAATGTTTTCACTATATGTATTCTTCTTGAAGAAGAGAGGGTCTTTCTTGAAGAGTGGTTCATTTTGTTTTACTAATATTGTTGACCGTTGGTAATCTTGGAAGAAATGGCGCCTATTGTGTGAGGTGATTCTGTTTCTTTATCATCTTTATTTTATGTGGCAGTCCTTTTGTAGTCAAGAAAATGGGTTCCAGTCACAATTCCGGTTTGTCGAAAGAAACTGGCATCTTTAATCTGAAGGCGTGGGCTCTAGTGGGCATCTTCTTCTGCATCTTTGCTGTACTTGTTCTTTCGATGCTATGGTGGTTCGTAGCGCGTAAGAAATTCAGGACGGCGAATAAACTTCCAGTTAACCAGATTCCAAATGTGTCGAAGGAAATCAAAGAGATAAAAATGGACCAGAATTCAACTATACATTTTGATCCCGAAAGAGATTCATTCTCCAATGGAGAACTGTATCATGGAAAGGATTCTGATAAGGTTTTAACTCAATTAAACAATGGGAAGGGAAGTAATGCAGATGGTAGTGGTCAATCAGGTTCCTTTACTTTCATAAGGAAAGATGACGGGGCATATGAATCTGTGGAGAAGGGGGGTTCTACGTCACTAAACCAGCCTTCTTCGCATCCTATAACCATACCGTCCCCTCTAGCTGGCCTTCCTGAGCTCTCTCAGCTCGATTGGGGTCACTGGTTTACGCTAAGGGATCTTGAAATAGCAACGGATAAGTTTTCGAAAGAAAATGTAATTGGTGAGGGCGGATACGGAGTTGTCTATCGGGGCCAACTGACCAATGGTATTGTTGTGGCAGTGAAAAGGCTACTTAACAATTTGTGAGTCGTTTTATTGATTTCATCCAGCATATTAAGCGAAAATTTCTCTTAGTTGCTTTCTTTATGAGTTGATTACCATGTGATGTTTAAATTGTAGAGGCCAAGCGGAGAAAGAGTTTAGGGTGGAAGTAGAAGCTATTGGCCATGTCCGGCATAAAAACTTGGTTCGACTTTTGGGATATTGTATCGAAGGTACTCATAGGTATTATTCTTTCAAACTTCCCATCTCTTTCCTTTTAAGAAATCAAATTATGGAAAATTTATTGTAGATATAGAATTACATTTTACTTAAACTTGTACAAGTCATAACGGCCAATAGAATGTATTTAGTTACCTTTTTCCCCCTATTTTGCTACACATATAGGTTATTGGTATATGAGTATGTAAACAATGGCAATCTAGAGCAATGGCTCCATGGAGCAATGTTGCAGCATGGATACCTTACGTGGGAGGGACGAATGAAAATTCTACTTGGCACTGCCAAAGCGTGAGTTTTTACATATCTTTATGTTGGTAAATTTGGGTGACCAAAGTCATCTGTTTATCGATGTAAATTGACTTGACTGTTGCAGAATAGCATACCTACACGAAGCGATTGATCCCAAAGTGGTTCATCGAGACATTAAGTCGAGCAATATATTGATAGATGATGACTTTAATGCAAAAATATCTGATTTTGGTCTTGCCAAGTTGCTTGGTGCTGGAGAAACTCATATTATCACAAGAGTTATGGGAACTTTCGGGTGAGTTTTTTGTTCAGGATCTACATGATCTCAATCTGGGACTTATGTGTAAATTGTTAACTCTTCGAAATATGTTGGGGATATTAGTTTTGTAATCTTAAACTCTCATGTTTCTTGCCTCTTTTATATAGATACGTAGCCCCAGAATATGCTAGCAGCGGCTTCCTAAATGAAAAGAGTGATGTTTATAGCTTCGGGGTTTTGCTTTTGGAAGCGATAACAGGAAGGGAACCAGTAGATGACAGCCTACCTTTGCCTGAGGTATAGTTTAGTTTATATTCGTTTTTGAGTTTATGCAGAGCACTGATTCTGATATCAAATGCTGGGGAGAATAGTACAGAAATTCAACTATCCTTTCGCTTAATTCATTCATGCTAGAACTAGAGCCTGAACCCTGATGCCAACTGATTTTGTAAATAATTCCAAGTTATATTCACTGACAATCTCATCTTCAAGACTTAGATTCACTTGTTGCGCTACGTAATTGAACTGGTTCTCTTTTCATGATAATTTTGTAAAATACACCCTGTTGATGATCTTGCAAAGCAGAAAAATCTGGTGGACTGGATAAAGATGATGGTTGGGGTGAAGCGTTCTGAGGAAGTGCTTGATCCAAATATAGACAATAGGCCATCTAAATCTGCCTTTAAACGAGCCCTTTTGACAGCCTTGAGGTGTGTTGATCCCAATGTCGAACAAAGACCTCCAATGAGTCAAGTGGTCCGCATGCTTCAGTCAGAGGAATATCCCGTGCCAAGAGAGGTTTGCTTATATACAAAATATTCTTTCCTGCTTTTTTTCTTTGATATAATTAATTAAATTAATAAAAAAAAAAGAAAACCACCTGAATCCATCTTTCACAAGTTTCATTTTCAACCTGTTTCATGTTCCGCTTCAGGGGCGTAAGAAGG
Organism: Primulina huaijiensis; assembly: GCF_012295235.1. Lineage (NCBI taxonomy): Eukaryota > Viridiplantae > Streptophyta > Magnoliopsida > Lamiales > Gesneriaceae > Primulina > Primulina huaijiensis. The sequence goes on from NC_133307.1 coordinate 14,205,294, forward strand.
CGAAGGAATCCTTCAGACCATCCTCGGATGGAGAGCAAATACACAGATACTGATACAACACGCACGACAATTCCAAGTTGAGGTCGTATACACGATACATTTGTATAGCAGGAAAACCATGAAGTGCTAAGTGAATTCAAGTGTTTTTTATTCCATTGAAAACGAAGTATACATATGAAAACGATTTATTAAAATTAAAAGATACCGATATATACACCTCAGCAAGAAGGATTCCGTCCTTAATAGTCGGGTTAGCTGGCTATTAGGAGAATCAGTGTTTTTCCTTGTCTTCGAGGCTGTGAATATAGACTTGGAAGGGACTCTATACTTACAACTCTCCTTGATGAATAAAATCCAAACTGGAATACGATATGATTCATTGGTGTGAATAAAATTTGTATTTTATGATACAATGTTTCAGTACAAAAGTAATGATTCTGTCTATCGAAGCATGTGTACATATTGTGTATACGTACGCCTACATATGTAACATAGAATCTCCAGGTGAAATTTTTTTTTTTTCCTAAAATTAAAATTTTCCTGCCTACCTATTTGGATTTCAGATATCCCGTGTAAAACTTAATTTTTATAACTAATTTGCGGGTGTATCGTGATTGTGTTGTTAATCTATATCATTTGGAGATGAATTTATTTTAACTTTGCCTAAACTCTGGTCGGGGTATAAGACTATAACTAGATTGAATTTGACAAAAAATAACTTGATCGGCGTTGTTGAGAAGAATAATTTTTTTTTTTATGAATATAATAATTGAACAAGTAGTTTTCTTAAATAGACGAATTTGCAAAAATGTATAGAAATTACATAGTAAATAAACCGGGTTCTATCATGCCAAATTTCTCTCTTTTGTGAAGCAAATTATCATATCATTCAGCTCAATACTAGTTTGGTCAATCCAAAAGCACTTTTGTTTGTACATATTTCTTGAATTTTTTATGTAATATATGTTGAGGCAGTGGAATATCAATTCCAAACATAACCACCTCGGAGAAGTCGAATATAAATTAATCATCACCATGTATGTGTAGAGAGTGTTTTCTTAAAGAAACAATGGCCTATAACAGGGGCCACTCTTTCTTCATCATTTATTTACCTCCTCTGGAAGTATTAAAAGCGTTAGTGGAGAAATGGAGAAACACGTTTTCTATATGTTGATACACGCTCACACATTTACACCTATAAATAATTCCTAACGGTTACTGTACAATCATTGAACAATTCTCTTTCCATTTTTGTACTCGCGTGAAGACTTGAGCTTGCATCAATGGAGATTCTTTTTGTTCAATCGATTTTTGTTTCCTAATATAGTATCAGAGCAATAAATTGCTAAGCTGCGGTTGTGGTTCTCTATGGCCAAGGGAAATCAAGCCTCAACCTCCTCTCAAGCTATGAACAATTCCAACGGCCGAATAGTTTCTGAAGACTCGAGCAGTCCATTTTATCTCCAGAACAGAGATCATCCTGGATTGGTGTTAGTCTCGCATCCACTCACAGGTACTAATTACAACACTTGGAGTCGAGCCATGTCGCGTTAACAACCAAAAATAAGCTTGTCTTTGTTGATGACACTTGTTTACGCCCTAAGCTGGATGATTTGATGTATGGAGCTTGGAATCGCTGCAACATCATGGTCATTTCGTGGATTTTGAACTCTGTTAGCCGAGAAATAGCGGATAGTCTGATGTATATAACTACGGCATCTGAAATTTGGATCGACTTAAGAGATCGGTTTCACAAGAGTAATGCTACGAGAATTTTTCAAATCAAGAAGCTTTTGACTAGTTTACATCAAGGCTTCATGGACATTAATTCCTATTACACCAAATTGCGGACTCTCTGGGATGAGTTGAAGGATTTTCAGCCTGTATCTGTCTGTAATTGCGGATCAATGAAGGATTGGGTCAATTATCAAAGTCAAGAGTGTGTGATGCAGTTTTTAATGGGACTGAATGAGTCTTATGCATAGATCCGTGCTCAAATATTGATGATTGATCCAATTCCTGTGATTTCTAAGATTTTTTGCTAGTTGTTCAGGAAGAAAGGCAGCGATCTATACACAAAGATATTACAGGTTCTTCTACTGATCAATACTCTTTCGCTCAGCAATCTTCCGTCGTGGCTATGGCTAAGGGGAATCAATATGCTAAAGAAAACTCTGGTGATAAGCCAGTTTGCTCTCACTGTCATATTAAAAGCCACAAAATTGACAAGTGTTGCAAAGTCCACGACTATCCGGTTGGTCATCCGATGTATAAACAACAGCAATTAGGTAGTGGTCGGCAGATATATGTCAACCAAACATGTAGCGCCGTAATTTTAAACATACTTAAAATTTGCGGAAAAATAAATTTTTTTTAAATGAATAACAATTTCTCAAAATACACTTGTAAGTAAAATGCTTGAACAAATGTTTGAAATGTAAACGAACTTGCAAGATGTATTTGTCTTAAAATAACATAAAGTAACTCGTTAAAAGAAATCAGAGTAAACAATTTTATCATGCATAAAATAAAATCCTTGAAAACTAAGGCGGTCCTCTGGTTAGTCCACTGCACAGTCCGAGCCAGCTCACTGATCCACGCCTCTCGTCTCCTCATACTTGTTCTCATCTGCATTGATAAAGTCTAGTGAGTCTAAAGACTTAAGAAGCATAAATTGAGAATAACGAATAATACATAATAAAATCCACATGCATTAAAAGTAACACACACATAACTTAACTTTGAACATACTTATATAACCATAGACGTGCCTTCGATTCATAAATATTTTCATAAACGTACTTGCATCATACATACTTAAACATGCATATCATCATCATTTTGCGTAGAGATATGTTTCAAAGCAAGTGACCCGTAACATAGTGCATATGATCATACTAAACTACAATACTACGCTGTCAGGGATGTCCACTACCATATACATAAGATCCCCGATCATATTTTACCGGGTGGATTGGTCCCTAGTCATACTTTACCACTTTCCAATCCTAATCAAAACCTGATCATACTTTACCGGGATGGAGAGATCCCCGGACACGTTCTTCGGCTTCCAAACCCTTTCATATTTGGTCACAAGACAATTAGCATACCTCAAAAACATAAAATATTTTCTTTTGCACATTGAACATACTTACATAGCGTTGAGGGATTCATTGGATCTCGCTTGGGCTGTCGCAGCACATACTAACACGTTTCATGCAACTTAAAATTCATAACTTAATCATACCAATCAAACTCACCACCGAAGTAATAAATAACTTATGAATTTCTAGACCACTCGGGACTTGACCAAATTTAAACATTATACTAAACCATGACATCAAACCCCGAACCAAATCTTGATGTGAAGAATGGACATTTCCCAATCAAACGAAAAAAAACCCGAACCCCGTTTAAATCGTAACTCAAAGAGCTTGGTAGACCGATCGAACCGTGGTGCTTGAGCTGTTGTGCGGTTTAAAGATTTGAGTTGCACCATTACCACCAACTATAGCTTTTGGTAAAGAGGCAAGCGCTCGCTCCTAAAATTGGTATCAGAGCCAAGGTCACGAGTTCGATTCTCATTGATTGGAAGGTTTTCAATTATTGGGAGGGAGATTGTTGGGTGCAATAATTGTCCCTGCTTGGTAGAGCGATCGAACCGTGGTGCTTGTGTTGCTGTGTGGTTTAAAAGATTTGAGTTGCACCAGTACCACCAGCTATAGCTTTTGGTAAAGCGGCAAGCGCTCGGTCCTACAGATTCCCATTCAAGACTCGTAACAACTAGTCTAACCCTCATAAGGCTTGGACATAGCGATGTATTAGTACCCTAAGGAGGCAATAGCAGCTAAACTCGAAGCCTGAAGATACCTGAACCAGCGCCTAGGCGCTGAAGAGCAACGTTACAGCGCCTGACAGGCGCCTAGGCAATACCCTACAACGCCGCGGCGCTGCATGATGCGAACGCTGCGGCTCTAGTCCTGCGCGAACTCAACCCCAAAAAGCCATCTTCAACCCATTCACTTCCCTATGCCTTCTAATGCAACCAAACCTATACCGACTCGAAACGAAACACCGAAAGATGACTGATCCCAACACATGACACAACCTACACAGCAATGACCATTCGGAGATTCTCAACGAAGCCTGCAACAAACAATTCAAAAGAACACATTTTAAAAACGTCACAGTTTGAGTAGTCCCACAGAAATGATCATAACTCACTCGTTTCTTGTCCAAAATTTACGAATTTACTATCAAATCGAAGGTAACAAAAAGTAATACATTTTTTATGTTTAAAGTTTTTCCAGAAAGCGACCGAAAATTCACAGTACTCGAAATTACAGCAAACTCGGTTTTGAGATCTAAAATTTTGATTCAAAATCGTTTCAAACGTTTTTGCTCAAAATTTTTCATAACAAACATGGATTTTTATACACAATAAACATCAAAACATATACTCTAACAAGATCGATGCAAAAACGAAAAAATATACAAGCATTTGATCTTTAAAACTCACGATACGATGGATAACGACGTGAGAGAATGTGAGACTCGATCCAGAACGACTTGCGGCACGATTTTTGCTCGAAAAACCAACGTAAATCTTCAGAAATTATGCATGGGAAAGATGGCTGCTGGAATGACCTAAGAACCCTAGGTTTTTCTCTTCCAAAAAGAGTGAATGCAAGGTGTGTGAATTGTGTGTGCTGATGGTGTGTGTAAAAAGCATGTAAGTGTGTGTGAGTGTGTGTAAAATGTGTGTGTATGATTATTTAGGGGAAATATTTTGCTTAATTAATTAATTAACATGCTAATTAACATGTTAACCCAATACTAACTTTACAAAATCCCCTAATTAAAAATAAAATACACATGTAAAAAACTTTAAAAGTTTAAAATCTTAAAATCACTTAATAAATTAAATTAGGCTTTAAAAATTCTTAAAATTTCATAATTCTTTTAAAATACCAAATTTCATGACTTGAAATAAAATACCACATTTTCTCAAAATCGCCTAAATCATCGCCGATCTCTTTTTCCCGATCACGCATCGAATATTCGCCTGAAACATGAAACTCAAGAAAACATTTTAACGTGCATTAATTAAAACTATAATAATTTAAAGTCATGCACAACAATCAATCATGCCGTGCTAAAACCATTTTAAAATTAAATAAATAATTTATCAATTTAAATAAATTCAAGGGTTTACGTGTACTGATTTTTGGGCTCTACAAAAAAATACTTCACCTGCTTCCTCAGTGAGTTCAATGGCAAATTCTCTGAATCCCGATCAGTGCAGACAACTTATTGCCTTCTTGAGTTCACAGCTTCAGCTTGGTCATCCCAGCACACTGGCCACACAATAGCTTGAACTTTCTGCTTCCTGTTTCAGTGGTAATTATTCTTTGTCTTTTTGTCTTAATCCCTCTCTCAATTCAAGTGGGGTATTAGACACAAGAGCCACTAATCATATTTGTTGTTCATTGAATTTTTTCTCTTCGAGCAAGTTATTTTCTTCAAATGTTACTTTGCCTAATAACTCAATAGTGTATGCCACACATATTGGTTCAGTACGACTGTCTCCTAATTTTTATCTGGATAATGTGTTGTTCGTCCCTCAATTTAGTTTTAACTTGCTCTCTATCAGCTCGTTAACTAGTCAAATTCCTTGCTCGGTTCACTTTCTTTCTGATTCCTGTATTATTCAAGAACTTAACACGAACAAGATGGTTGAGATGGGTAGCAAGATGGGAAATCTATATGTTCTGCATCATTCCAGCCCTTATCCAATAGTCTGTAATGTTTTTTTTTCAAAACTAGAGTTGTGGCGTTATAGAATGGGCCACCCTTCTTTTCCTAAGCTGTTAGTTTTAGAGAATGATTTTGGAGTTATTTCTTTAAGACATGATGGTGTAATGCATTGTTCGATATGTCCTTGGTCCAAGAAAAAGAGGTTACCTTTTATTTCACAAAACACAGTGTGTAATAGCCCTTTTCACCTACTTCACATTGATATTTGGGGTGGGTTACTCCATTGAGCATTGAGGGATACAAGTATTTTTTTTAATATAGTTGATGATCAAACTCGTGTCACATGGATCTATTTGCTGAAGTCTAAATCAGATGTTTTGAATATGTTTCCAACTTTCTGCTAGTTGATTCATACTCAGTTTGGACATAAAATTCAATCTGTTCGATCATACAATGCTCTTGAACTCAATTTTTATGATTTTTATAAGTCCGAGTGGATTATTTGTAATGTACCGTGTTTTGAACTACTTAAAATTTTGTGGAAAAAAAAAATTTTCTTAAATAAGTAATAGACCTTCAAATCACGATGAAAATAATTTGCTCGTCTAAAAATATTTGAAATGAAAACAATTACAAACAAAGTTTGCAAAAAGGTAATCGTTTAAACATCGTAAATAGTCTTGTGAAAATCAGAGTATTTGAAACATGCATAATGACTTAAAAACGTAGGCGGTCCTCGGGTTTAGCCTCCTGCACAGATCGAGCCGGCTTCATTGGTCCCCACCCCTTGTCTCCTCATACTCGCCCTCACCTGCATCGATCAAGTCTAGTGAGTCTAAAGACTCAACATGTATAAACTGAGAATAACAAATAATACGTAATAAAAACCACATGCATTTTAAAGTAGAGCGTACATACTAGAACTTGAACATACGTACATAAACATAGACGTGCCATCATTTCATAAACCTTTTTTATAAACATACTTGCATCATACATACTTAAACATACATAACATCATTTTGCGAGTGACCCGTAACATAAATGCGTCTGATCAGACTAAACCACAGTATTGGGCTAGAAGGGATGTCCACTACCACATACATGAGATCTCCGATCACGCTTTACTGGGTGGATTGGTCCATGGTCATGCTTTACCATTTTTCAATCTTGATCTAAACCCGGTCATGCTTTACCGGGACGGAGAGGTCCTCGGCCACGTTCACCGACTTCCAAACCCGTTCATATTTGGTCACAAGGCTTTTCGCATACCTCAAAAACATAAAACATTTTCATTTTGCATGTCGAACATACTCAAAAAGCGTCGAGGGCTTCGTTGTAACACTCTGGACTTGTTGCACTAACCGAAGCAACAAAGATTCAGGAGATTCCAATGAAGCCTGCAACCAAAACTTAAGAAAACATGAAGAACATTCACAAATTTTCACAGCTTGAGCGGATTTACGATAAAAATCATATCTCTCTCATTTCTTATCAAAAAATTACGAATTTATTGTCAAATCGAAGATAACATAGATTAATACAAATCATGTGTTGAAAACATTTCTAGAAAACCAACCTATAAGTCGTAGAATTTGAAATAACAGAGGGTGACGAATTTTGTGACACAGAAATTTCACAGCTTGTGCGGTTTTACGATAAAAATCATATCTCTCTCGTTTCTTAACAAAAAATTACGAATTTACGGTCAAATCAAAGATATTGAAAAGTGCTATGTTTTGTATGCTGAAAGTTTTTCCAGAAAATCGACCGAAAATTAACAGTATTCGAAAAGACAGTAGAATCGGTTTTTTTATATCCAAATTCGTTTCAAACATTTTTGCTCAAACGTTTGCATAACATACACATGTTTTTCATACAATATACATCAAAATAATTAATGTGACAAGATCAATGCGAAAACAAAGGAATATACATGCCTTTGATCTTTAAACTTGCGATACGGCGAATAACGAAGCGACGCGGTGCGGGAAGCGATCTGGGCGAATTGAGTCACGATTTTGTTGCTAAAATCAACGTGTGGTTGCTGAAATAATTTGAAAGAGAGGGTGGCTGCTGGACAAAGAACTAAGAACCCTACCAATTCTCTCCAAAAAAAATGAAAGGGTGCAAGAGATGTGTGTGTATGCAAAGGCCAAGTGAGTGTGTGTATACGTGCATGTTGTCAGAGTAAGTGCACGTCGAGCCAAGTGTTGGCCTAGTGTTCACAACAAAACTCCATGTATAAACAGACTTTATTTTAATAATATTTGAAATTATTGTTTTGGCACTTCTTTATCTGTATACCCATGCATGTTGCATAGATAAAGTCCTTGAATATACAAATAGTCGAAAGAATATGAGATGCTCATATGATGAGTATCATGAAACTCATATTTGCAATACTGTATATTCTAAACAGTTCCTAGTCGATTCAGCCGCTGCTAAGAATGATATAGGCCGCTCGAGTTCGAGACTAGTATCTGTGATCTGAGTACCATGTTTCATTGGTAGGGGACATTGTGATGTCCGAGCATGCAGATAGGTGCTCCTGGTAGAGTGCATTGAACAACCCTTCATAAAGGACTTTCTAAGTGGTTCTCACTTATCGAGTAGAAACGTCCTAGTTTATGGTTGTACACCATTAGTCCTTATGACCCGGGACAACATTGAGACTCTATGTGCTAGCATTACACTTTGACTTGTTTAACGACTCATATGGGGTCATCAGGTGGGAAGATTAGGTGTTTTGTCGAAACATATAGGAGTCGATGCATTGTAGTCGGGGATTCACCGCTTACCTCCGGGTATGGATATCCTATGTGTATGTAGTATGAAATCTCTGATCAGAGTATATTGGTAATTATGAAAGGGGTTTCATAGATTACACCATCGATGCAACTACGACATGACACATAGTATCGATTCATTGACAACTCTCGATATACCAATAGTTGTCGAATCGGTCGGGATATATGAGTTGAAGGGACCGTACTGTACGCTAACTATAATTGAATGGTTCTTGCAGGTACTATCATTTGATACCTAGGGAATCATGTAAGCGATGCTGCTAGGCGTTTAACATAATTGGTTGGGTACTATCAGACTTGAGTTCTGACGTTCTTATTATCAAGGAGTTGATAAGTAAGAATGGAGCAATTGGGGTATGCTCAAATAAGGACATGTTTAGTGCGAATCACAAGGAGATGTGAACCCACGGCTAGTTGTATCAATGAACCATTGAGGGCCACACAAGTACTAGCTTTCTAGATCCCGTTGAGAAGTAAAATAGTTCAATGTGTTGAACGACTTATAAAGGAGTTTATAAGCGTAAATAAAATTAGAAGTATGACTTCTATAAGGGGAATGTGACTTTTAATTTGTGGAAGTATTCCTAAAGTAAAAGTTGGCCAAATAAATAATGTATTTGAAAATTGTGATTTTCATAAACATTATTATGAACTAAATTAAATTAATTCAAGTGTTCAATTAATTAAACACCAGTAGACCTAGTAGAGTCCAAATAATTAAATTAATTCAAATGTTGGATTAATTAAATAACATTGGACCTTGTAGAGCTCAATTAGAAATAATTATTAAACTAGTAGGCTTGAGTAAAATCAAGTAAAGTTTAAATGATCTCAAATGTGTTTGGGACATTTAAATAAAAGTCCATGGGCCTTGTAATTGTTACAAGCCCAAGTGAAAAAGCATGCTAGGGAGGTGAAAGGTTGGAGACAACTTTTGAGTTAATTGCATGGCATGCACATGCACCTTTTTGCTTTAACTTTTTCCACAACCAAGAAAAGTCTTCCTCCCTTCTCTCCACAACTCACTTGGCCGAAATCTCTTTCATTCATTCTCTCCAATTTTCTTTCTTCAATTGTTGAGGAAAGAACATACTTATCAAAAGAAAAATCTTTTTATTTTTCTAGTGCAAAATAAGAGGAGTTCTAGCTAGTTGGTGGTGGGCTTAATATTTGAGCAAGGTGTGCTCAAAGGGAAGCTTGAAGATTGTCTTGCCACTCAAGAGCTAAGGTTTTTACACCTTAGTTGGAGCCATCACCAATATAAAGAGATTGATAGGTAAAAATCTTAAAAACACCCTATGAATGTCATTTCGTGTTTTTTGTATTTGCTACATATTATTGGCTTAAGGTGTTCAAATTACTTGCTACAAAAATTATTTTGAAACTTCCGTTGCGCATACGGGCACCTTAATCGATCCCCTTTCATGTGGTACCATGAGCTAAGGATACTATTTTGTGTAGCATATACATAATATTATATTGAGGTCGATTTCTAACCGCATGAGATGATTTTTTGCAACAAAATACAAGGCCATGGGAAGGGGTTTTCGGGCAGCTCGGGCCTCGAGATGCCTGAACCCCTCTATTAAAAATAAAAAAAAAATTTTGTTGGCCGGAATCCGGCGACGGCAATGACGACTAGGGTTTTCAAAAGTGTTTTGGATTATCAAAGTGTCATGGGCCTTGAAGTTGTTGGGCCATTAGATGGCTAACATAATTTGTAAAATTTAAATGGGCCAAAATGTTTTTGGTGAAAAATGAATTTTTGGGCCCTTAAGTTTAAATTTAAAAAAGCTGTAAATATTTTCTCATGAGATAAATAATTGAAGTTGGACTTTAATTATTTATAGTAAATTGTGATTTACAAGAAATTCGGTTATAAATAAATTAATTAGATTGTTGACAAATGTGTTTGTATACTTTGTTAATTTAGTTTATAATCATGGCGGTTAGTGATTGGATCAAGATATATAATATTGGATCAATTGATTATTGTGATAATTAATTGATGGTGTATGATATGTGATATTATGCATGAAGGATGATCAAAAGCCCAAGCCCAATTTGCTAGGTGTATGCTAGGATATTTTGTGTTGAATGATTGTAATAATTATCAATTTATAAAGTGGGCTTGGTTTATGGCCCGTTCCCACCCCATGAGATGTATCACTATTTTCCACGGATATTTATTTGTAAATATTAGTATAGTGGAAGATCAAGATTGGAAGATGGTGGTCTTGATGATCATGAAGATCGAAGACATGTAAATATTGGAAGCATATGTAATAGTTGCATTTGCATCCCATGCATTTCCCTAGGATTGGACCTAGGCCCGTGCTTAGCCCACACGGGCCATTAGTTTTGGGGCGATTGATCATCCTTGTTTTGTTTACTGTTTATAATATATGCATGATATGTTATAAATAATGAGTATGTGCGTTATTATTATGATAATAACAAAGTTGCATAAATCCGACAATCATACGATCAAACATGGTGAGCTTTTAAAATAAAATTAATGATGAGACCTTTCAAAATTAAAAACCCTTATTTTGAATAAGATTTAAAATTAATTTTAAGCCCGAAAAGGGGAATTATAAAGTTGTTTATAATTTTCATGTCTTCCATCGACGTGTTCCGGGCTCGGCCCATATTATTGGGGGGGCCTTGGATATCGGAAAGCTGTGAAATCCATTGACATGGTGATGTGAACTACGTAGAACTCCAATGATTTCGCCTCATATTATTGACAGAACTCATGGCGACCGTCCATTAAGGTTCAACATCGATGGGTAAGGTCTGACACGTAAAGATGAACGACATCATATTATTGGGTCCTAATCAAACGTGAGACAAAAGTTTACGTATAGGGTTGCATGGAGATGCAATTGGAAACTACCTTTTAGGAATTGTGATTGGCTGATATTATTCGGGATCATAATTCGCTAATTGGACCTTGCGTACCTACTGAGGAAAGGAGTTTCCCGTTTTCACTAAAGGGTAGTGAAAATGTCAAAACAATGGGCGAAAATTTATAAAGTAAAAGTCCATACTTTATATCTTACTAAATATTTTAAAATAGTCATTAACATTTATCTGTTTTACTTTTCAGTACAAATTTTGACAATGTCTTCGATTCGCAATCCGCTATCTGCAATACTCGACAAGCACGTATTAACCGGACCTAACTACCTCAACTGGCTAAGAAAATTAAAAATCGTCTTGAATTCGGAAAGGATAGCATATACAATGGTTGAGTCGCCCCTGTTGAGGCTCCGACTGACTGCACTCCTGAGGAATTGCAGACTTACAAGGAATGGTGTGACCATGACTTGAAAGCCAGGTGTTATATGTAGGCTTCTATGAATGATGAGCTACAGAGGCGTTTTGAGGCTGCAAAGAGTGCTGCTGACATTCATTTGCATCTCAGGGAGCTCTTTGGTGAGCAGACTCGACCTCTTAGGCATGCTACCGTCAAGGAGCTGATCACTTTGTGCAAGAGAGATGGGGTCTCGATCCATGAGCATGGCCTGAAGTTGATTGGGCTTGTGTACAAGCTCGTTGGCATGGATTTGATGTTGCCTTCGGAGTTGACCACCGACGTGTTGCTCTTGTAACAGCCTAGCTCGTTTGACCCTTTTGTGGTGAATTTCAATATGAACAAGATGGAGCCGACCCTTGAGGAGTTGGTAAACATGCTTGTTACCTTTGAGTCCACCATCAAGAAAGAGAAGTCGGTTCTTTATGTGGGCTCTTCATTTGGTATAAAGACTGGTCCACCTGGGAAGGGAAAGAAGCGTTCTGTCCAATGTCCCAAGAAGAACGTGCCCTTGAAGAGGCAGACTCCGAGTCCCGCTGTGGCAGCCACACCAGCGAAGGCTGACAAGATTGCTGACATCTGTCATCACTGCAAGAATCTTGGACATTGGAGGCGTAACTGCAGGGAATATCTTGCCAAGAAAAGTTCTGGAAACGGTATGTTCTATATTGAAGTAAACATTTCAATTAACTCGACTTCTTGGGTATTGGATACCGGCTGTGGCTCTCATATCTGTAATGATTTGCAGGTGATGGGAAGAAGTAGGAGGCTTAGGGAAGGTGAGACCTTCTTGAGGATGGGCAATGGAGTAAGAGTTGCTGCCAAGGCCGTTGGAGATGTTTGCTTTCTTTTGAACAATGACTTTAAGTTAATTTTAAGAGATGTTTTGTTTGTACCTGAATTGGTGAAAAACATTGTTTCCATTTCTATACTAGATAAAGATGGACATTTTTGTTTATTTAGCAAAGGTGTTTGCAACATTTACAAGAATGAATGTTTAATTGGTACCGGAGAACTTGAAAACGATCTCTACAACTTAAAATTGAAAGATATTTGATGAAACTTAAAATTAATAATTTATTATATGTTAAAACCTATATTTTAAAATTTAAGTTTCATTAAAATTATAAAATTATGTTATTTTAGTATTGTGTGTTTATATTTAAATGTCTTACTAAATATGTTTTATTTTAAAGTTTTCTACGTGTTACTAAAATAATGATAACTGAAGTTAGAAAACTCAAATGGAGGTGATTCAAATATTTTTGGAATTCTTGAGAAATTATCTACAACTTTGCAGAAGAAATGATTGCCTAAAAAGTTGGTTAAAATGATCAAATTGTGAAAATATCAAAAGGAGGACAAATTTACTTTCACCATGACCAGCATATAGTAAAAAAATTATAACTATTTCAATATTTAACCAAATGAGGTGAACCAAGTGACCAATTCATCTACAGACAATTCCCCACATGTTTGCGGTTTTGAGCATAGTCAAATTCGGTGATTAATGTCGTGGAACAAAGCATTGAAAGAAGGGGCATGGAATTGAAGTTGGAGGAGACAAAGACTACTATTACAACTACATTGCATTAATAGAATTTTTGACCCTTTCTCTCATTTGGCCTATAAATAGAGGCCTTGTGCTAGTTTGAGAATCATTCTATCTCATTGTAAAATATAGTGTGAGTGTGTATAAAAGTTCTAAGTTCCAATATATTTTTCATTTTCCAAATTATGAGTGATGTTTTTAGTGTTGATCAAAAGTAAGTTCATGGAAAGCTAAATCTATTATATCAAGGTGAAGAGGATGAATTATTGGTGNATCTAACATTTACTTTATCGCAACTAACTTTTACTTTCCGCATCTAACATTTACTTTATCGCAACTAACTTTTACTTTCCCGCAACTAACTTATTAAATCAAATATTTCCTTTAGGCAATAGTTGAGTTCACGTGCTTGTTCTAAATGAAATATAATGATTTAATTTAATATTTATTTTATGCAGTTATATATTTATATAGTTATATATATAATCATAGGTACCATATATAAAATATCGGTGAATTCGGTATTTTCTATAGTGGGAACTATATTATATTAGGTGTGTGTTTAAGTATTTAATTTTCTTGGAACCATTTTTTATGGTGGTTTCTTTTGTTTTACTTTTAGTTAAACAATATTGCATAAACCAAGAATAAATCCTCGAGCATTGACAAAATTTATAATTTGTAAACTTCGTTCTTGCATTTGGTAATCTATAAATTAATAAATTTAAACTTAAAATAACTTCTTTGTGGATCGATCTCGTACTTACGAAATATGTTACTTGCAGACAACCTACACTTAGGTGAATTATAATTTAAGTAGTAGCAAGTTTTTGACGCCGTTGCCGGGGAGGTATAAATTAAGTTTATATTTGTTAATTATGTTTTATTTATAAGTATTGTGTTGTTTTTTTTTTTTTTGTATGAGTATTTTGAGTCGAAAAAAAGTGGTAGACTTATTCGAATATCTGAAAATAATTTAAACATGGATGATAATTCAAATAATCAAGATAATGATAACAATAATAACAATAATTATAATAATAATCAAGAACTTGATCAATTAAGAACTTAGGCACCATATGAACCCTATTAGAACTAGTTCCCCATCTTGTTTAGTTTTTCCTCCTGATGCATCTAATTTCAACTTTAAACCTCAAATTATTCAACTTTTACCAAATTTTCATGGCTTAGATTCTGAAAATCCATTTTTACATCTAAGAGAATTTGAGGAAGTTTGTAACACTTATAATGATCAAAATTGTAGCATGGATATAGTTTGATTAAAGCTTTTCCCTTTTTCTTTAAAAGATAAATCTAAAACATGGCTACAAAATTAGAGATCAAGTTCAATAAGATCATGGGAAGAAATGCAACAACAATTTCTCAAAAAAAAATTTCCTTCCCATAGAACAAACTCTTTTAAAAGACAAATTACTACTTTTTCTCAAAAACAAGGAGAAACATTTTATCAATGTTGGGATAGATATAAAGAATTACTTAATACATGCCCACATCATGGTTTTGAAACATGGAGAATAGTTTCTCACTTTTATGAAGGTCTAATACCTAAAGATAGGCAAATGATAGAATTCATGTGTAATGGAACTTTTGAAGATAAAAACCCAAATGAAGCTATGGAGTATTTGGATTCATTAGCAGAAAAT
>NC_133307.1:14223482-14223692 GCF_012295235.1 Primulina huaijiensis
AATAATAATAATAATAATAATAATAATAATAATAATAATATGGATGCTTGTATTGTAAATCTTCGTAAATATTTTGCTTGTTTACTTGATAATGCGTTGAAAAAAATTTATAAAGATATATGTGAGCGACTAATGTTGATGATGTCATATGGCATACCGAATAATATCTGGTTGATAAGTTCTAAAAAAAAAAGATTTATTTGTGTTGGA
>NC_133307.1:14225045-14262729 GCF_012295235.1 Primulina huaijiensis
TTTAATTTTGATACAATAAATATTTCATAAATTATTATTGTTATATTATATATACATATATATATTTATATAATTATATCATATATTTCATTTAGACGATAGCGTGGCTCTGCCGGTTGTTCTAAATGAAATATTATGATATCTAACAATCTAACATTTACTTTATCGCAACTAAGTTTTACTTTCTGCATCTAACATTTTCTTTATCGCAACTAACTTTTACTTTCCGCATCTAACTTTTACTTTCCCGCAACTAACTTATTAAATCATATATTTCATTTAGGCAATAGCGTGGCTCTGCCGGTTGTTCTAAATGAAATATAATGATTTAATTTAACATTTATTTTATGCAGTTATATATTTATATAGTTATATATATAATCATAGGTACCATATATAAAATATCGGTGAATTCGGTATTTTCTATAGTGGGAACTATATTATATTAGGTGTGTGTTTAAATATTTTTATTTTCTTGGAACCATTATTTATGGTGGTTTCCTTTGTTTTACTTTTAGTTAAACAATATTGCATAAATCAAGAATAAATCCTCGAGCCTTGACAAAATTTATAATTTGTAAACTTCGTTCTTGCATTTGGTAATCTATAAATTAATAAATTTAAACTTAAAATAACCTCTCTGTGGATCGATCTCGTACTTACGAAATATATTACTTGTAGACAACCTACACTTGGGTGAATTATAATTTAAGTAGTAGCAATATTCCATTAAACAATGTCCAAGCTATAACAACAACAAACAAGCAAAAACAAGATACTCTAAATTCGGCACAATTATGGCAAGCTCGATTAGGACATATTTCCCTAAGAAAGATGAACAAGCTAGTGGGAGTGGGCATGTTTGATCTGTCTGATATTAATGCTCTCACGACTTGTGAATCTTGTCTGAAAGGAAAGATGACCAAAATTCCCTTTAAAGGCCATGTGGAGCGAACCAAAAGGTTATTGGATTTGATCCATACCGATGTGTGCGGTCCGCTTAGCATCACCACTAAGCATGGACATGCCTACTTCATCACCTTTACCGATGACTTTTCGAGATATGGGTATGTGTATTTTATGAAATACAAGTCTTAAGCCTTTGAAAAGTTCAAAAAATTCAGAAGTGAAGTAGAGAAGCAGTTGGGACGAAGCATCAAGATACTTCGATCGGATCGAGGTGGTGAGTACTTGAGTGCCGAGTTCCAAGAGTATCTTAGGGAGAATAGGATTCTCTCGCAGTGGACTCCGCCCGCTACATCACAATTGAATGGTGTTTCGGAGCGTCGTAACCGGACTTTGATGGACATGGTTCGGTTTATGATGGGGTTCACGGAGTTGCCGCCATCCTTTTGGGGATATGCGCTTGAGACAGCGACACTGTTGTTGAACAATGTCCATTCCAAGGCAGTTGATAAGATTCCATATGAGATATGGATGGGTAAGCCTCCCAAATATTCTTATCTTAGAATATGGGGATGCCCTGCTTATGTGAAGCAGGTAGTGGGAGATAAATTGGATAGTCGATCCATTTTATGTTACTTTGTGGGATATCCAAGGAATTAAGTTGGATACTAATTCTATCATCCCCAAGAAACAAAGGTGTTTGTTTCTAGGAATGCAACCTTTTTGGAAAAGGAACTACTATTGGATAGAAAAGGGGAGATTATAGAACTTGAAGAGGTTTGAGAGACACCCACAATTGTAAAACCCACACCAGAAGAGCTAAGAGAGAAGATACAAGCTCCTAGAAGATCCGAGAGAGTCTCGAGACCACCTATGAGGTATGGTCTGCTTCTTGAAGAGGGCCATGATGACCCTATCCATGGATGTGATCCAAGGACCTTCACGGAAGCATTATCTGATGCCGATCCACCTGAGGGAACTGTTCCCATAGGGTGTAAATGGATTTACAAGAGGAAACTTGGGGCGGATGGGAAGGTATTGACCTTCAAAGCGCGATTGGTGGCAAAAAGATATGCTCAAAGACAAGGAGTTGACTTTGAGGAAACCTTTTTTCTAGTTGCAATGTTCAAGTCTATAAGGATATTGCTAGTCATAGCTGCATGGTATGACTATGAGATATGGTAGATGGATGTCAAGACAGCCTTTCTAAATGGGGATATTAAAGAAGAGATTTACATGTCTCAACCTGAAGGGTTTACATCTGTCAGAAGTGAGAATACGGTATGCAAACTTCAGAGATCTATTTATGGTCTAAAGTAGGCATCTAGGAGTTGGAACCTTAGATTCGATAGTACAATCAAAGAGTTTGGTTTTACTAAGAATCCTGAGTAACCCTGTATGTATAAGAAGGTCAGTGGGAGTGCTGTTACATTTCTGGTGCTTTATGTTGATGACATTCTACTCATTAGGAATGATGTAGGAATGTTGCAATCAACTAAAATATGGTTAGCAAGTAAGTTCTCTATGCAGGACTTGGGTGGAGCATCTTTTGTATTGGGAATACAAATCTATAGATATAGATCAAGAAGATTGCTTGGTCTCACCCAGTCCACATACATTGATACCATCGTGAAGCGGTTCTCGATGGATGAGTCCAAGAGAGGACATCTACCAATGTGTCATAGCTTGTCCCTATCCATGTCTATGTCTCCCAAGACTGATGCAGAGATAGCGGCGATGACAAGCATTTCTTATGCATCTACGATTGGTAGCATCATGTACGTGATGATATCTAAACGTCCTGACGTGGCTTTCGCACTAAGTGTAGTGAGTAGATATCAGTTGAACCCTGGTTTTCCACACTGGAAAGCTGTGAAAGACATCCTTAAGTATTTGAGAAGGACCAATAAGTTGTTCTTGGTCTATGGGTGTGGAGAACTGAAATTGGAAGGCTATACCGACTCTAGCTTCCAAAGCGATATCGATGACTCAAAGTCAACCTCCGGGTTCGTATTCATGCTCAATGGTGCTGCTGTCTCTTGGAAGAGTTCCAAGCGAGACAGTACTGCGGATTCCACCACTGAGGCCGAATACGTTGCTGCTTCAACTGCAGCAAAGGAGGCTGTTTGGATAAGGAATTTCGTCCAAGAGTTAGGCGTCATTCCTAATGGAGTTGCTCTTGTCCCGGTGTTTTGTGACAATATGGGAGCTATAGCTCAAGCAAAGGAGCCAAGGTCTCATCTGAAGTCCAAACATGTATTGAGAAAGTACCACATCCTCCGAGAGATTGTGGAAATAGGAGAAGGGTCGATTGACAAAATCGGCTCCACAGATAATGTTGCTGATCCGCTAACTAAGCCTTTACCTGGACCATTATTCGAGAAGCATTGCGAATCGATGGGTTTAAAGCATATGTGTAGTTGGCTCTAGTGCAAGTGGGAGATTGTTATAGTAGGTGCACGTCGAGCCAGGTGTTGGCCAAGTGTTCACAATGAAACTCTATATATAAACAGTCTTTATTTTAATAATATTTGAAATTATTGTTTTGGCACTTCTTTATCTGTATACCCATGCATGTTGCATAGATAAAGTCCTTGAATATACAAATAGTAGAAAGAATATGAGATGCTCATATGATGAGTATCATGAAACTCATATTTGCAATACTGTATATTCTAAACAGTTCCTAGTCGATTCAGCCGCCGCTAAGAAGGATATAGGCCGCTCGAGTTCGAGACTAGTATCTGCGATGTGAGTACCATGTTTCATTGGTAGGGGACATTGTGATGTCCGAGCATGCAGATAGGTGTTCCTGGTAGAGTGCACTGAACATACCTCTATAAAGGACTTTCCAAGTGGTTCTCACTTATCGAGTGGAAACGTTCTATTTTATGGTTGTACACCATTAGTCCTTATGACCCGGAACAACATTGAGACTCTATGTGCTAGCATTACACTTTGACTTATTTACCGACTCATATGGGGTCATTAGGTAGGAAAGTTGGGTGTTTTGTCGAAACATATAGGAGTCGATGCATTGTAGTCGGGGATTCACCGCTTACCTTCGGGTATGGATATCCTATGTGTATGTAGTATGAAATCTCTGATCAGAGTATTGTGGTAATTATGAAAGAGGTTTCATAGATTACACCATCGATGCAACTACGACATGGCACATAGTATCGATTCATTGACAACTCTCGATATACCAATGGTTGTCGAATCGATCGGGATATATGAGTTGAAGGGACCGTACTGTACGCTAACCATAATTGAATGGTTCTTGCAGGCACTATCATTTGCTATCTAGGGAATCATGTAAGCGATGCTGCTAGGCATTTAACATGATTGGTTGGGTACTATCAGACTTGAGTTCTGACGTTCTTATTATCAAGGAGTTGATAAGTAAGAATGGAGCAATTGAGGTATGCTCAAATAAGGACATGTTTAGTCCGAATCACATGGAGATGTGAACCCACGGCTAGTTGTATCAATGAACCATTGAGGGCCACACATGTACTAGCTTTCTAGATCCCGTTGAGAAGTAAAATAGTTTAATGTGTTGAACGGCTTATAAAAGAGTTTATAAGCGTAAATAAAATTAGAAGTATGACTTCTATAAAGGGAATGTGACTTTTAATTTGTGGAAGTGTTCTTAAATTAAAAGTTGGCCAAATAAATAATGTATTTGAAAATTGTGATTTTCATAAACATTATTATGGACTAAATTAAACTAATTCAAGTGTTGAATTAATTAAACACTAGTGGACCTAGTAGAGTCCAAATAATAAAATTAATTCCAATGTAGGATTAATTAAATAACATTGGGCCTTTTAGAGCCCAATTAAAAATAATTATTAAACTAGTGGGCTTGAGTAAAATCAAGTAAAATGTCAATGGTCTCAAATGTGTTTGGGACATTTAAATAAAACTCCATGGGCCTTGTAATTGTTACAAGCCCAAGTGAAAAAGAATGCTAGGGAGATGAAGGGTTGGAGACAATTTTTGAGTTAATTACATGGCATGCACATGCACTTTTTTATTTTAATTTTTTCCACAACCAAGAAAAGTCTTTGAAACGTCCTGCCCTTTTTATTGCTTTAAAAGTACTAGGAAATTTTTTTTATTTTTTATAAACACTCAATTTTCGGCCATGTATTCAAACCTCATGAAAATATTAAAATACTTTACCCTTTTAAAAATAAAATACCAACCACCTAGCATTTTAAAAATCAAGTGCAATAGTCATAAAATGAAATCGTCGCATGTTTACCAAACCTAAAAGCAATAAGTTTGAAAAGTATAGACTATACTAAACCTCTCAAAAATCTCTCAAAAACATAAGTAAATAGTCTTAAATATCTTTAATCATAAATCATGAGTCAAAAGTCATAATGCGGAATAATAGAAGCGTTGGTCCTCGGGTTGTGTGTGCCTTCAGTCCTGTCAGATAATCCGTCAAGACCTCCCTCAAACTCACCTGCATTCATCACACCTAGTGAGTCTAAAGACTTAACACACCATAATCTTGATAACAAATAATACATATAAAATCGCATGCAACAGTGAAAATACTTTTAGGTAAAAATAACATTTCATGATATGCATAAATAAACCTAAACCTTTTTCCTTATCCTGACATAAAATATTTTAACGTGATCATAAACATTTTCCTTTTTCCTTTGTTGAATTTAGATCGTTAATTGTGACTTTCCTCAAACCTCAAAAGTCGATGGATCAATCAACATGTAACCACAGTACTGGGCTACGGGGGACATCAGCGACACTCTCACCGGTCAACTGGGCCCTGGCCTATCATGATCGAATAGAAATACGATCGTCGGGGCTCCCTCTGGGGCCTTCTCTCATAAATGAGCTCTCTCTGGGGCCTTCTCCCCCACGATATTCCCATCCTTACCTCAAACCTCATATCCTCATAACCTCATATTCGCAATAATGGAAACACGATCGTCGGGCTCCCACTGGGACCATCACCCTCACGACATCGCCATCATTAACGAATTAGTCACAATTACTTCACTTCCTTCAACGTTTTACATTTTCATCACTTTATAAAATCATACATAACATAACATTTTCATTTGTGAAACCAAGCATGCAACATGTTTTTTAATGTCAACTTTAAATCATAAAAATCCATTGGACATTTAAAAAAAAATCATAACTTAATCATGAACATTTCATAAACAATTAAAAATATTCATAATATCGTAAAAACAGCATTTAGGGTACTGCCATGACGTTTACTAATTTCCCGGTGTAAAAAGACCGTTTTACCCCTAGACGTAAAATTCATCGGTTTTGACTTTTTCTTGAATTCATTGACTCTAACATGTCCCAAATAATTATTTAAGCCTAAATTAATTTTCCCATAATTTTATTTAGCTTAAATATTAGACTTTTTCATTTATCATTAATTAATTATTTTGACGGTGTTTTAATCCCGAAAAATCCCGAACTTTAATATAAAATTCTTAGATTCTAAATTTAGTCTTTTTATATTATTTTAGCCCTTATGGACCATGACTCGACCTCCGTGAGCCGTTTTCCAATTTTCTTTATTTTAAAAACCTTAATTGACACCTAAACCTCGACCCCGAGCCAACTTTCGATTTTCACGAGTTACCCCCAAACCATGTCGAACCAAAACTTGACCAACAACCCAAAGTACCCTACCGGACCCTAAGTTTGCCAAGACATCAACCCAAGAACCAAAAACAAAAGCTGGAAGTTGCCCCATGCTACGGCCGAGAATCCTTAGTGCATAAGAACTCTAAGTTTGTGAGCCTAGGGCTCTAGCCTTCGACCCAACCCATGAACCAGCATGCCGTGCACCCACCTAGGACCCTTAACCCTTGAATTAGCCCATGCCGTCCCCTTAAACCGAACCCTAACTCCCTGCGTGCTGCTGCACTAGAGTTGCGCAGCACGCACCCCTCGGGTGGGAGTCCTAGCATGGCTAGGACTCCTTCCCCAGCCCCCAACTTCAAGTCATAGCATGGCTAGGACTCTCCCTTGACTCCCCCACAACCGTGGCTAGTCCTGGTCCTAGCCAAACCAAGCCAAGCCTCCATGACATGACAACCGAACCCCATGACCCCATGACAGCAAAAATCGGTTTCAGCTTGATCCTTTGGTGATAGCCGTGATTTTGGTGTGTGTTCTAGGGCCTTAAATCATGTATAAACCTTGCTTGATCAAACCTAACATCATGGCAGCCCCTTAATCACAATAAAACATGAATTTGGAATTAAAAACCATGCTTTACACAACACATATGCATGAAAAACGAAATACAATCAAGTGTTCTTTGTTTATTCATGCAAAATGATTTAAAATATCTACTATGGTGTGAAAGACGAGAAAAGAAAGAATTATGGCGTGCCTTTGTGAATTATAAGCTCGAATAATCATTGACGATGAAAAACGGAACGAAATCTAGGCTATCTTCTCCTTGAGCCCCTTCGAATTTTTCTTCCCAAAGCTAGGATGTGTAGTGCCGTGTGTGTGGTGTCTTGGGAGAGAGTTTATGAATTTTAAAAGTGGGTGGCCGATTGTTGTGATGCTAGGAGTGTAGGGTTTTGGTGATTAAAAACTTTTAAATAGCTAATTAATTTGCTAACTAGGTTAGGCCTATTAAGCCAATTAAATTAAGCCCATTAGTCTCTTTAGGATTTAAATAAAATATTAACAAAGTTTTTTGTTAAAGTAAATTTATGAATTTATTAGCCGGGTTGTCTAAAAGCTCGTATTTTAGTTGAAAAACCAACACCGATAAAATATACGTCCCTGCGTATAAAATCACCTCAAAACCTCTTATTTTCAAAAATACTAAAAAGCAACACTCATATTTTAAATAATTAAAAATAATTATTTAATAAAAACATTTTACGTTTTTCAGCCTTTGGTCCCCGTTCCTCGATCGTCACTTGAATAATTCCTTAAAAATACAATTTTATGCATGATGACAATAAAAATCTTATTTAGCGTGTAAACAATTATGTCACATAATTAATTAACAATTAAATCAGTTAGTCACTTGTTTTCCATTATTTCCTAGATTCGCATGTAGTTGGTTTACGTCGTCTTAATTTTGGACCTTACAATTCCTCCCCCCCTTAAATAAAATTTCGTCCTCGAAATTAGAACTTACCGAATAGTTCTGGATAGCGACCCTTCAAGTCTCTCTCGGTTTCCCAAGTAGCTTCCTCTTCCGAGTGATTCAGCCAATTGACCTTGACCATTGGAATTACCTTGTTTCGCAAACTTCTTTCTTGCCTTGCTAAGATCTGGACAGGTCTTTCTTCATATGTCATATTTGGGATTAATTGAAGAGGTTCATAATTAAGCACATGTGACGGATTCGACATGTACTTCCGCAACATTGAAATGTGGAACACATTGTGAACTCCTGCAAGAGCTGGTGGCAATGCCACTTTATAAGCTAGTATACCAATCCTCTCCAAAATCTCAAACAGACCAATAAATCTTGGACTAAGCTTTCCTTTCTTGACGAAGCGCATAACACCCTTCATAGGTGCTATTTTCAAAAATACATGGTCGCCCACTGCAAACTCTAAGTCTCTTCGTCTTTTGTCTGCATAACTCTTTTGTCGGCTTTGCGCAGTCTTCATTTTATCACGGATTTTGACTATAAGCTCGGTAGTCTCTTCAATCACGTCTGGACCAATCTTTCTTCTTTCACCAACTTCGTCCCAATGAATAGGAGATCTACATTTTCTTCCGTAAAGTGCCTCAAAAGGAGCCATCCCGATTGATGACTGATAGCTATTATTGTAGGTGAACTCCACTAGAGGTAATTTTAGTTCCCATCTGCCTTGGAAATCAATAACACATGCTCGAAGTAGATATTCCAAAATCTGTATAACTCTTTCTGACTGTCCATCGGTTTGAGGATGAAATGCTGTACTGAATAATAACTTGGTCCCCATCGCTGCCTGTAGGCTTTTCCAAAATGATGACGTGAATCTCGGATCTCTGTCAGAAACGATAGACACTGGAATCCCATGCAGACGAACTATCTCCCGAATATATTACTCCGCATACTGAATCATGGTGAATGTCGTCTTAATAGGTAGGAAATGCGCTGATTTAGTAAGACTATCGACTATCACCCATATAGCATTGAATCCCTTAACTGTCTTTGGCAATCCCACAACAAAGTCCATGATGACATTTTCCCATTTCCACTCGGGAATAGGGAGTGGCTTCAATTTCCCTGCTGGTTTTTGATGCTCTGCTTTAACTTGTTGTCAAGTCAAACACTAGGATACAAACTTCAGAATGTCTCTCTTCATGCCTGGCCACCAATATAGCAACTGCAAATCTTTGTACATTTTCGTGCTCCCCGGGTGAATGGAATAAGGTGTGTTATGAGCTTCCTTCATAATAAGGCCTCTCAAAGAATCGTCAGTAGGAACCCATAACCGATCTCGATAACGAACTATACCATCCACCTCTGAATATAATTTCCGACCCTTGGCTTCATCTCTAGCTCTCCACTTTTGTAACTGTTCATCAGTGGACTGCCCATCACGAATTCTATCTCTCAAGTTCGGCTGTACCGATAATGTGGCAAGATTAGGGGCCTCGCCCCGAGCATACACTGTCAGCTCAAACCGCTGTATCTCGGACTGCAACGGTCTTTGGAGTGATAGATGAGTGATAACTGCTGCTTTTCTACTCAGTGCGTCTGCCACTACATTAGCTTTTCCTGGATGGTAGCTAATGTCACAATCATAATCTTTTACTAGCTCAAGCCATCTGCGCTGTCTCATATTAAGCTCCTTTTGGGTGAAGAAATATTTCAAACTTTTATGATCGGTGAATATCTTACATTTCTCCCCATAAAGGTAGTGTCTCCAAATTTTTAGTGCAAAGACTACTGCTGCAAGCTCAAGATCGTGTGTAGGGTAGTTTTTCTCGTGAATCTTCAACTGTCTCGACGCATAGGCTATAATTCGGTCATTTTGCATCAGAACTGCGCCCAATCCAAGTTTAGAAGCGTCGGTATAAAGAACATAATCCCCTTGCCCCGACGACATAGATTACACTGGTGCTGAAATCAAGGCTTGCTTTAACTTGTCAAAACTGTCTTGACACCCGGATCCCCAAATAAATTTCGCATTCTTCTTAGTCAAGGATGTCACTGGTACTGCAATGGATGAGAATCCCTTGATGAATTTGCGATAATAGCCGGCAAGTCCCAAGAAACTGCGAATCTCGGTGACACTCTTCGGTACTGGCCACTCTTTCACTGCCTCGACTTTGCTTGGATCAACTTCAACGCCATTACGAGAAATGATGTGGCCTAAGAATGCCACTCTATCGAGCCAAAACTCGCACTTGCTGAATTTTGCATATAGCTTCCTATCTTGTAGTACTTGCAGCGCTGTCCTCAAATGACGACTATGCTCCTCTTTGTTCTTCGAATAAATCAATATATCATCAATGAAGACAATAATAAACTGATCCAGATACGGCTGAAATACGCGATTCATGAGATCCATGAAGATCGCTGGTGCATTAGTCAGACCGAATGGCATGACCATAAACTCGTAGTGTCCATATCTAGTACGGAATGCTGTCTTGTGCACATCAGACTCTTTCACTTTTAATTGATGGTATCCAGATCGCAGGTCAACCTTAGAAAATATCGATGCTCCTTGCAACTGATCAAATAAATTTTCGATTCTTGGCAGTGGATACTTATTTTTGATGGTAACCCGATTAAGCTCACGATAATCGATACAAAGACGCATACTACCATCTTTTTTTTTCACAAATAATACCGGAGCGCCCCATGGAGAGTAACTACGGCAAATGAAACCCTTGTCTAGCAATTCTTGGATTTGATCTTTTAGCTCTCTCAGTTCGGCGGGTGCTAGACGATAAGGTGCTTTAGATATAGGAACAGTGTCCGGCATAAGATCAATAGAAAATTCCACTTCACGATCAGGCGGGATGCCAGAAACATCCTCGAGAAAGACGCTAGGGAAATCTCTCACAACATCAACATCTTCTAACTTCTGACTGGTAGATGCATGCGTAGTAGTGACACATGCTAAATAAGCTTGGCATCCACGCTTAATAAGCTTCCTCACACATAGACAAGAGATAACGTGCGACATTTGCTTGTTTCTCGCCGCCTCAAAGACATAAAATTTACCACTAGGTGGTCTAATAGATACTGATCGCTGACGAAAATCAATCGAAGCTCCATTCGCTGATAACCAATCCATCCCAAGTATAATATCTAATTCGGGCATAGGAAGGACAATAAGATCAGCCCGGACAACATCTTTGAATAAATGAAGCTCCAGATTCTTGACAATCTTGGACGTGAGCATTTGATCACCGGATGGAATTGAAACTTTGAAACCCAGACCCATATCTTGAGGAATAATATTTAGTATTTTGATGAAGGTTTCAGATATGAATGAATGTGTAGCTCCAGAGTCTAAAAGTGCATAGGTTGCTACGCCTTGAATGATAATCCTCCCTGCAGCGAAAATGCCCTTTAAATCTTTTCATGTTGAAGCTTAAGGATTTACTATCATTAATTTCCCAAAGGTATAAGAAGATTACGCGTTGAACTTAAGAATTTCTGGAAAAATTGTGTTTTAGCCTTTCAATTTTTTCGAATTTTTGCACAATAGTCCCCAAAATTTCGAATAATTGCAATTTGGCCCTTATAATTTTCGGAAATTTCCATCTTAGTCCTTTAGAATTTCGAAAATTTCATTTTGGTCCTTAAGAATTTGGTAATTGCATTAAAGCCCCTTATCTTTTGGTTAATTACGTTTTGGTCCCTTAATTATCGAAAATTACAATTTAGACCTCAATTTTCGAAAATTTGCCCAATTAACCCCAATAAATTCGATACCTTCATTCAACCCCTTAGTTATGATTTCCTTTAATTTTGGCCCTAAACTTTTTATTTGGAAGTATTACATCATTCACATAAAATAAGGCACAAAATTCAAGTCATTTTCTCTGGTTTCTAAAGTCATAACTTAAATCTAACTAAGGTAGATCATGCAACCTAATTTTCTCTAGGTTAAATCTTGTTCCCAAACCAATTCTAATAACCAATTTAACATTTCATGCAATAATAAGCAATATAAAAATGTTAAATGACTAGATTACCCGTGATGAGTGTAGTGTTTGCCTCTTCCTCAGCTTCCTCGGCATTCATAACATAAGCTCGTGCC
This sequence comes from Primulina huaijiensis, assembly GCF_012295235.1. Classification (NCBI taxonomy): domain Eukaryota; kingdom Viridiplantae; phylum Streptophyta; class Magnoliopsida; order Lamiales; family Gesneriaceae; genus Primulina; species Primulina huaijiensis. The sequence continues at coordinate 14,237,207 of NC_133307.1, forward strand.
GTAGTAGCTGCTTTCCTCTTGGGGCATTCAATAGATTTGTGTCCATCCTCCTTGCAGTAGAAACATTTAAATGATCCCCATTCACATTTGCCAAGATGTAGACGGTTGCACACTTTGCATGGTTGCCTCTCGGCAGGTTTCGGTGCTCCAGGATTTTGTGACTTTGGTAGAGCTGGCTTCTTGACTGGACCTTGGGGCTTTTGAGGCCCTTGCGGTCTAGGAGGACCCGTATTTGGCTTCTTATTCGGCTGATTGTTATTCTTATAGTGTTTCCTCTTGCGCTGAATCTCAAAATCCATGTCCTTCAAAGACTGCTCAGCCTGATATGCATAAGTAACTGTGGTAGCATAATTCCCAGGACGCATCATCATAACTTTATCCCGAATGGTAGGTCGTAGTCCGTCCATGAAATGTCTAAGCTTTTCTTCCGCATCCTCAGCAATAAGTGGTATAAAGTGGCAACCCCTATCAAACTTCTTCACAAAATCAGCAACAGATACGTCTCCCTGACGGAGAGTCATAAATTCACTCTTTATCCGACCTCTGACATCAGCAGTAAAGTATTTCTCATAGAATTTCGTCTTGAACTGTGCCCAAGTGAGTGTGGCAAGGTCAACCCCGCGCTCGGCTCCTTCCCACCATAAAGAAGCGTCGTCCCTAAACAGATAAGTGGTGCACCTCACGCGGTCAGCATCTCCCATGTCTAGATAGCGAAAATGCACCTCAAGTGAATGGATCCAACTCTCAGCAGCAAATGGATCAGTGGTGCCAGAAAATTCCCTCGGCCCTAGCCTCCGGAACTGCTCATAAATGTCGTGTTGTGGCCTAGGTGGCTGCTGTAGGTATTGCTGCTGCATCTGTTGCAGCTGCTGCTGTAACTGTTGCTGTTGTAATTGCTGCTGCTGTAACTGATGCTCAAAGAGACGAGCCATCCCCTCAAGAGCACGTGTAGCAGCATCTGGTGTTTGTGGCGGTGGTCTATTTTCTTGATTATTTTCTCGACGATTAACACTGTTATCTCCCTGATTCTCAATAACGGGTGCACGTCTAGGAGGCATTATATCTGAACGTTTTCCAAATTCTAACGTAACCAACATGCATTTAAATCTAAGTCCTCTAATCATGTGACATATCCTTACTTAATTAGCAATTTAATCATGCAAAGCAAAAATACTCAAAAAGCTAATAAACATGTATCATGAACATAATATTCATATCGTTATGCAGGTAACATCATAAATCATATAAAGCATGTAAAACTTACAACTTCGAGGCTTGACGACTGATCTTTCCGGCACTGATGGTGGCACAACCCTTTACAGGACGTTTGCTCTGATACCAACTGAAACGTCCTGCCCTTTTATTGCTTTAAAAGTACTAGGAAATTTTTTTTTTATAACCACTCAATTTTCGGACATGTACTCAAACCTCATGAAAATATTAAAATACTTTACCCTTTTAAAAATAAAATACCAACCACCTAGCATTTTAAAAATCAAGTGCAATAGTCATAAAATGAAATCGTCGCATGTTTACCAAACCTAAAAGCAATAAGTTTAAAAAGTATAGCCCATACTAAACCTCTCAAAAATCTCTCAAAAGCATAAGTAAATAGTCTTACAAATCTTTAATCATAAATCATGATTCAAAAGTCATAATGCGGAATAATAGAAGCGTTGGTCCACGGGTTGTGTACGCCTTCAGTCCAGTCAGATCATCCGTCAAGACCTCCCTCAAACTCACCTGCATCCATCACACCTAGTGAGTCTAAAGACTCAACACACCATAATCTTGATAACAAATAATACATATAAAATCGCATGCAACAGTGAAAATACTTTTAGGTAAAAATTACATTTCATGATATACATAAATAAACCTTAACCTTTTTCCTTATCCTGACATAAAACATTTAAACGTGATCATAAACATTTTCCTTTTTCCTTTGTTGAATTCAGATCGTTAATTGTGACTTTCGTCAAACCTCAAAAGTCGATGGATCCATCTACATGTAGCCACAGTACTGGGCGGCGAGGGACACCAGCGACACTCTCAACGGTCAACTGGGCCCTGGCCTATCATGATCGAATAGAAATACGATCGTCGGGGCTCCCTCTGGGGCCTTCTCCCATAAATGGGCTCTCTCCGGGGCCTTTTCCCCTCACGATATTCCCATCCTTACCTCAAACCTCATATCTTCATAATCTCATATTCGCAATAATGAAAACACGATCGTCGGGCTCCCACTGGGACCATCACCCTCACGACATCGCCATCATTAACGAATTAGTCACAATTACTTCACTTCCTTCAACATTTTACATTTTCATCACTTTATAAAATCATACATAACATAACATTTTCATTTGTGAAACCAAACATGCAACATATCTTTTAAATGTCAACTTTAAATCAGAAAAATCCATTGGACATTTAAAAAAAATCATAACTTAATAATGAACATTTCATAAACAATTAAAAATATTCATAATATCGTAAAAACAATATTTAGGGTACTGCCATGACATTTACTAATTTCCCGGTGTAAAAAGACCGTTTTACCCATAGACGTAAAATTCCTCGATTTTGACTTTTTCTTGAATTCATTGACTCTAACATGTCCCAAATAATTATTTAAGCCTAAATTAATTTTCCCATAATTTTATTTAGCTTAAATATTAGACTTTTTCATTTATCATTAATTAATTGTTTTGATGGTGTTTTAATCCCGAAAAATCCCGAACTTTTATATAAAATTCTTAAATTCTAAATTTAGTCTTTTATATTATTTTAGCCCTTATGGACCACGACTCGACCCCCGTGAACCGTTTTCCAATTTTCTTTATTTTAAAAACCCTAATTGACACCTAAACTTCGACCTCGAGCCAACTTTCGATTTTCACGAGTTACCCCCAAACCATGTCCAACCAAAACTTGACCAACAACCCAAAGTACCCTACTGGACCCTAAGTTTGCCAATACATCAACCAAAAAACAAAAAACGAAAGCTGGAAGTTTCCCCATGCCACGGCAGAGAATCCTTAGTGCATAAGGACTCTAAGTTTGTGAGCCTAGGGCTCTAGCCTTCGACCCAACCCATGAACAAGCATGCCGTGCACCCACCTAGGACCCTTAACCCTTGACTTAGCCCATGCCGTGCCCCTTAAATCGAACCCTGACTCCCTGCGTGCTGCTGCACTAGAGTTGCGCAGCACGCACCCCTCAGGTGGGAGTCCTAGCATGGCTAGGACTCCTTCCCCAGCCCTCAACTTCGAGTCATAGCATGGATAGGACTCTCCCTCGACTCCCCTACAACCGTGGCTAGTCCTGGTCCTAGCCGAACCAAGCCAAGCCTCCAAGACATGACAACCGAACCCCATGACCCCATGATAGCAAAAATCGGTTTCAGCTTGATCCTTTGGTGATATCCGTGAGTTTGGTGTGTGTTCTAGGGCCTTAAATCATGTATAAACCTTGCTTGATCAAACCTAACATCATGGCAGCCCCTTAATCACAATAAAACATGAATTTGGAATTAAAAACCATGCTTTACACAACACATGCATGAAAAACGAAATATAATCAAGTGTTCTTTATTTATTCATGCACAATGATTTCAAATATCTACTATGGTGTGAAAGATGAGAAAAAGAAGAATTATGACGTGCCTTTGTGTATTATACGCTCGAATAATCGTTGACGACGAAGAACGGAACGAAACCTAGGCTATCTTCTCCTTGAGCCCCTTCGAATTTTTCTTCCCAAAGCTAGGATGTGTAGTGCCATGTGTGTGGTGTGTTGGGAGAGAGTTTATGAATTTTAAAAGTGGGTGGCCGATTGTTGTGATGCTAGGAGTGTAGGGTTTTGGTGATTAAAAACTTTTAAATAGCTAATTAATTTGCTAACTAGTTTAGGCCTATTAAGCCAATTAAATTAAGCTCATTAGTCTCTTTAGGATTTAAATAAAATATTAACAAAGTTTTTTGTTAAAGTAAATTTATGAATTTATTATCCGGGTTGTCAAAAAGCTCGTATTTTAGTTGAAAAACCAACACCGATAAAATTTACGTCCCGGCGTATAAAATCACCTCAAAACCCCTTATTTTCAAAAATACTAAAAAGCAACACTCATATTTTAAATAATTAAAAATAATTATTTAATAAAAACATTTTACGTTTTTCAGCCTTCGGTCCCCGTTCTTCGATCGTCACTTGAATAATTCCTTAAAAATACAATTTTATGCATGTTGACAATAAAAATCTCATTTAGCGTATAAACAAGTATGTCACATAATTAATTAGCAATTAAATCAGTTAGTCACTCGTTTTCCATTATTTCCTAGATTCGCATGTAGTTGGTTTACGTCGTCTTAATTTTGGTCCTTACAATTCCTCCCCCCCTTAAATAAAATTTCGTCCTTGAAATTAGAACTTACCGAATAGTTCTGGATATCGACCCTTCAAGTCCCTCTCGGTTTCCCAAGTAGCTTCCTCTTCCGAGTGATTCAACCACTTGACATTGACCATTGGAATGACCTTGTTTCGCAATCTTCTTTCTTGCCTTGTTAAGATCTGGAAAGGTCTTTCTTCATATGTCATATTTGGGGTTAATTGAAGAGGTTCATAATTAAGCACATGTGACGGATTCGACATGTACTTCCGCAACATTGAAATGTGGAACACATTGTGAACTCCTGCAAGAGCTGGTGGCAATGCCACTTTATAAGCTTGTGTACCAATCCTCTCCAAAATCTCAAACGGACCAATAAATCTTGGACTAAGCTTTCTTTTCTTGCCGAAGCGCATAACACCCTTCATAGGTGCTATTTTCACAAATACATGGTCGTCCACTGCAAACTCTAAGTCTCTTCGTCTTTTGTCCGCATAACTCTTTTGTCGGCTTTGTGCAGTCTTCATTTTGTCGCGGATTTTGACTATAAGCTCGGTAGTCTCTTCAATCACGTATGGACCAATCTCTCTTCTTTTACCAACTTCGTACCAATGAATAGGAGATCTATATTTTCTTCCGTAAAGTGCCTCAAAAGGTGCCATCCCGATTGATGACTGATAGCTATTATTGTAGGTGAACTCCACTAGAGGTAATTTTGGTTCCCATCTGCCTTCGAAATCAATAACACATGCTCGAAGTAGATCTTCCAAAATCTGTATAACTCTTTCTGACTGTCCATCGGTTTGAGGATGAAATGCTGTACTGAATAATAACTTGGTCCCCATCACTGCATGTAGACTTTTCCAAAATGATGACGTGAATCTCGGATCTCTGTCAGAAACGATAGACACTGGAATCCCATGCAGACGAACTATCTCCCGAATATATAACTCCGCATACTGAATCATGGAGAATGTCGTCTTAATAGGTAGGAAATGCGCTGATTTAGTAAGACGATCGACTATCACCCATATAGCATTGAATCCCTTAACTGTCTTTGGTAATCCCACAACAAAGTCCATGGTGACATTTTCCCATTTCCACTCGGGAATAGGGAGTGGCTTCAATTTCCCTGCTGGTCTTTGATGCTCTGCTTTAACTTGTTGGCAAGTCAAACACTCGGATACAAACTTCAGAATGTTTCTCTTCATGCTTGGCCACCAATATAGCAACTGCAAATCTTTGTACATTTTTGTGCTCCCCGGGTGAATGGAATAAGGTGTGTTATGCGCTTCCTTCATAATAAGGCCTCTCAAAGAATCGTCACTAGGATAATTCCTTAAAAATACAATTTTATGCATGATGACAATAAAAATCTCATTTAGCGTATAAACAAGTATGTCACATAATTAATTAGCAATTAAATCAGTTAGTCACACGTTTTCCATTATTTCCAAGATTCGCATGTAGTTGGTTTACGTCGTCTTAATTTTGGACCTTACAGTCTTCCTCCCTTCTCTCCACAACTCACTTGGCCGAAATCTCCTTATTTTCTTTCTTCAATTGTTGAGGAAAGAACATACTTCTCAAAAGAAAAATCTTTTTATTTTTCTAGTGCAAAATAAGAGGGGTTCTAGCTAGTTGGTGGTGGGCTTAATATTTGAGCAAGGTGTGCTCAAAGGGAAGCTTGAAGATTGTCTTGCCACTCATGAGCTAAGGTGTTTACACCTTAGCTGGAGCCATCATCAATCTCAAGAGATTGATAGGTAAAACTCTTAAAAACACCCTATGAATGTCATTTCGTGTTTTTTGTATTTGCTACACATTATAGGCTTAAGGTGTTTGAATTTCTTGCTAAAAAAATTATTTTGAAACTTTCGTTGCGCATACGGGCTCCTTAATCGATCTCTTTTCACATGTGTGTGTGAGTTAATGGGTTAGTGGGTTAGTGGAAATTAAGGCGTTTAATTAATAATTAACTTTCTAATTAAGACTACTAACCCACTATTAACTTTACTAAAATTCTCGTAATTTAGAATAAAATACTTAAGTGATAAACTTTGAAACTTTAAAATCTTAAAAATCACCTAATAATTAAATTAGGTTTTAAAATGCTTAAAACTTCATAAATCATTTAAATTATAAAATTCTTGACTTGAAATAAAATAACACATTTTACAAATCGCCCAAATCGTCACCGGTCTCTTTTCCCAGATCCCGCATCGAATAATCGCCTGAAATATAAAACTCAAGAAAAAATTTTAACGCGCATCACATAAACTTGTAATAATTCAAAATAATTCAATTTCATAAATCATGCGTCACTAAAAATCATTTTAAAATTAAATAAATAAGTAACAATTTAAATAAATACATGTGTTTTACGTGTATTGATTTTGAGCTCTACATTATTTCTCACCATTCTTGTGTTGAAAGGCCACAATAAAACTCTGTTGTGGAAAGAAAACACCAACACATCTTGAATGGGCGAGATCTTTGATGTTCAAATCCAATATCCCCCTGTCATACTGGAGCTATTGTGTTCTCACCTCTGTTTATCTTATCAATCACATGCCTTCTTCTCCACTTTCAAATCACTCCTTTCGAACTTATTTTTCGTAAGAAACCCTTGTATGGTCACTTGAGAGTTTTTGGTTGCATGTGTTATGGGTCTATTCTCTTGAATCATCGCACTAAATTCTCTCATCGTGCGATTAAATCGGTCTTACTTGGATATCCAAGTTGTTACAAAGTTTATAAGCTCCTCAATCTTCTTAGAAACGAGGTGTACATTAGTCGGGATGTAGTTTTTCATGAAACCATTTTTCCCATCATGGACCAGCCATATTCCTTTACACATCAGGAATTCTTCTCTGATGGTGTTCTTCCTGCACAGAAATCCATTGCCCGTGAAACCATTCCAGATTTTTGTCACTCATCTCGGTCACATCGATTCTGTAATAAGCCTCTCCATTTACGTGATTATCACTGTTATGCTACTAGCTATTCTCTCATCTCGTCCATTGCCCATCCACTGTCTCTTGTTCTTGGTAGTACTCGAACTGTTATGCTACTAGCTATTCTCCCATCTCATCCATTGCCCATCCAATGTCTCTTGTTCTTTGTAGTACTCGAATATCCAAGACTTAATCTGTCTTCATACACAATGTTTCGTCTATCATTGAGCCTCAGTTTTTTTCCCAAGCTGTTTTAAGCAAGAATGGTGCGAAGCCATGGCCACTGAGCTTGAGACTCTAGAACGTAATGGGATTTGGTCCATTGTTTCCCTACCTCTTGGAAAGACCACGGTTGGGTGTCGATGGGTTTATAAAGCTAAGTTCCACGCTAATGGTAGCAAAGAACGATACAAAGATCGCCTGCTAGCATAGAACGATACAAAGATCGCCCTCTTACTAAAGGTTACACGCAACAGGAGGGGATCGATTATCTAGAAACTTTTTCTCCGGTTGCAAAGCTTGTCACAGTTACTGGCTTTGGCTTCAATTCGTGGATGGTTTTTGATTCAACCGGATGTTAATAATACCTTTTTGCATGACGACCTCTCTGAAGAAGTTTAAATGTCTTTGCCTCCTGGTTATCAACGTAATGGGGAGGATTTTTGTAGAGCCTAAAATCAGTACACGTAAAACTCATGCATTTATTTAAATTGCTAAATTATTTATTTGATTTTAAAATGATTTTTGGCAATGCACGATTATTGATTTGCATTATTTTAAATTATTATATGTTTATTTGATGCACGTTAAAATGTTTTCTCGAGTTTCATATTTTAGGCGAATATTCGATGCAGGATTGAGGAAAGGAGACCGACGAAGATTTAGAAAATTTTAAAATGTGGTATTTTATTTTAAGTCAAGAAAGTGACATTTTAAAATGATTTATTAAGTTTTTTGCAGTTTTAAAACCTAATTTAATTTATTAAGTGATTTTAAGATTTTAAACTTTTAAAGATTAACACATGTGTATTTTTATTCAAATTTAGGGATGCTATTATTGTAGTGGGGACTTAGTATTTTATTTAGTATACTAATTGATTATTAGTCTTTTAATATCCTAATTAAACCCTTCAATGCCCTCCTCACTAACCCACTAACAAACACACACACACATATACACACACACTCTTGGCCTATGCACACACACACACACATTTCATTGCATTCCATTTCATTTCTCTTGGAAAAGGCTAGGGCTCTAAGTTCTTTCAGCAGCCACCTTTTCATTTCTAAATTTCTGAAGATTCACGATCCTTTTCGGGCAAGAAAACGTGAAGCAATTGTCTCCCGGTCATCCCCTGTGATCCATCGCGTCGGTATTCGTTATCTTCGAGCGTTTAGACACAAAGGAATGTATATTATTTTAGTTTCACATTGATCTTGTCATATTAATTATTTTGATGTATATTATATGAAAAAGATGTTAATGTTATGCAAAAAGTTTGAGCAAAAATGTTTCAAACGATTTTGGATCAAAATTTTGGATCTCAAAAACAGAGTCTGATGTCTTTTTGGATACAGAGAATTTTCGGTCGATTTTCTGGAAAGACTTTCGACATATAAAACGTAGGACTTTTTGATACCTCGATTTGACAGTAAATTCGTAATTTTTGGACAAGAAACGAGTGCGTTATGATAATTTTTGTGGGATTGCACAAGCTGTGAAATTCTGTGTCACAAAATCTGTTAGCCTCTATTATTTCAAATTTTGCGACTTATAGGTTGGTTTTCTGGAAATGTTTTCAACATATGATTTGTAATACTCTATGTTATCTTTGATTTGACAGTACATTTGTAATTTTTTGATAACAAATGAGAGAGATATGATTTTTATCGTAAACCCGCTCAAGCTGTGAAAATTTGTGCATGTTCTTCATGTTTTCTCAAGTTTTAGTTGCAGGCTTCAGTGAGCGTTCCAACGAAGCCCTCGACGCCTTTTAAGTATGTACTACGTGCAAAGAAAATATTTTTATGTTTTTGAGGTATGCTAAATGTGTTGTGACCAATTATGAACGGGTTTGGAAGTCGGTGAACGTGGCCGAGGACCTCTCCACCCCGGTAAAGCTTGACCGGGTTTAGATAAGGATTGGAAAGCAGTACATCATGATTAGGGACCAATCCACCCTGTAAATCATGACTGGGGATCTCATGTATGTGGTAGTGGACATCCCTGCCAACCCAGTACTATGGTTTAGTTTGATCAGGTGCATTTATGTATGAGTCACTTGCTTTGAAACATATCTCTACGCAAAATGATTATGTTTATGTATGTCCAAGTATGTACGATGCAAGTACGTTTATGAAAAATTTTACGATATGATGGCACGTCTACGTTTATGTAAGTACGTTCATGTTCAAGTATGTATGTCCAACTTTAAAATGAATGTGGTTTTATTATGTATTACTTGTTATTCTAAGTTTATACATGTTGAGTCTTTAGACTCACTAAACTTTATCGATGCAGGTGAGGACGAGTACGAGGATACGAGGGGTGGGGATCAATGCGCCGGCTCGGACTGCGCGGAGGCTAAACCCGAGGACCACCTACGTTTTTAAGAACTTTATGCATGTTTCAAATATTCCTGATTTTCATGAGATTGTTTACGATGTTTAAACGAATACTTTTTACAAACTTTGTTTGTAATTGTTTTTAATTCAAATATTTTTAGACGAGCAGTTTATTTTTATCGCAATTTGAAAAATTATTATTTATTTAAGAAAATTTTTATTTTTTCGCAAAATTTCATTTATTTCAAAAATACGGTATGTTACAGTTGGTATCAGAGCGATGTTCTTATAAAGGGTTATGCCTACTGCCAGTTGCGAGAAGCTCACGAAATCACACCTCAAGTCTGTAAGTTTTAAAGTTTTAAATTCTTTTTGGTAATAAGTGTCGAGGCCTCTAAATACGTACTTGAAAATTTGCGAAAAATTTAAAATTTTTCTTTTTAATTAATTAAAATGCCTCATTCATAAATAAATAACTGATAAAAGTTTAACCATTCAAAATAGCAGCGGAAGTAAATTTTTGTTTGCAAGATAATAATTTAAAACAATTCAACAACGAAGAAATTTGTTTGAGTCAAAATAGTAAATGCTAAAAATATGAGGTCATCGGGTTCCACTACTGCCGACCCAAGCTAGCTCACTGGTCCCTCGCCCTCAGTCCCTGCATCATCGGTACCTACAACAATCAAGTCTAGTGAGTCTAAAGACTCAGCATGCATATATCGTGAATAACGAGTAAATAAATAATAAAATTACATGCAAGTGAAAATATCATGTCGTGAGGCATAACGTAAAATATCGTGTCATGATTAATTATAATACATGCATAACTGAACTGAAAATCATGGTGAAAATGGCTGCTCCTTGGAGCCCTGTAATGAAATAGCATGTAATAATTTTTTGGTGAGATTATGATCTACGCAAGTGGCCCCTGAACTGAACTGAACTGACCGGTAACTGGCGACCGGGTGGTACAAAACTGAACTGACCGGTAACTGGCGATCAGGTGGTACCAAACTGAACTGACCGGTAACTGGCGACCGGATGAAGTAATAATCTCATGATAGTAAAGTGACCACAAGCAATATCGCATAAATCTCAAAATGAATATTTTGCATGTAATATAATTAAATAACATAATTGAATATGAACAATTTCGATTTTCTTGCATTAAAATCATGTACTTGCGATATTTAAAAATACTTATATGGCTTGATTGAAGAGTGAAAGAGGATATAAACATGCCGTGGTTTGTTTTGACAGAAAACAAACGAAATAACGACGCGGCGCGGCGGAGACGGAGTGCTCTTCACTTTCTTACTTTTTCTCTCTCAATTCCTTTAAACCAAGCATGCACCATAATTATTATAATAGCGAAAAAAATCGTAAACATGATTCATGAACATTTAAAAATATCATGATTTGTGCTCAGGGCGCTGCTAGGACTAAAATCTCACCCCGGGTGCAAAATGACCATTTTGCCCCTTGAAACCCAAAAATTATCGTTTCAACCCTGGACCTCTAAAATTGACCCGAAGCTTACTAAACTCCTTAAAATGCCCCAAAACATATTTAAAAGTATTCCTAGACATAAACCCGAGCCAAGATCAGAACTTAACGATTCGTTTTAAAACTTAGACCGGGGTCTCGGTTTTAACCCAGTTCGACCCGAAACGTACCCAAAATTTACCCAACTTGAACTATAATTTAAACAACTCATTTTAAACCATTTGTTACATGAATTATATCCTCTAAGTCCATCATGTCACTGCCAGCCCCTCAATAACTATCGGCCCCTCTCTTGTACACTTATTTCCCAACATATCACCAACCTCTTAAATACTTTGGTCCACTTCTATCCTCACGTGTCCAGTACCTAACCACCTAAGATTGAGCCACAACCGAACCCAAAAGACTCCTCTAGAACCCACTTAACCAATCCTACTGCCTCGCCAACCACACGTTGCACAACCAAACCCACGGCCACTCACTATCTTCGATCCATTACAGCACCAGCAACTCACGACTCACTCCAGGACCTGTCACGGACCCATGTGGGTCAGCTCCAAGGCCAAGGACGAACCATGCACCGCTGCGACTCACATTCTCTCGATCTACACCCCAAACGTATGCAAGCATGGAGACCCGCCACCCCTTCGCTCATCTGTGCAGCACCGAGCCATGCAGATTTCTCCTCTCAAGCAACTCGACACCTACAGACCCCTAACAACACAACATAGCCGCCCCTTGCACAGATCACAACCAAAACGTGAGTAGTTGATGAGAATAATGAAGGAAAAGCAACAAAATCGAAAAATACTCATGCCACGCTTTGGATCGAAAGTTTTCATGCAAGTTCATGTTTATCAGATTATATGACATGTGTGAAGCGTAAAAGGGTTGATACAATGCATGCCTGATGATGTTAGGAGAACAAGAACGATGCGAGGGAGACCCGAGAGAATTTTTTTCTTAGTAAGGATTGGAGTGTCCGATGGTTTCCTTCAGCTGTGAAATGATGAAACAGATGGAAAAATGCTGAGGGAGAAGGTGTCGGCTGTTGGTGGGGAAAGTGTTAAGTTAAATATTAATTTAGGTGATAAATATATGGTTTAATATTAAATAAATAAGCCCTATATGTTATTTAAAGGTTTTTTTTTAAAAGATATTTAAGCCCAATAAGCTTAAAAATAGGTCCATTTAATCCAAACTCACTCCCGAAAAATATTTCGTGTTGGAAAATTTTTGAAAATATTAGCCGAACCTTCAAAAGTTCCCCGAATCGATAAATTTTGCGTACCGTTAAAAATTAAATTCCTGTTGGTAAAATACTCCAAATTCCCTTTTTAAAAATTACACTTAAAAAAGTTTTAAATTAATTTGTAAAAATAAATCGTGTAATAAAAATAATTTACCGAAAATTCTCCGATCTCCGATCCTCGTTCGAAATTGAAATGCACATAGAAACCCTAATGCGTGAACTTTTAAAATTTCATGAATTAAATTCTATCATGCATGAATTATGAAATAAAATGCATAAAAATAATTAACCACCTAAATTAAAATAAAATTCTAGATTACATGAATTATGCATAAAATTAATTAAACACAATTTAATAAAATAAACATACATTTTATGCTTTAAAAGAATTTAATCAAATACCAAAGAAATTTAATAACTTGCATGTATGCCAACTTTTTAAATTATATTTACTAACATGCTAAATTACCACTTTTTAAATAAGTCTTTATTAACTTATCTCAATACTCCATCTCCAGTCCGGCCTCACTTATTTAACTGAAAAGATGACAATTAAACTACTACGTAAAATAAATAAATTTAAAGAAAAAAATTTAAATGCTCATGCAATAAAAATCATTTTAATTTAAATACTAGAAATTATTCATGGCTTATACGCAGTCCAAGTTACGGGTTCTACAATAAGCATCAAGTCATGATTTTAACATGTGCATGTTTAAGTTCAAATTACGTGCATCTTATGATATAGATATAATGTTCATGCATGTTGGGTTACGTGTTGGGTAAAGTTTGGAATAGTATGTCTCCTAGATGTATGATTGCGTGTTGAGTAGGTGAAGAGAACAGAGAGGCTCGGGATGAGGAGAGGGCCACTCCTCCTCGTCCACCGCTAGATAAGCAAGCTCAGATGATTGCAGAGATGACTCAGTTCTTCGCACAGTTTGCGGGGAACAATGCTGCCGTAGATACAGGGGCGATGCCCAAACCAGAGGCTGTTTATGAGAGGTTCAGGAGGATGGACCCAAAGGAGTTCTCGCGGACTACTGACCTGATGATAGCTAAGGAATGGAATAAGTCCATCGAGGTAATTTTTGCTTTCATGGAGCTACAGGATGCAGATAGGGTCAGGTGTGTCACTTTCCTGCTGACAGGAGAAGCCAGACTGTGGTGGGAGAGCGCATCTGTGTCGGTGAACTTGCAAACACTGGCTTGGGATGGTTTCAAGGAGGTCTTCTAATCGAAGTACTTCACTGAAGAAGTACGCCCCCGCCTGACCAGGGAGTTCATGACGCTGCGACAGGGAGACAGCAGCATGGCAGAATTTGTCAGGAAGTTTGAGAGGGGGGTGTCACTTTGTGCCCCTGATTTCAAATGATACCCGGGAGAAGCTGAGGCATTTTATTGATGGTTTACGGTCGATCTTACGCCGTGATGTGAGAGTTGCTGGTCCTACCGCCTATGCTATCGCCGTGTCGAGAGCCTTGGCTGCAGAGCAGGATCAGAAGGACATTGATAATGATAGGCAGGGCAAGAGGCCTTATCAAGCACCCCAACATCAACAACAGCAGCCTCAGTTTAAGAGGCCTTTCCAACAACGGTAGAGGAAGAGGCCATTTCAGGGACCGCCGAAAGGCAAGAGTCCTATTTTCCTCAGAAGAAGGCTCCCCAGAGGCCTGGTGAGTACCCAGTGTGTCCCAGATGCAACCGTCAGCATGCGGGATATTGTCTATGGGGATTGGGCAAATGCTTCAAGTGTGGAGTCAGTGACCACATGTTGAAAGACTGCCCGCAGTGGAGGCAGCCTACCTAGGGGAGAGTATTCGCCATGCAGGCTGAGGAAGCGAACCCAGATACGACTCTTCTGATAGGAAATATTTTCATAAAGGGAGTAGCCACGAAGGCCTTGATAGATTCCGAGGCCACTCACTCTTTTATCTCGGAGACGTTTGCTAATCATTTGGACATCAAGTCCAATGGACTCGACTTTAACTATTCAGTGACAGTCCCATCAGAGGAAGAGTTATCAGCTATTAGCGTGGTCAGAGACATCGATCTCGAACTGCAAGGTCACCTAATGTATGTCGATCTGATTGTGTTGCCGATGCCAGAGTTTGACATTATCTTTGGAATGGACTGGCTAACGAAGAACAGAGTTCTTATTGACTTTCAGAAAAGATCAGTGTTGGTAAGACTGTTGGGCATGGAGCAATTTCTCTTTGAGCCGAACAGATGCAGAAGTTTCCCTTGCATGATCTCTTGCATGCAGGCACGGAGATGTATTCACAATGGGTGTCAGGCTTTCTTGGCCAGTATTATTTCCGAACCTGACGCACCCACTCCGTCGATAGAGAAGTTTCTCTCGCATGATTTCTTGCATGGAGGCACAGAGACTTATTCACAAAGGGTGTCAGGCTTTCCTGGCCAGCACTCTGTCGATATCTGATGGACTAGTAGTCAGAGATTTTCTTGATGTTTTTCCTGATGACGTCACAGGCCTTCCATTAGAGAAAGAGAGGTGGAGTTTGCCATTGACTTTGTGCTAGGCACTATGCCAATCTCTAAGGCACCGTACCATTTAGCTCTAGCTGAGATGTTAGAGCTCAAGCAACAAATTCATGAGCTCCTAGACAAAGAATTCATCCGCCCTAATTTCTCACCATGGGGCACACCAGTGCTCTTCGTAAAGAAGAAAGATGGGAGCATGAGGCTGTGTATCGATAACCGAGAATTGAACAAGGTAACGATCAAGAAGAAATACCCACTACCAAGGATCGGGAACTTGTTCGATTAGTTGCAGGGAGCTACAGTGTTCTCTAAGATAGATCTACGATCTGGGTATCATCAATTGAAGGTAAAAGATGCAGATGTTCATAAGACAGCCTTCAAAACCAGATATGGGCACTACGAGTTCTTAGTGATGTCGTTTGGACTGACGAATTGTTTGCATGAGAGCACATTCAGCATTTGGGTACAGTTTTGCAGGTCTTGCAGAGTCGCAAATTGTTTGCGAAATTCAATAAGTATGAATTCTGGTTGAAGAAAGTAGCATTTTTGGGTCGTATAATATCTAACAGTGGTATTGAGGTGGATCCAGCTAAGGTGGCAGTAGTTAAAGAATTGATTGAACCGAAGAATTCATCAGAGATCCGCAGTTTCCTAGACTTGGCAGGCTACTACAGAAAATTTATTCTGGGGTTTTGCTCTATTGCAGTGCCACTCACTTCATTGACTAAGAAAAAAGCTAAATTTGTATTGAGTGATGATTGTCAGAAGAGCTTCGATACTTTGAAGCAAGCTCTTATCACAACGCCAGTTTTAGCCATGCCATCAGGGCAAGGTAATTTTGTGCTATACACCGATGCATCTAAGCTCGGTTTATGCTCAGTGTTGATGCAACATGGTCGGGTCATAACTTATGCTTCCAGACAGTTGAAAGTGCTTGAGAAAAATTATCCGACCCATGATCTCGAGCTAGCTGCTGTTGTCATTGTGTTAAAATTTTGGAGACATTATTTGTACGGCGAGAAATGCCAGATATTCACTGATCACAAGAGTTTCAATTATTTTTTCACGCAGAAAGAACTTAATATGAGACAAAGACGGTGGTTGGAGTTGGTAAAAGACTACGATTATTAAATTTGCTAACATCCAAGGAAAGTAAATGTTGTGGCAGTTGCATTGAGCAGGAAAAGTAGCAGTCGTAGCATAGCTGTTAGCGAAGAGATCTCTTCAGTCAGAGATTCAGAGTTTTGTCCTAGAAGTTTATCCTAAGGGCAGAGCTCCTAAGCTGTCTAATCTGATAGTCTAGTCTTCTTTGCTAGACCGAATCCATTGAGGTCAGCCTTCGGATGAGCAGTTATAGAAATGGAGACTGAAAGATGAGGCCGAAGACAGTGTACTCTACACAGTGTCTGATGGTATTGTGAAGTACAGAGGGAGGATGTGGGTGCCTAGTGTTGATTCGATCAGAGAGGATATCTTGTCAGAGGCACATGCATCTCCGTATTCCATCCATCTAGGAGGTACCAAGATGTACAAGGATTTGCAGATACTGTATTGGTGGCCAGGTATGAAGCGAGATATTCTTCGATTTGTATCTGAATGTCTCACTTGTCAGCAAGTGAAAGAAGAGCATCAGAGGCCAGCAAGAATGCTTAAGCCGCTCCCTATCCCCGAGTGGAAATGGGAGAATATCACCATGGATTTCATTGTTGGTTTGCAGAGGTCAGTCAGAGGATCCAATGCCATTTGGGTTATAGTGGATCGACTTACTAAGTCACCACATTTCTTACCGGTGAAGACGAATTTCTCCATGACTCAGTATGCAGAGCTTTATATCAGGGAGATAGTCCGATTGCACGGGATCCCAGTTTCTGTTGGGCCCGACAGGGACCCGAGATTCACATCGTCCTTTTAGAAGAGTTTACATGCAGCCATGGGGACAAAGTTGCTATTCAGTACAATATTCCACCCTCCAACAGATGGCCAGTCTGAGCGTGTGATCCATATTTTGGAAAATCTGTTGCGAGCCTGTGTGATAGATTTCCATGGGAATTGGGAATCGAAACTACCTCTAGTGCAGTTACCTACAACAACAGTTTCCAATCATCTATAGGTATGGCTCCCTACGAAACACTGTATGGAACGAAGTGCAGATCGCTGATGTGGGGCCCCGGGTCCGATATCTAATACTAATAATTATAATTGTAACAAACCAAATGATCAAGTAAAATACATAATTTGTGGTTCACAAATCCACATAAACATCGTCAAAATAATTTAATTGTCTCAAATATTTGAAATATAATTTTCAACATGCCAAAATAAAGAAATCCCAACATCATAAAATAGCTCCTAAGACCCGAGAACCCCACTCTAACTCGTATCTCCTCGCCTTGAGCTGGACTCTGGCATCCCAATCCTTGTCTCACCTACCGTCAAGCACGTGAAAACAAGAGGTACCGGACATGCCGGTGAGTATAAACCCAGTATGATACAATCAATAACATATGAGAATTAAAGTGACAAATATTTCATATTAAATTCATAAAGATGCAATATAATGCAATGCATGATCAGAAGCTGTGGGCTATCAATAAATCTCAAGATCAAGTGAAACATCTGGTCATAGGGTACCCAAGGAAAGAGAATCCCCAAGCAACATCCACCAACTCATCCACTCGAGGTGTGGTGCTGTGTTCTACAATCCCAAGACTATGGTGCGCATATAGAGAGTGTTCAGGCCATAGCAGCGACCTCCGCATACACTATGCCAACTCAACTATATCCCCATACGTCCAACAAATCAATAAATCAAGGCGACCTCCGCCATATCAAATCTGAATCAACAAGTGGCTCAATATGCAATGTAATGATGCAAATCAATATCATCATTTCGATATTATAATAAACTCATCTCAAGGCCACAATCATCATCAAATCACAAGTAATTCATTGAGCCATAGAATTTTCAATTTAAAATAAAAATGATAATTTTACCTCGTATGTTACCGACCGTAACATACCTTTCAAATATTACCAAAAGAAGATCGAAATGTGTAGGTGAGAAGTCTTGAACCTTTGAATTCTACTATAACTAAAGAACTTTGATAATCTATCAAAACAGAGTAGTTTCTGTTCAAAATTCATAATTAATTCAATACTGCTTCGAATCAAGATCCGTGAATTTCTTAACCTCAATATGCCATAAAAACATTTATTGAATCATTTTATCAAACACATGACATGCGTGCTAAAGAGAACTCCTTTACTTTGTCATTGGCTTCAATTCCATTTTAAAATTCAAACCAACACAATTTCAACATCTCCAACATCTCAATATCTCAAATATCAACTCAAATATCAATTCTAAACTTCAACCTATTTCCAAACTTGAATAAAATATAACATACTTACACCATCTTGAAGATCTTGAAGAGAGGATCACAAATCTAACTTCATTTCATAATTTCCTTGAAGAATTCTCCCATAGATTGAAGAAGAAATGTAGAAAATGGAAGGAAGGAGGGTTTCGTTGGAAGAGAAAGAAGAAAAATGAGGAAAATTATGATACCATTCGATTTTTATGCCTTCCCAACACCAAAACACGTTTTTCAACTTGCGGCCCGCCCGGGCGGATGTCTTTTTCCGCTCGGGCTCGGAACTCTCGGCCAAAACACCATTTTTTCCGAACAAGACCTGCCCGGGCGCACATTAATTACCGCCCGGGCGCGCACTCTGCGCACATCCTCTACAAAGATCGCTTCCGAAACGCCTTTTCCCTTCATAATTTGGAAAAGTGGTAAACGGGAAAGTTGTAGTCCTATGTCTTGGCTTGCATCTCCAATTAGCCTCATGTCATTTGGAGGTCTGAGTAAAACGTTATGCTCAATATCCCAACATGTGTCATTGTAGGAACGACGATATGCACGACACACTTCGGGGCACTTTTGGCTCGTCTTCCCTAATGATTTGAACAAAACTCAAAACATGAAAGTTATAGCCTTATGTCTTATCTTTCTAATGAAAGTGGCTTCACATCAATTGGATTAATATACAAAACATTATGCTAAAAACCACAACTACTGCCACATTTTTCATACCGTTTATGCACTTCCATTACCTATTTAGCTCAAATTCAACCTTTGATTCTACCCATCCATTTGGGAAGAGAGGCAAGTTGAGTCCGAGATTTATTGGACCGTTCGAAATTCTTAACAAAGTTGGGACATTTTCTTATCGTGTAGCTCTACCGCCGAATCTAGCTGGAGTACACAATGTGTTCCACGTCTCTATGCTGAGGAATTATATAGCAAATCCTTCGCATGTCTTGAGTTTTGAGCCGTTGCAGTTGGCTCCATATTTGTCGTATGAGGAAAGACATGTCCAAATCCTAGACAGACAAGAGCGGAGACTTCGGAACAAGGTGACCAAGTTGGTCAAAGTCCGATGGCTGAATCAATCAGTGGAGGAGGCCACTTGGGAGGCCGAGCCAGATATGAGAAGTCACTATCCAGAATTGTTTGGTAAGATTTAATTTCGAGGACAAAATTTATTTTAGTAGGGGAGGAATTGTAGAGCGCAAAATCAGTACACGTAAAACTCATGCATTTATTTAAATATATAAATTATTTATTTAATTTTAAAATGATTTTTGGCAATGCACGATTAATGATTTGCATTATTTTAAATTATTATATGTTTACTTGATGGACGTTAAAATGTTTTCTTGAGTTTCATGTTTCAGGCGAATATTCGATGCGGGATTGAGGAAAGCAGACCGTCGACGATTTAGGCGATTTTAAAATGTAGTATTTTATTTTAAGTCAAGAAAGTGGCATTTTAAAATGATTTATTAAGTTTTTAGTATTTTTAAAACCTAATTTAATTTATTAAGTGATTTCAAGATTTTAAACTTTTAAGGTTCAACGCATGTGTATTTTTATTCAAATTTAGTTATGCTATTATTGTAGTGGGGACTTAGTATTTTATTTAATATACTAATTGATTATTAGTATTATAATATCCTAATTAAACCCTTTAATGGCCTCCCCACTAACCCACTAACACACACACATACATTACTCTCACACACACATACACATATACACACACACTCGTGGCCTATGCACACACAAACACACATTTCATTGCATTCCATTTCATTTCTCTTGGAAAAGGCTAGGGCTCTAAGTTCTTTCAGCAGCCACCTTTTCATATCTAAATTTTTGAAGATTCACGATCCTTTTCCGGCAAGAAAACGTGAAGCAATCGTCTCCCGATCATCCCCCGTGATCCACCGCGTCGGTATTCGTTATCTTCGAGCGTTTAGAGACAAAGGCATGTATATTATTTTAGTTTCGCATCGATCTTGTCATAATAATTATTTTTATGTATATTGTATGAAAAACATGTGTATGTTATGCAAAAGTTTGAGTAAAAATTTTTGAAATGATTTTGGATCAAAATTTTGGATCTCAAAAACTGAGTCTGCTGTCTTTTTGAATACTGAGAATTATCAGTCAATTTTCTGGATAAACATTCAACATATAAAACGTAGGACTTTTTGATACCTTTGATTTGACAGTAAATTTGTAATTTTTGGACAAGAACCGAGTGAATTATGATCATTTTTGTGGGACTGCACAACCTGTGAAATTTCTGTGTCACAAAATCCGTCACCCTCTGTTATTTCGAATTCTGCAACTTGTAGGTTGGTTTTCTGGAAATTTTTCCAACATATGATTTGTAGTACTCTGTGTTATCTTTGATTTGACGGTAAATTCGTAATTTTTTTATATGAAATTAAAGAGATATGATTTTCATTGTAAACCCGCTCAAGCTATGAAAATTTGTGCATGTTCTTCATGTTTTCTCAAGTTTTGGTTGCATGCTTCATTGGGATCTTCTGAATCTTTGTTGCTTTGGTTAGGGCAGCATGTCCAGAGAGTTCCAACGAAGCTCTTGACTCTTTTTAAGTATGTATGGTGTGCAAAGAAAGTATTTTTATGTTTTTGAGGTATGCTAAATTTTTTGTGACCAATTATGAACAGATTTGGAAGTCGGTGAACGTGGCTGAGGAACTCTCCACCCCGGTAAAATATGACCGGGTTTAGATCATGATTGGAAAGCGGTAAGGCATGACCAGGGACCAATCCACCCAGTAAAGCATGACCGGGGATCTCATGTATGTGGTAGTGGACATCCCTACCAGCCCAGTACTGTGGTTTAGTATGATCAGGCACATTTATGTATGGTTCACTTGCTTTGAAACATATCTCTGATTAAACTTAAAATTAATAATTTATTATATGTTAAAACCTATATTTTAAGTTTCATTAAAATTATAAAATTATGTTATTTTAGTATTGTTTGTTTATATTTAAATTTCTTACTAAATATGTTTTATTTTCAGGTTTTCTACATGTAGGTAAAATAATGATAACTCAAGCTAGAAAATTCAAATGGAGNAAACTTAAAATTTTAAAATATAGGTTTTAACATATAATAAATTATTAATTTTAAGTTCCATCAGAGATATGTTTCAAAGCAAGTGAACCATACATAAATGTGCCTGATCATACTAAACCACAGTACTGGGCTGGTAGGGATGTCCACTACCACATACATGAGATCCCCGGTCATGCTTTACTGGGTGGATTGGTCCCTGGTCATGCCTTACCGCTTTCCAATCATGATCTAAACCCGGTCATATTTTACCGGGGTGGAGAGTTCCTCAGCCACGTTCACCGACTTCCAAATCTGTTCATAATTGGTCACAAAAAATTTAGCATACCTCAAAAACATAAAAATACTTTCTTTGCACACCATACATACTTAAAAAGAGTCAAGAGCTTCGTTGGAACTCTCTGGACATGCTGCCCTAACCAAAGCAACAAAGATTCAGAAGATCCCAATGAAGCATGCAACCAAAACTTGAGAAAACATGAAGAACATGCACAAATTTTCATAGCTTGAGCGGGTTTACAATGAAAATCATATCTCTTTAATTTCATATAAAAAAATTACGAATTTACCGTCAAATCAAAGATAACACAGAGTACTACAAATCATATGTTGGAAAAATTTCCAGAAAACCAACCTACAAGTTGCAGAATTCGAAATAACAGAGGGTGACGGATTTTGTGACACAGAAATTTCACAGGTTGTGCAGTCCCACAAAAATGATCATAATTCACTCGGTTCTTGTCCAAAAATTACAAATTTACTGTCAAATCAAAGGTATCAAAAAGTCCTACGTTTTATATGTTGAATGTTTATCCAGAAAATTGACTGATAATTCTCAGTATTCAAAAAGACAGCAGACTCAGTTTTTGAGATCCAAAATTTTGATCCAAAATCATTTCAAAAATTTTTACTCAAACTTTTGCATAACATACACATGTTTTTCATACAATATACATAAAAATAATTATTATGACAAGATCGATGCGAAACTAAAATAATATACATGCCTTTGTCTCTAAACGCTCGAAGATAACGAATACCGACGCGGTGGATCACGGGGGATGATCGGGAGACGATTGCTTCACGTTTTCTTGCCGGAAAAGGATCGTGAATCTTCAAAAATTTAGATATGAAAAGGTGGCTGCTGAAAGAACTTAGAGCCCTAGCCTTTTCCAAGAGAAATGAAATGGAATGCAATGAAATGTGTGTTTGTGTGTGCATAGGCCACGAGTGTGTGTGTATATGTGTATGTGTGTGTGAGAGTAATGTATGTGTGTGTGTTAGTGGGTTAGTGGGGAGGCCATTAAAGGGTTTAATTAGGATATTATAATACTAATAATCAATTAGTATATTAAATAAAATACTAAGTCCCCACTACAATAATAGCATAACTAAATTTGAATAAAAATACACATGCGTTGAACCTTAAAAGTTTAAAATCTTGAAATCACTTAATAAATTAAATTAGGTTTTAAAAATACTAAAAACTTAATAAATCATTTTAAAATGCCACTTTCTTGACTTAAAATAAAATACTACATTTTAAAATCGCCTAAATCGTCGACGGTCTGCTTTCCTCAATCCCGCATCGAATATTCGCCTGAAACATGAAACTCAAGAAAACATTTTAACGTCCATCAAGTAAACATATAATAATTTAAAATAATGCAAATCATTAATCGTGCATTGCCAAAAATCATTTTAAAATTAAATAAATAATTTATATATTTAAATAAATGCATGAGTTTTACGTGTACTGATTTTGCGCTCTACAATTCCTCCCCTACTAAAATAAATTTTGTCCTCGAAATTAAATCTTACCAAACAATTCTGGATAGTGACTTCTCATATCTGGCTCGGCCTCCCAAGTGGCCTCCTCCACTGATTGATTCAGCCATCGGACTTTGACCAACTTGGTCACCTTGTTCCGAAGTCTCCGCTCTTGTCTGTCTAGGATTTGGACATGTCTTTCCTCATACGACAAATATGGAGCCAACTGCAACGGCTCAAAACTCAAGACATGCGAAGGATTTGCTATATAATTCCTCAGCATAGAGACGTGGAACACATTGTGTACTCCAGCTAGATTCGGCGGTAGAGCTACACGATAAGAAAATGTCCCAACTTTGTTAAGAATTTCGAACGGTCCAATAAATCTCGGACTCAACTTGCCTCTCTTCCCAAATGGATGGGTAGAATCAAAGGTTGAATTTGAGCTAAATAGGTAATGGAAGTGCATAAACGGTATGAAAAATGTGGCAGTAGTTGTGGTTTTTAGCATAATGTTTTGTATATTAATCCAATTGATGTGAAGCCACTTTCATTAGAAAGATAAGACATAAGGCTATAACTTTCATGTTTTGAGTTTTGTTCAAATCATTAGGGAAGACGAGCCAAAAGTGCCNAATTTTCATGGCTTAGATTCTGAAAATCCATATTTACATCTAAGAGAATTTGAGGAAGTTTGTAACACTTATAATGATCAAAATTGTAGCATGGATATAGTTCGATTAAAGCTTTTCCCTTTTTCTTTAAAAGATAAAGCTAAAACATGGCTACAAAATTTGAGATCAAGTTCAATAAGATCATGGGAAGAAATGCAACAACAATTTCTCAAAAAGTTTTTTCCTTCCCATAGAACAAACTCTTTTAAAAGACAAATTACTACTTTTTTCTCAAAAACAAGGAGAAACATTTTATCAATGTTGGGATAGATATAAAGAATTACTTAATACATGCCCACATCATGGTTTTGAAACATGGAGAATAGTTTCTCACTTTTATGAAGGTCTAATACCTAAAGATAGGCAAATGATAGAATTCATGTGTAATGGAACTTTTGAAGATAAAAACCCAAATGAAGCTATGGAGTATTTGGATTCATTAGCAGAAAATGCTCAAAATTGGGATAATATAGGCACCATAGAACCACCAATAACTAAAATCAATAATTCAACAAATGGGGGTGGTATTTATAATCTTAAAGATGATATAGATATTCAAGCAAAACTTGCATCTTTAGCAAGAAAAATTGAGTCATTAGAAATGAAAAAGACTGGTCAATTAAAAAATATTCAGGAAATTGTTTGTCATATATGTGATACACATGATAATGCTACAAAAGATTGTCCAACATTACCTTCATTTAAAGAATGTCTCCATGAACAAGCAAATTATGTTAACAATTATAAAAACCAATATTAGATCCTTTTTCAACATCATATAATCTTGGATGGAAAATTCATCCTAATTTTAGTTGGAGAAATGATAATAATACACAACCCTCACAACAATATTTTCAAAATAACCAAAATCATCAAGGTTATATTCCTTATGTTACACCTCCAAGAAAAAACTTTGAAGATGTAATTAATGCATTTATCCAAAAGCAAGAACCTATCAATATTCAAAACAGTCGATCTATGAGTGATTTGAAAGAAACTCTTGCAAAATTTGCATCTGCACTTAATATTCATGAAAAAAGAAAATTTCCATCTCAACCTCAACATAATCCTAAAAATCAAAATCAAGAATTAAAAAATGAAAAAATTGATCAAATAAAATCTGTTATTACCCTTAGAAGTGGTAAAATAGTTAATGATCCATATAGTAATGAAAACAAGGATCATTTAAAATCAAAGAGTAAGGATGATAATCCTGATTCTTTTGAGAATGATGATACCTTAAATTCTAAAAATAATATGTTGAATGATAAATCATCAAAAATAGTAAATGAATCAAATAAACCTCCACAATTTCCTCATGCATTAACAAATCATAAAAAACAAAAAAATGATTCTGATATCTATGAAGTTTTTAAACAAGTAAAGATAACTATTCCATTATTAGAAGCTATTAAACAAGTACCTTCATATGCAAA
>NC_133307.1:14262829-14291376 GCF_012295235.1 Primulina huaijiensis
ATGAGGTAAACCAAGTGGCCAAATTCATCTACAGACAATTCCCCAATTATAAAAAATCAATACTAGATCCTTTCTCACCATCATATAATCCTGGATGGAAAAATCATCCTAATTTTAGTTGGAGTAAATATAATAATGTACAACCCTCGCAACAATATTTTCAAAATAACCAAAATCATCAAGGTTATATTCCTTATGTTAAACTCCAAGAAAAAACTTTGAAGATGTAATTCATGCATTTATCCAAAAGCAAGAGTCTATCAATATTCAAAACAGTCAATCTATGAGTGATTTGAAAGAATCTCTTGCAAAATTTGCATCTGCACTTAATATTCATGAAAAAAGAAAATTTCCATTTCAACCTCAACCTAATCCTAAAAATCAAAATCTAGAATTAAAAAATGAAAAAATTGATCAAATAAAATCTGTTATTACCCTTAGAAGTGGTAAAATAGTTAATGATTCATATAGTAATGAAAACAAGGATCATTTAAAATCAAAGAGTAAGGATGATAATTCTGATACTTTTGAGAATGATGATACCTTAAATTCTTAAAATAATATGTTGAATGATAAATCATCTGAAATAGTAAATGAGTCAAATAAACCTCCACAATTTCCTTATGCATTAACAAATCATAAAAAACAAAAAAATGATTCGGATATCTATGAAGTTATAAACAAGTAAAGATAAATATTTCATTATTAGATGCTATTAAACTAGTACCTTCATATGCAAAATTTTTAAAAGACTTATGTACGGTGAAGAGAAAATTGCATGTGAAGAAGAAAGCATTCTTGGCTGAACAAGTAAGTTCTATTTTTCAAAATAATTCTAGTTTAAAATATAAAGATCCTGGTTGTCCAACAATTTCATGTATTATTGGAGAAAATAAAATTAAAAAAGCTTTGTTAGATTTGGGAGCAAGTGTGAATTTACTTTCTTATTCAGTTTATGAAAAACTTAATTTAGGAGAATTAAAATCCACCTCTGTTACTCTCTTACTGGCGGATAGGTCAATCAAAATACCTAGAGGTATTGTAGAAGATGTGTTGGTTCAAGTTGATAAATTCATATATCCTGTAGATTTTATTGTTTTGGATACACAACCAATACAAGTACATAATGAAATTTCAGTAATATTGGGACGACCATTTCTAGCAACTTCAAATGCTTTAAGTAATTGTCGAAATGGATTAATGAAATTGTCTTTTGGAAATATGACTCTAGAACTTAATGTGTTCAATTTATGTAAACAACCAAGTATTAATGAAAATGAATATGATAATGAAATTGAAATAATTGTGGAAGAAAATATACAAGAAGAAAACTTAAATCAACAATCTGAAGTTTTTTCAATAGAAAGTTTTGAGTCTGAAAATAATTTTAAAGAAGATGATAATACAAAACTTGAATTAAAAGTTTTACCATTCGAATTGAAATATGTATTTCTTGGTGAAAATAAAACATTTCCTATTGTAATTTCCTCCACTCTTCTACTAATCAAGAAGAAGATTTAATTAATCTACTTAAAAAATATAAAAAAGCAATTGGATGGACTTTGAAAGATATAAAAGGTATAAATCCTTTAATTTGCACACATAAAATTCACTTGAAAGAAAATGCTAAAACATATCCTCATTTTGAATAAGATTCAAAATTAATATCAAGCCCGAAAAAAAGAATTATAAAGGTGTTTATAATTTCCAGGTCTTCCATCGACAATGGGTGAATGATGAACGCTACCCGACCTCGGGGCTCGGCTCATATTATTGGGGGGCCCTGGATGCCGGAAAGCTGTGACGTCCATTGACATGGTGATGTGAACTACGTCGAACTCCCATGATTTCAGCTCATATTATTGAGGGAACTCAAGGCGACAGTCCATTAAGGTTCAACATCAATGGGTAAGGCTTGACATGTAAAGATTAACGACGTCATATTATTGGGTCCTAATCAAACGTGAGACAAAAGTTTACGCTAAGGGTTGCATAGAGATGAAATTGGAAACTACCTTTTAGGAATTATAATTGGCTGATATTATTCGGGATAATAATTTGTTAATTGGACCTTACGTACCTACTGAGGAAAGGATTTTCACGTTTTCACTAGAGGGTAGTGAAAGATGTCAAAACAGTGGGAGCGAAAATTTATGAAGTAAAAGTCCATACTTTATATCTTACTAAATATTTTAAAATAGTCATTAACATTTATTTGTTTTACTTTTCAGTACAAATTTGACAATGTCTTCGATTCGCAACCCATTATCTGCAATACTCGACAAACTCATATTAACCGGACCTAATTGCCTCAATTGGCTAAGAAATCTGAAAATCGTCCTAAATTCGGAAAGGATAGCATATACACTGACTGAGTCGCCCCTTGTTGAGGCTCCGACTGACTGAACTCCTGAGGAATCGTAGACTTACAAGGAATGGTGTGACCATGACTTTAAAGCCAAGTGTTATATGCAGGTTTCTATGAATGATGAGCTGCAGAGGCGTTTTGAGGATGCAAAGAGTGCTGCTGACATTCATTTGCATCTCAAGGAGCTCTTTGGAGAGCAGACTTGGCCTCTTAGGCATGCTACCATCAAGGAACTAATCACTTTACGTATGCGAGATGAAGCTTCGGTCCATGAGCATGACCTAAAGATGATTGAGCTCGTGGACAAGCTCGTTGGAATGGATCTTACGTTGCCTTTGGAGTTGACAACTGACGTGTTGCTCTTGTCGCTGCCTAGCTCATTTGATCCTTTTGTGGTGAATTTCAACATGAACAAGCTGGAGCCTACCCTTGAGGAGTTGGTGAATATGCTTGTTACCTTTGAGTCCACCATCAAGAAAGAGAAACCGGTTCTTTATGTGGGTTTTTCATCTGGTGCGAAGACTGATCCTCATGGGAAGGGAAAGAAGCGTTCTTTCCAATGTCCCAAGAAGAATGTGCTCTTGAAGAGGCAAACTACACCAGTTAAAGCTGACAAGACTGTTGACATATATCATCACTGCAAGAAGCCTGGATATTGGAGGCGTAACTACAGAGACTATCTTGCCCAGAAGGGTTCAGGAAACGGTATGTTCTATATTGAAGTAAACATTTCAATTAACTCTACTTCTTGGATATTGGATACCCGCTGTGGCTCACATGTCTGTAATGATTTGCAGGTGATTGGAAGAAGTAGGAGACTTAGGGAAGGTAAGATGTAATGTTACTCGTACAAATGATTAGTAATACGTCTCATTATAGATAGTTATTTAGCTCATTATGTTTTACATATTGATTGCGGTATCAATATTGAGATTGAACATGACTTTTATATTGTTCATGGTGTATTGAGAATGAAAATATATCTAAATAGTTATAGTAAGATGTGTAGGTAGAAGTAGTGTTATGAAGTTGGTAGGAAATGAGATGAAAATATGGTAGTTTGTACGGGTTTTAGCATAATGATTTGAATACTGATCCAAATTGAATGAGGCCATAACCATTAGAAAGCTACGATATAGTGCTACAACTTTCATATTTTGGGTTTTGTCCAAATCATTGAGGAAGACAAGCCAAAAGTTCCCCAAAGTATGTCGTGTATACCGTCATTCCTTTACTGACACATGTTAGGAGAATGGGCATAACTTTTTACTCATACCTCTAAATGACCTGAAACCAATTGGCGATTCAAGCCAAGACATAGGGATACAACTTTCATGTTTACCACTTTTTCAGATTATGAACGGAAGAGACGTTTCTGGAGCGATCTTTGAGGTGATTGTGCGCAGAGCGGCGCCCGAGCGGTAATAAATGACCGCCCGAGCGCCACTGGTTCTGGATTTTTTGTTTCGGACAGAAAGTTCCGCACTCGAGCTGTAATTTATGACCGCCCGAGCGCCGCCCTGTATACAAGAAGATAAGTTTTGAATTTTCTAAGCATTCCAACCATTCCACAACTTCTTCTTCAGCATAAGCTCGAGAGAAAACACAAGAATCTTCCTCCAAATGCTTTCTTCTTCCTCTTTTTCATTATTTTGAAGTTGAAACTTAGTTCTCCATCACAAGAACTTCATAAGGGTGTAAGTTTTCTTCTCTTTTAGTTGTTCTACTTGTAGAGGAGTGATTTTCACCTAGTATGTACATAGTGATGGGTTTATTGATGTATTTGACAGTATAGTAACGAGAATCATTGTCTCAAACAAGTATTCGTACGTTTGGACTGTAAGTTGGCATGTTCTTGAAGTAATACATGAGTAATATTATGATTTCAAATGCTTCTCATTGATTATTGATATATGTACATTGTTAGTATGTTTATTGATGAAAACATAGCACCATATTCCATTGTTATGTATTAAATATGAAAGGAACTCATGAATATTGAAGATGGGTGCTATGTCATGAACATGAACATGAACACGAAAAGAAAAGGACTGATTTTACATGATATAGAGCTTGTTGACATCATGGGTGGTTTTAAGTCCACCAAAGCTATTGGCCAATATATGTTCATGGGGCGTGGGGTTGCCAAAGGTTGCTCCCTGACGTCCAACACAGTAGTAGCTATATAATAAAGCAAGCACGGTAGTATAGGTCAACAAATGAGGCTCAAGTACAAAAATGAACATGAATATATGTTATGATATGACATGGTTTAAAGATTCATTGTTGATCACGACTTGATATGTATACTCCTTCTACGCATATTGATATGTACAAGTGCCAACTTATTGAGTTTTATAAACTCACGTAGCTCATGTATTACAGGTTCAGGTAATGAGGATATATAGGATGCCGGTTCGCCAATGGATGCTTGTGACGTGCCTTACCTCGACAAGAACCGGGACTTCTTATTGTATAGCTTCCGCATATGTATTGTACGAAAATATGTCAGGGTTTGAAACAAGTTTTACAATGTTTATGTCCAGGTGTATGATGATACAGAATATGTTTGTATGTAAGAATACGATTATATATATGTGTTGATGTTGATGCTTGAGTTGAGTTTTTGGTTTTTACAAGAATGTAGGGACATCATGTCAAAATTTTTATAAACCGTCAAAGTGATGCCCCTTGTTTGATTTTCTTCATACTACAGTTATATCAGTCAAACCCTATTTTTATTATGGTAATTATGCTAAGTATAGAGTAAAGGTGTGACATGAGATCTTCTTTAGGATGGACAATGGAGCAAGAGTTGTTGCCAAGGCCGTAGGAGATGTTTACTTGCTTTTGAACAATGATTTTAAGTTAATTTTAAGAGATGTTTTGTTTGTACCTCATTTGGGGAAAAACATTATTTCCATTTCTATGCTTGACAAAGATGGATATTCCTGTTTATTTAGCAAAGGTGTTTGCAACATTTACAAGAATGAATGTTTCATTGATACTGGAGAACTTTAAAACGATCTCTATAACTTAAAATTGAAAGATATTCAACTAAACAATGTCCAAGCAATAACAACCACAAACAAGCGAAAACAATATACTCTAATTCGACAAAGTTATGGCATGCTGGATTAGGACATATTTCCCTAAGAAGGATGAACAATCTAGTGGGAGTAGGAATGTTTGGTATGTCCGATATTAATTCTCTCACGACTTGTGAATTCTGTCTAAAAGAAAAGATGACCAAAATTACATTTAAGGGACATGTGGAGCGAGCCAAAGGGTTATTGGTTTTGATCCATACCGATGTGTGCGGTCTGCTTAGCATCATCACTAAGCATGGACATGCCTACTTCATCACATTTACCGATTACTTTTCGAGGTATGAGTATGTGTATTTGATGAAATACAATCTGAAGCCTTTGAAAGGTTCAATGAATTCAGAAGTGAAGTAGAGAAACAATTGGGACGAAGCATCAAGTCACTTCGATCGGATCGAGGTGGTGAGTACTTGAGTGCCGTGTTCCAAGAGTATCTTAAGGAGAATGGGATTCTCTCGTAGTGGACTCCGCCTGCTACACCGCAGTTGAATGGTTTTTTGGATCGTCATAACCGGACTTTGATGGACATGGTTCGGTCTATGATAGGGTTCACGGAGTTGCCGCTATCCTTTTGGGGATATGCGCTTGAGACAGCGACACTGTTGTCGAACAACATCCATTCAAAGGCAGGTTATAAGACACCATATGAGATATGGATGAGTAAGCCTACCAAATATTCTTATCTTAGAATATGGGGATGCTCTGCTTATGTGAAGCAGGTAGTGGGAGATAAATTGGATAGTCAATCTATTTTATGTTACTTTGTGGGATATTCAAGGAATTCAGTTGGATATTATTTCTATCATCCCCAAGAAACAAAGGTGTTTGTTTCTAGGAATGCAACCTTTTTGGGAAAGGAATTTCTATTGTATAGAAAAAGGGGAATGATAGAACTCGAAGAGGTTCGAGAAACACCCACAATTGTAGAACCCACAGCCGAAGAGCCAAGAGAAGAGATACAAGCTCCTAGAAGATCCGAGAGAGTCTCGAGACCACATATGAGGTATGGTCTGCTTCTTGAAGAGGGCCATGATGAGCCTAACCATGGATGTGATCCAAAAACCTTCAAGGAAGCGTTTTCTGATGTCGATTCATCCAAAAGGCTTGAAACTATGGAATATGAGATGAATTCCATGCATTCGAACCAAGTGTGAAATCTTGTGGATCCACTTGAGGGAACTGTTCCCATAAGGTGTAAATGGATTTACAAGAGGAAAGTTGGGGCGGATCAGAAGGTATTGACCTTCAAAGAACGATTGCAGGCAAAAGGATATACTCAAAGACAAGGAGTTGACTTTGAGGAAACCTTTTCTCCAGTTGCAATGTTTAAGTCTATAAGGATTTTGCTAGCCATAGCTGCATGGTATGACTATGAGATATGGCCGATGGATGTAAAGACAGTCTTTCTTAATGGGGATATTAAGGAAGAGATTTACATGTCTCAACCTGAAGGGTTTACATCTATCGGAAGTGAGCATATGGTATGCAAACTACAGAGATCTAGTTATGGTATAAAGCAGGCATCTAGGAGTTGAAACCTCAGATTCGATAATACAATCAAAGATTTTTGTTTTACTAAGAATCTTGAGGAACCCTGTGTGTATAAGAAGGTCAGTACGAGTGCTGTGACATTCCTGGTGCTTTATGTTGATGACATTCTACTCATTGAGAATGATGTAGAGATGTTGCAATCAAATAAAATATGGTTAGCGAGTAAGTTCTCGATGTAGGACTTGAGTGAAGCATCTTTTGTATTGGGAATACAAATCTATAGAGATAGATAAAGAAGATTGCTTGGTCTCACCTAGTCCACATACATTGATACCATCGGGAAGCGGTTCTCGATGGATGAGTCCAAGAGAGGACATCTACCTATGTGTCATGATGTGTCCCTATCCAAGTCTATGTCTCCCAAGACTGATTCAGAGATAGCGGCCATGACAAGCATTCCTTATGCATCTGCAATTGGTAGCATGATGTATGGGATGATATCTACACATCCTGACGTGGTTTTTGCACTAAGTGTAGTGAGTAGATATCAATCAAACCCTGGTCTTCCACACTGGAAATCTGCGAAAGACATCCTCAAGTATTTGAGAAGGACCAATAAGTATTTCTTGGTCTATGAGGGTGGAGAACTGAAATTGGAAGGCTATACCGCCTCTAGCTTCAAAAGCGATATCGATGAATCGAAGACAACCTCTGGGGTCGTATTCATGCTCAATGGTGCTGCTGTTTCTTGGAAGAGTTCCAAGCAAGACAGTACTGCGGATTCCACCACTGAGGCCGAATACATTGTTGCATCAGCTGCAGCAAAGGAGGCTGTTTGGTTAAGAAATTTCGTCCAAAAGTTGGGCATCATTCCTAATAGAGTTGCTCCTGTCCCGGTGTTTTGTGACAACACGGGAGCCATTGCTTAGGCGAAGGAGCCAAGGTATCATCATAAATCCAAACATGTATTTAGAAAGTACCACATCCTCCGAGAGATTGTTGAAAGAGGAGAAGTGTCAATTGACAAAGTCGGCTCTGCAGATAATGTTGTTGATCCACTAACTAAGCCATTACATGGACCACTATTCAAAGAGCATCGCGAATCGATGGGTTTGAAGCATATAGGTAGTTGGCTCTAGTGCAAGTGGGAGATTGTTAGAGTAGGTGCTCGTCGAGCCAAGTGTTGGCCGTTGGTTTATGTTGAAACTCTATGTATAAACAATCTTTATTCTAATAATATTTGAAATTATTGTTTTGGCACATATTTATATGTATACCCATGCTAGTTGCGTAGATAAAGTCCTTGAATATACAAATAGTAGAAAGAATATGAGATGCTCATATGATGAGTATCATGAAACTCAAATTTGGAATATTGTATATTCTAAACAGTTCCTAGTCGATTCAGTCGTCGCTAAGAAGGATAAAGGCCGCTTGAGCTTGAGACTAGTATCTGCGATGTGAGTATCATAATTCATTTGTAGGGGACATTGTGATGTCCGAGCATGCAGATAGGTGCTCCTTGTAGAGTGAACTTAACAACCCTCCATAAAGGACTTTCCAAGTGGTTCCCACCTATCGAGTGAAAACGTCCTAGTTTATGGTTGTACACCATGAGTCTTTATGACACGGGACAACATTGAGACTCTATATGCTAGCATTACACTTTGACTTGTTTACCGACTCATATGGTGTCATCAGGTGGCAAGGTTGGGTGTTCTGTCGAAACATATCGGAGTCGATGCATTGTCGTCGGGGATTCTCCGCTTACCTTCGGGTATGGATATCCTATGTGTATGTAGTTTTGAAATCTCTGATCAGAGTTTTGGTGGTAATTATGAAAGGGTTTCATAGATTACACCATCGATGCAACTACAACATGACACATAGTATCGATTCTTTGGCAACTCTAGATATACCAATAGTTGTCGAATCGGTCGGGATATATGAGATGAAAGGACCGTACTGTACGCTAACCATACTAGATTGGTTCTTGCAAGCACTATCATTTGATACCTAGGGAATCATGTAAGCGATGCTGCTAGGCGTTTAACATGATAGGTTGGGTACTATCAGACTTGAGTTCTGACATTCCTATTATCAAGGAGTTGATAAGTAAGAATGGAGCAACTGGGGTATGCTCGTATAAGGACAATTTTAGTCCCGAATCATATTGAGATGTGAACCCACGGCTAGTTGTATCATTGAACCATTGAGGGCCACACAAGTCCTAACTTTCTAGATCTCGTTGTAAAGAAAAATAGTTCAATGTGTTGAACGGCTTATACAGGAGTTTATAAGCACAAAGAAAAATAGAAGTGTGACTTCTATAAGGAGAATGTAACTTTTAATTTGTAATAGTGTTCCTAAAATAAAAGTTGGCCAAATAAATAATGTATTTGAACATTGTGATTTTCATAAACATTATTATGGACTATATTATGGACTATTTGAGACCAATAGGAAATAATTTGTCAACTAGTGGGCTTGAGTAAAATCAAGTAAGGATTAATTGGTCTCAAATTTTTTTGAGACAATTAAATTAAAGTCCATGAACTTTGTAGTTGTTACAAGCCCAAATAGAATTGCATGCTTGGAAGGTGAAGTGTTGGAGGCAAATTTTTCATTAAACAAAGCATGGAATGCACATGCTATTTTTTACTTTTTCATACACCAAGAAAGTTTCCTCCCCTTCTCTCCAACAACACTAGGGCCCAAATTTTCTCCCAATATTCTCCATTTTTCTTCTTCAATTGTTGAGGATTGCATACCCTTCTAAAAAAATTTTTTTCTAATTTTTCTAGTACAAAATTAGAGGGGATCTTCTTTGTTGGTGGTGGGCTTTATTTTTGAGCAAGAAGTGCTCAAGAGAAACTTGTAGATTGTCTACCCATTGAAGAGCTAAGATGTCTAAACACACTATGAATATCATTTTTGTGTTTTTACTATTAGCTACACACACTAGTGGGTGCTCGTTTTTCCTCTTGTAAAAATATAATTTTTCGAAATTCCGTTACGCATCCGGGCACCGTAACCGATCCTCTTTCAAGTGGTATCATGAGCCATGGTTACTATTTTGTGTAGCACATACATGATATTATATTGAGGTCAATTTCTAACCACATGAGATAATCGTCACGACAAATCAAAGGCCGCTTTTGGGGGNTCTAATGTAGTTGTAGATGCTTTGAGCTGAAAAATAATAGCCGTAGCATAGTTGACAGTACAGAGACCTCTTTACTTGGAGATGCAGAGGTTGATCCTGGAGGTTTGTTCTAGTGATAGAATTCCTAGATTATCCACACTGATCATTCAGTCTTCCTTGACCGATCAAATTCGTAATGGACAGTGTTTTGATGATCAGTTGCAAAAATGGAGACTGAGAGATGAATCCAAGGGCAGAATGATCTATACAGTGGTTGATGGGATTATTAGATATAGAGGTNAATAAAATAAATATTTGAAGTTGGACTTTAATTTTTTTTTTAATTTTTTTTATAGTAAATGGTGATTTACATGAAATTCGGTCATAAATAANTTCCATTCATTCAGGGAGTACAAAGATGTATAAGGATCTGCAATTGCTCTACTGGTGGTCAGGTATGAAATGAGACATTTGACGATTTGTATCTAAATGTCTAACTTGTCAACAGGTTAAAGCAGAGCATCAAAGACCAGCAGGACCTCTCAAGCCACTTCTCATTCCTGAGTGGAAGTGGGAGAATATTACCATAGATTTTGTAATGGGATTGCATAGATCAGTGAGGAGATCTAATGCCATTTGGGTGATAGTCGATCGACTTACGAAGTCTGCTCATTTTCTACCGATTAAGATGACTTTTACATTGACACAATATGCAGAGTTATACATCCAAGAGATAGTCAGACTTCATGGGATCCCAGTTTCGATTGTGTCTGACAGAGACCCAAGGTTCACATCATATTTTTGGAAGCGTCTGCATACAACCATGGGAAACAAGCTACCATTCAGTACAGCTTTCCACCCTCAGACATATGGACAATCAGAGAGGGTGATTCAGATTTTGGAGGACTTACTGCGTGCTTGTGTGATCGATTTTCATGGAAGTTGGGAATCGGAGCTGCCTCTAGTAGAGTTCATCTACAACAACAGTTTCCAATCGTCGATAGGTATGGCTCCATATGAAGCTTTGTATGGAAGAAAATGCAGATCGCCAATTCATTAGGATGAAGTTGGCGAGAGGTCAAAGATTGGGCTAGATATTGTTCAGCAGACTGCAGACATGGTAGTACAAATCCGAGACAGGATGTAGATTGCTCAGAGTAGACAAAAGAGTTATGCTGACAGAAGGCGGAGAGATCTTGAATTTGCTGTAGGAGATCATGTGTTTTTAAAGATAGTACCTATGAAAGGTGTTATGAGATTTGGAAAGAAAGGCAAGTTGAGCTCGAGATTCATAGGGCCATTCGAGATTCTCAACCAGGTGGGGACACTAGCTTATCGTGTAGCTCTACTGCCGAATCTGGCTGAATTGTACAATGTGTTTCATGTTTCTTTGTTAAGGAAATACATGGCGAATCCTTCGCATGTTTTGAACTTTGAACCATTGCAGCTTACTCCTAACCTGTCTTATGAGGAAAGACTTATTCAGATCTTAAGCAGACATGAAAGAAAACTACGGAACAAAGTTATCAGTCTGATCAAAGTCAAGTGGCTGCATCATTTAGATGAAGAAGCTACCTTGGAGTCAGAAGCCGAGATGATAGCTCGTTACCCCGAGTTATTTGGTAAGTTATAATTTCAGGGACGAAATTCAATTTAAGTGTCGTAGATTGTAACGCCCCGAAAATTTAATAGTACACGTAAAATCAAACATGATGTATTTATATTATTTTAAATTATGCATGCACCATATTTTAATTGTTATAAATATATATACGCAATTACATATTATTTTATTCATGTATATATTTAATTGTATTATTTGAGTTCAAGTTTTTCAGGCAAATACACGAGATCGGACCGGGGATAGGATATTTGAGATATTTATTTTTTAGCCAAATTCACTGTCCAAAATTATTTTTTAGTTATGGAGTATTTTATTTTATGACAATTAGTATTTTATTTTTCATTAATTGTTGTGAAACTTTTATAAATTTAGGAATATTTTATTTATCAGTTTTCAAGACTCGAGTAATCTAAAATTTTATTTTGATTACACCATATATTGATTAATTAGTTTAAACCTAATCAATATATTTAAATTATCCCTATAATATCCTAAATCCACCCCACTTGCCTCAAATTTCAAGACTTTGGCCAAGTCTTTTCCGGAAGAAACTTCACATGCCCATCAATTCTCCTCCATTTCCCCTCATTAATTCCCTTCTCTCCTCACGTGTTCTTGAGCTCCATTTCCATCGGTTCTACCATTTGAGAATAACAAGAAGCTCCAAATTTCTTCCTCGTGTCCGGATCGTCGAGATTTGCGAGATTCTCTACGTTTCAAGACCAAAGGCATGTATATTACATTTTTTTTCTCATCAATCAAGGAATAGTATGGATTTTCAAGCATTCATGTTTGTGTGAAACATTTTCATGCAAGTATGTTCAATATTTATGTTCATGTTAAGATTATACACTTGTTTCTCACGTTTTCATGTTGTAGGCGATGTTGAATGGTTCAGCTAACAAAAAGGCTTAGATCATGTTCATATATGTATTAGACCAATATTGGTATGTTGGTTGAGGATTAATAG
The DNA here is from genome assembly GCF_012295235.1 of Primulina huaijiensis. Lineage (NCBI taxonomy): Eukaryota > Viridiplantae > Streptophyta > Magnoliopsida > Lamiales > Gesneriaceae > Primulina > Primulina huaijiensis. The sequence continues at coordinate 14,275,535 of NC_133307.1, forward strand.
CAATTGGGTGGTAAGAGTTGATAGCATGAGTTCATTGTGCATTGGGTTTTTGGGTGTGTATTTTACTTTCATTGTTTCGAAAACTAGTATCAATCAGTTTATTTTCTGAAAAACTTTTCAACCTAAAAGTTGTAGTTCGTCATGTTCTCTTTGATTCAATACCAAATTCGTAATTTTTGAATAATAAATGAGGGAGATATGATTTTTCTTGCAAAACCGCACAATCTGTCCGAAGAATATTTTTGACAACAAACTCTTGAAATTTGATCTTTTGTATTTTAAATTCTGGTAACTATCCGCACATTTTCTGAAAAATACTTTCAACACAAAAATTGTAGTTTATTATGTTTTTTTGATTCGATGCCAAATTCGTAATTTTTTGACAAGAAACAAAATAGTTCTGATTTTTCTCGTAAAACTGCTCAAGCTGTCTTAATTGTGCGAGAATATCTTTGTTCATGTTTTTGGTGTGTATTCGGGTTTGAGATCATTTCCTGAGTGGTTTTGAGCAGTGTCATGGTCTTAATAAGTGTCTTAGGGTCGAGTCTAAGTTTTTGTTCGAGGTTGATTCGAGTCGGTTTGTGTTTATAAATTTTATTGTTTCCGTAAGCTGTAAAGTGTCATTTCTTAGGATTGGCTAGAGTCGTAAACTTTCTTATTTTATTTTGGGTTGTTCGAAAGTGTTTTGGTCATGGTTTGGGTTTTTGGACAGTAAGTTAACATGTTGTTTAAGGTTGATTCGAGTATCGAGTCAATTGGTAGATCATATGTCGTCGAATGAATTTTGGGAGTTACACGTATAAGATTTTGGACTAGTTTTGAGTTGTATGTCAAGTTCAATTACAGCGAACCCAGGAACAATCCAACGAAGTCTACAAAGTTTGTAAGTATGATATCAGGTATGACGTGTCTTAAAAGTATATTTTTGAGATATTGAACTGTCTTGTGGCCACTTATTTTACGGATTTGGAATGCAGGTATCGTGACTGGTGGACACTCCAAAATACGGGTTAGGAACCCAGAGTACACGTATCTGGCGAACTATCCAATAGATTCAGTTATATATGTTATGCTTGGACATTCAGACCCAGAACTTGGATGATCCTTGCAGGCCTAGTACTATGGTATAATTTGATCAAACGATTCATGTATGCCACAATTCGAAAAGCAGATCTCAATATTATGAACAGTATATTCCGGCCTCACACAGTTTCATGCCAGTTATGTTCTCTTCATATTATGACATATTTATGTTGAGATTACAGTTTGTTATCAGGAAATTATTTTCATGTATAGAAGCCAATTCATACATACTCATTTATTCATGTTCAAGTTACCATGTATCAAATTTGTTAAAATCACATGATTTTTATTACGTATTATTTGTTATACACGTATATATTTGATTGATGCAGATGTTGTTGATGAGGAGGCTAGGGGCGGTGATCAGGGAGTGGTCTCGGACTGTGGCAGTTGGAAACCCGAGGGCCGTCAGTGTTGTATTTATTTATGTATTTTATAAACTTGAATTTGCAGTACTCTGATATTATTAAACCGAATTGTGTATTTAAAAAAAAGTACTTATTTATGTTGCATGAGTGTATTTTATTTTTAGTAACGACTCGAGTTTGTATTATTAAAAAAAATTTTATTTCTTCCGCAAATTTTTTTTTTAAAAAAAAGAAAAATCTGGTTCGTTACAAAAATGGTTTGATTTGGGTTGAAAAAGGGTTATTAGGTGTTAATAAGCTATGGTTAAAGTTTGGTAGAGTTTGGTAGAGTTAATTCGGGTTAAAACCGGGACTTCGATTCAAGTTTTAAAACGAATTACGAATTTAGTCGAGGGACTTAAGTTTACGTCTAAGAAATGTTTGTGGATGTATTTTAAGGTGCTGTGGTAAGTTTGGATGGATTCGGGTCGTCATTTTATGGTCTAATGTTAAATTGGGAAAGTTAGGGTTTCAATGGCAAAACGATCATTTTACACCTGAAAACTGTTAGACGTCCTGACAGTGTCCTAAATACCCTAATGAATGTTAAAATGTTTATTTTTAAAGGTTATGTAGTTTTGTGATGATAAACGATAAATGTTAAAGAATGAGTTGCATGCTTGGTTTCAAGAAAATGTTATATACATGAATTTTTATAATTGATGGATATGATAAATTGTTTTGATGGAGGTGATTCGATTGTGACAAATATGAATACGAATATGAAATGATATGATGACATGTAAGGCCAAGGCTAAGTTGAAGGGGGAGAGTGTCGCTGATGTCCCCTCCGCCAGGTACCATGGTAATACGTAAGATTGATTAATCGACAAACAACTGAAACAAAATTCACAATTAATGATGAAAGATAATGTTTTAAAGTTTATGAATGTTCATGGTAAAGATATCTTACTAAAATTATTGTCACTGTTGTATGTGGATGTATACCTATTACTTGTTATCATGGTTAAGTTTTTCTGTGTCATTAGACTCACTAGGTGTGAATGATGCAGATGAGGATCTTTATAATGATATTGGAGGACTTGATGGTTGAACGGACTGGACTGATGGTGCACATAACCCGAGGACCATTACTAGTTTTCCGCAATATTATGATTTTAAAGTAATTTAAAGATTTTATGATTTTCATTCTTTTGAGTGGTTTTTTAGAGGATTTAAGAGTTTATGCTATTTTTGAAAAATTATAGCTTTAGGTTTTTGTTTGACGATTTTACTTTTTGCACTGCGTTTTGGATTTTGAGTAAAATAGTTGATTGAGTTATTTTAAATTATGCAAAGTAAATATACATGTATATAAGTAGTTTAGGTCGAAAGCTTCAAAAAAAATGTTCTATTATATTTTTAAAAAAATGAGCAGTAGACGTTTAAGCTACAGATAAAAAAATGAAGTAAGAACTAAGTTGTGAGATTTGTAAACTGAATAAACTTGAAAGTAAATCGCAGATGACTTATAGTTGTTCTTGAATGTTATTCTGTTGGTGTTTCGTTACCTTTCTTCATCTGAACTCATCAGCTATAAATAGTCTTGATTCAAACGTTCACATTGAATGCACTTAATGATTAATATCCGTTGAATCATCTTCTAGTCCATGTAGATGAATTTTTCTGACAGTGATACAATGTATCACACTTGCTCTGCTTCATCTGTTCTACTTTGGTACGGACTGTCGGTTTGTTTTCTGAGTTTCAAATTACATCTGATGACGTTGTTAACTGATCAGGAGTCAAACTGATCGACTGATCAGTTCAGCTGGACTATATCAATTTTAACTGATGTGTTCTCAGTTTGAACACTTCTTTTGAGTTATGTCATTTCAGTTCAGCTTTGTGAAGTCTTCAATTTTGATCTTCTATTTGTTTAGCGAACTTTGAATCATCAATTTTATGACTTATTTATACTTATATGGAGAGTTTGCCCAAAGAATCCGACCAAGAGAGCTTTGTTGGCTAGGTCCATACTTTCGAGATGGTGTCCGCAACACACTTCATGTATTTCCCGGATAACGTAATTAGCTTTGCCTTTCCCTAAACATTTTAGAAGGGTTTGAGAGAAAGACCTCTAATATAAGATGTCTTTGATCATTACAAATCAAAGACCTCTTCTTTTGGTTTCTCGAGCATGCTTTTCTTCATGTGTAAGTTTTTCATATTTGAAGTACTGTTAGAGGTCATACCTCCAATCTTCTTCATGCACGCTCTCGTTTATTGCAATCAAATGTTCTAATTGAGAGACAATTTCCCGACCTGTCAGATCGGGTTCTGTTGGTCGGACGAAAGAGCTAGTCTGCTCTTCATTATCAACACGAGGTATTAACTCCAGAATGAGTTTGGAAAATTATTCTTTGGCCTTATCAAGCGCTTGAGCATATTTAACCATTTTATCATTCTTTACCTTGAACTTACCATTACTTTGTTTTATAGCCAATTGGGAGTCCAAATACAAAATAACTCAAAAATTCCCAAATATCAGGCCGCTTTTAGCCCCATAAAAGTGCCTCATATTCATCTTCGTTATTTGATGCTTGGAAATCTAGCCAAATAGAAATCCCTATTTCCTCTACCCCTGGGGAGTTGATCACAATGTCGACCACATTTATCGTTTCACAAGAAGATTTGTCCACGAATATCTTGTAATGTTCTTCATGTTCTATCAAACGTCCACTCGTTTTTCATTAAAATATAATAGAAATTTTTTTTCTTTCTAATTCATTCGACCGAAACACTAAGCATTTAAAAAATGAATATTTTGCACCATTTAAAAATAACTCAACCAACTATTATTTGAAAATTCAAAAGAAATTAATTCAAAGAATAAAATCTTAAAACGTTAACCAACCTAAACTAACATTATATTATTTCAAAAATAAACTTAACTCTATCATCTTTTTAAAAACCTCTCAGAAGCATCATAAGTCATAAAATCTTTAAAGTAGCTTAAATCTTAAACATAACTTTGCAGAAAACTAACGACGGTCCTCGGGTTGTGTGCACCTTCATTCCAGTAAGATCAACTACCAAGACCTCCATTAACATCAATCTCATGCTCACCTGTATCGATCACACTTATTGAGTCTATTGACTCAGCAAATCTTAATCATGATAACAAGTAATACATATACATTCACAAGCAATAGCAAAAATATTTTTACTTAAAATAGCTTTTCATTAACATAAACTTTAACATTTTTTTTTCAACATATCATATCATGTTTTCTTTCATCATATACATATATGTTTCCCTTTTTATTGAATTCAGATCTTCAATTGTGACCTTCATATTAGCTGAAGGTCGAAGGATCCATCTACGTATTACCACGGTACCGGACAGTGGGGACATCAGCGACACTCTCACCTGTCAACTGAGCCTTGGCTTTATCATCTTATCATCGTATTAGTAAAAATCAATTCACATCCTTCAACTTTTCATATTTCCATTAATTATAAAAATTCATGCACATATAAATCATTTTTCTTTTAAACCAATTATGCAACATGTCTTTTAGCATTAACATTTCATCATAAAATTCCATAAATATTTAAAATAAATATTTTAAAATATAATACAACATCCAGGGCACTGTCAAAACGTCTATCATTTTCTAGGTGTAAAATAACTGTTTTGCCCCTCGAATTCTAATTTTTCCAATTTATCCTTAGACCTTAAAACGACAATCCAATCAATCCAAACTTAACATATGATCTAAAAATACACCTATAAATATTTACGTATGCAAAAGCTTCTCGACTAATTTCTCAATTTGTTTACAAACTTAGACGTGCATCCCTGTTTTGACTCGTACAAAGTCGAAACTTAGCCAAAATTTACCAAACTTGGACCATAGCTTAATAAAACTTAAATAATCCATATACAACCAAATTCAAGTCAATCCAGATCCATGACCAATCCTAGGACTCCTACTGAACTTCAGCACCTATTTTCGAAAACCCTAGGTTGTATTGCCATGCATGCTTCGACCCTAGCCTGCAAGCAATTCGACCAACCTAGTTGACAACCCTAGGACCCTACTGGACCGCTATAGACCCTACTGGACTGAACTTGAGAAGCCTAAAACCCGAAACCCCTCAACATGTCCCAAACGCATGCGCGATGCTCCATGCTCGTGCGATCGCCCTAGCCATATTCTCGGCCATTGTGCACCCACCCTAAGACCATCAGACAGCCCCTTTAGGTCTCCTGGACATTCCCTAACAGCAGCCAAGTGTTGTGCTCCTCAAGGACTCCTATCCCCACCCTAGTCCCCAAAAAATAGAATTTTTGTTCTTATCTGTTCCCTATCTTTTCCAGCCTTCAAGCATGCTCCTAAGGGTTCTTAATCATGTGGTAAAGCATCCCTTCAAGTTCCCCTACCATGGAAGTCTTTGTGTGCATCACTCAGTTTAAAAAAAGAAAACTCTAGTTTCGTGCATGTAAATCCATAAAAACGAAAATATACAAAGTGTATCATGTTTTTCATGCAATCATGTATCAAATACGTAATATGGTGTGACAGATAAGAAAAAAATATTAAGGCGTGCTTTTGCGTATATTACGCTCGAAAACAATTTGGCGATGCGATGAACGTTGGCGGAGAGGCGACGCTTGCTGAATTTTTCTTCAAAATTTCATGAGTTTCCTTCTCAAATTCTCGTGTGTGCGTGTGTCTTGGAGAGGGGAGAGTCCTAGTAATTATTTAGATGGGAATAGGAGTGTGTTGAGGTATTGGGGAGGGTTTGTTAGCTTTTTATTTTAACTCATGGTGCAAGCTTGGGCCCATTAGCAAAGTATAATAGACCCATTAAGCCCATTATTCATCATTAAAAATATTTTGTTTAGAAAGTTTGTGAAAATATTAGCCGAGTTTTTGAAAAGTTCATATTTTTGTTGAAAATCGAATACTATTTAAAAATACGACCCGACGTATAAAAACACTTCAAAACACCTCATTTTCGAAAATTCCATTTTAAATACACCACACATTAATCAATTAAAAATAATCATTTAATAAAATATTTTCTCTCATATGGTCCCCGGTCTCCGTTCCTCGATCGCGTTTCGAATAACCTTTTAAAAACACAGTTTGATGCATTCTAAAATAAAAATACATTCTAAACATGTAATCATGCATATCATAATTAATTCATGCTACTAAAAACATTTAATTGGTCATTTTTCATTTTTCTTAGATTTGCATGCAGTTGGATTATGTCGTCGTTTTTTGGACCTTACAATTTTTCCCTCCTTTAAATGAAATTTTGTCCTCGAAATTAAAACTCGCTGAATAACTACGGGTAGCGACTCCTCATGTCTCTCTCGGTCCCTCAAGTAGCTTCTTCCTTCGAGTGATTTAGCCACATGACTTTGACCATTTGAATAACCTTGTTTCAGAGTATTCTTTCTTGCCTACCCAAAATTTGTGTAGGTCTTTCCTCGTGTTACATATTTGGGATCTATTTTAGAGGCTTATGATTTAGTACATGTGAAGGGTTCGATATGTACTTTCGCAGCATCGAGATATAGAGCACATTGTGTACTCCAGCTAGCATCGGTGGCAACACCACTCTATAGGCAAGTGTTCCAACCATCTCCAAAATCTCAAATGGTCCTATGAACCTTAGACTAAACTTGTCTTTCTTTCCAAATCTCATAACACCCTTTATTGGTGCTATTTTCACAAATACGTGGTCACCTACGGCAAACTCTAGCTCTCTTCGTTGTTTGTCGGTGTAGCTCTTTTGTCGGCTTTGCGCAGTCTTCATCCACTACAAAAAAAAAAGCCTACGACAACGGTTTTTCACCGTTGTTGTAGGTCTTTTAAAACTGTTGTTAAAGCTCATATGGTTAAAGGGTGCGCTCAAAGACAACGGTTTTTATCCGTTGTTGTAGATACAATTTGCAACGATTTTTGAAACATCGTCACAAATAAAATTAGCGACAGATTTGTTAAAACCGTCGCTAATTAGCGACGGATTATTCAAAATCGTCGCTAAAATTAGCGACGGTTAGTTAATGATTTTCATCGCTAAGTTTAGCGACGGTTAGTTAGTAATTTCTGTCGCTAATATTTTCAGTAAAATAAAAAAAATTACTTTTAATAATTTAATAAATCTAAAAAAACTTGTAATTTGAATAGAATAACAATATTTGAGATCTTAATTAAAAATTTAGCAAAAAATAAAGCGAAAAAATTTACCCCAAATCGAAACTAAAATCATGTAAGAAGAAAATTTTAAGTGTTGTGAAGTGGTGTGTTGAAATGGACCGAATGTGGGGATATTTATAGAAGATTTGCGATGATTAGCGACGGTTTAACCAAGAACTGTCGCATTTTTAAAATTTGCGACAGTTTTTTTTTAACCGTCGCTATATTTAGCGACGGTTCTGCTAAAAGTGTAGCTAAAATTAGCGACGGTTTCAAAAACTTTTCGCTAATTTTAAACATGCGACGAATTAACGTAAAACTATCGCTAATTATAGCGACGGATGTTATACCGTCGCTAAATTTAGTTATGGTTTTCAGCAAAACCGTCGTTATTTTTAAATTAGCAACGGTTACCGTCGCTAAATACGTTGTAAATCACACTATTCAACAACGGTTTAAGAAAACCGTTGTCGATTGTCCAAAAAAAACACGCTAATAGACAACAGTTCTATAAATCATTGTCTTTGACCCTAAAAAACGTTCAAAGACAACGGTTTACAAAATCGTTGTCATTGACCCTAAAAACCGTTGTCTTTGACACCTAAAAAACAACAATTTTTATAAAACCGTTGTCTTTTGCTTAAAAAGAGCACCTACGAGAACGGTTTTCATTAAAACCGTTGTCAAAAATCATACGACAACGGTTTTAGTAAAAACCGTTGTCGTAGGTGCGTTGTTGATTTTAATTTTTCTTGTAGTGATCCTATCTCGGATTTTTTCTACTAGCTCCAGTGTTTGCTTGATCGAGTCCGAACCAAATTCTCCTCTTTCGCCAACCTCATCCCAATGTATAGGTGATCTACACTTCCTTCCATAAAGTGCCTCGTAAGGAGCCATTCCTATAGATGATTGGTAACTATTGTTATAGGTAAAATCCATTAGAAGTAACTTCGGTTCCCAACTTCCTTGGAATTGAATCACACAAACTCAGAGTAGATCCTCCAAAATTTGAATTACTGTTTCAGACTGACCATCAGTTTGAGGATGGAATGCTGTACTGAATAACAACTTTGTCACCATTGTTGCGTGTAGAATTTTCCAAAAATATGATGTAAATCTAGGGTCTCGGTCAGAAATGACACACTGGAATTCCATGCAGTCGGAATATCTCTCGAATATACAACTCTGCAATTGTGTCAAGGTGAATGTCGTCTTGATAGGTAGAAAGTGCGTTGATTTCATAAGACGATCAACAATCACCCATGTGGCATTGTATCCCTTGAGAGTCCTCGGCAGTCCCACAACAAAGTACATAGTAATATTTTCTCATTTCCACTCGTGGATAGGTAGTGGCTTAAGCTTTCCGGCTGGCCTCTGATGCTCAACCTTAACTTGCTGACATGTCAAACACTCGGACACGAAACGTGAAATGTCTCGTTTCTTGCCCGGCCACCAATACAACAACTGTAAATCCTTGTACATCTTCGTACTTCTAGGATTAATGGAGTACGGGGTATTGTGAGCTTCTTTCATAATAACCGCTTGGAGTGAATCACCACTAGGAACCCAGAGTCGATCTCGATATCAAACTATGCCATCCTCTTCAGAATAGAGCTTCCGACCCTTAGCTTTATCCCTCAGTCTCCATTTTTGTCATTGCTTATCAGAAGACTAACCTTCTCGAATTCTATCCCTCAGAGTCGACTGAACTGTCATAGTATCAAGATTGGGGGCCTCACCCCTAGCATATATTGTAGGCTCGAATCGCTGAATCTCTGACTGCAGTGGTCTTTGAAGTGATAATTGAGAAATAACCGGGGTCTTTCTGCTCAATTCATCTGCAACTACATTAGCTTTGCTCGGACGATAGTTAATATCGCAGTCGCAGTCCTTTACCATCTCTAGCCATCTTCTTGCCTCATGTTTAACTTTTTTTGGGTGAAGAAGTACTTCAAACTCTTATGGTCAGTGAAAATCTTGCACTTCTCCACATATAAGTAATGTATCCAAATTTTGAATGCAAACACTACTGCCGCAAGCTCTAGGTCGTGTGTCGGGTAATTCTTCTCTTGAACTTTCAAATGTCTACACGCATAAGCTATAACTTGGTTGTTTTGCATGAAGACTGCGCCCAAACCAAGTTTCGAAGCTTCCGTATAAATAAAATACTCTCCTTGCCCTGATGGCATTGACAGAACTGTCGCTGAAGTCAAAGCTCGCTTCAACTTCTCAAAACTCTCTTCGCATTCGGATCCCTGAATAAATTTTGCATTCTTCTTCGTCAAAGAGGTCAAGGGTACCTCAATAGATGAGAATCCTTGAATGAACTTTCGGTATTAGCCAGCTAGACCCAAGAAACTACGGATCTCAGTTACGCTATTCAGTACTAGCCATTCTTTAAATGCCTCGACTTTTTCTTTTAAACCAAGCATGCAACATGTCTTTAAGCATTAACGTTTCATCATAAAATTTCAAAAAACTTAAAATAAATATTTTAACATAAAATACAGCATTCAGGGAACTGCCAGGACGTCTATTATTTTTCAGGTGTAAAATAACCGTTTTACCCCTAGAATTCTAACTTTCCCAATTTATCCTTGGACCTTAAAACGAAAACCCAATCCATCCAAACTTAACATATGACCGTAAAATACACCCATAAATATTTCTTAGATGTAAACTAAAGCTTATCGACTAATTTTCCAATTCATTTTTAAACTTAGACGTGCATCCCGATTTTGATTCGTACGAACTCGAAACTTAGCCAAAATTTACCAAACTTGGGCCATAGCTTAATAACAACTAAATAACCCATATACAACCCAATTCAAGCCAATCTAGACCCATGATCAAGCCTAGGACTCCTACTGAACTTCAGCACCTATTTTCGAAAACCCTAGGTTATATTGTCATGCAACCTTCGACCGTAGCCCTCAAGCAACTCGACCATCCCCAAGTTGACCAACCTAGGACCCTACTGGACCCCTGTAGACCCTATTGTACCAAACTTGAGAAGCCTAAAACCTGCGGCCCCTCAACCCGTCCCAAACGCATGTGCGCGGCTCCATGCTCGTGCGATCGCCCTAGCCATCGTCCCGACCATCGTGCAGCCACACTAAGACCATCACACATCCCTTTTAGGTCTCCTGGACGTGCCCTAACAGCAGCCAAGTGCCGTGCTCCTCAAGGACTCCTAGCCGAACCCTAGTCCCCAAAAAATAGAATTTTCATTCTTATTCCTTCCCTATCTTGTCCAGCCTTCAAGCATGCTCCTAAGGGTATTTAATCAGGTGGAAAAACATTCCTTCAAGTTCTCCTACCATGGCAGCCCCTCTGTGCATCAATAGGAAGAGTTTTAAAAAAAAGCGCTAGTTTTGTGCATGTATAGCCATAAAAACGAAAATATACAAAGTGTATCATGTTTTTCATGCAATCATGTATCAAACAAATAACATGGTGTGATGGATGAGAAAAAGGAAGATTAAGGCATGCCTTTGCGTGTATTATGCTCGAAAATAATTTGGCGATGCGAGAAACGTTGGCGGAGAAGTAACCCTTGCTGAATTTTTCTTTAAAATTTCTTGACTTTCCTTCTCAAATTCTCATGTGTGCGTGTGTCTTGGGGAAGGGAGAGCCCTAATAATTATTTAGAAGGGAAGGGGCGTGTGTTTTCAGGTATTGGGGAGGGTTTGTTAGCTTTTGTTTTAATTAAAACTCATGGTGCAAGCTTTGGCCCATTAGCCAAGTATAATAGGCCCGTTAAGCCCATTAGTCATTATTTAAAATATTTTGATTAAGAACGTTTGTGAAAATATTAGCCGAGTTTTCGAAAAGTTCATATTTTCGTTTAAAATCAAATATCGTTTAAAAATACGACTCGGCATATAAAAACACTTCAAAACACCTTATTTTCGAAAATTACATTTAAAATACATAACAAATTAATCAATTAAAAATAATAATTTAATAAAATATATTCTCTCATATGGTCCCGGTCTCCGTTTTTCGATCGCGTCTCGAATAACCTTTTAAAAACACAGTTTTATGCATTCTAAAATAAAACTACATTTTAAACATGTAATTATGTATATTATAATTAATTCATGCTACTTGTACAACCCAAAATCAGTATACGTAAACGCTTGTATTTATTAAATTGTTAAATTATTTATTTAATTTTAAAATGATTTTTAACGATTAATGATTTATGATTTGATTATTTTAAAATATCACATGTTTATTTGATGCACGTTAAAACATTTTCTTGAGTTTTATGTTTCAAGCGAATATTCGACACGAGATCGGAAAAAGAGATCGGTGACGATTTAGGCGAGTTATGAGTAATGTGGTATTTTAATTCAAGTCAAGAAAATTGATATTTTAAGTGATGTATGAAAATTTTAAGCCTTTTTAAACCTAATTTAATTTATTAGGAGATTTTAAGATTTGAAACATTTCAAAAATACTAATTTGAATTTGAGAATTTTAATCTTGAAAATTTAGTATTCAATTATTATATTAAATCTTTAAGTGAGATTAAATAATTAGATTAGTAATATTTTATCACTAATTAATTTTTTGCCCCTAATTAATCCTTTAACTCACACACACACGTTACACACCCTCACACCCATCGACTGCACACACTTACACACACATTGTGTTTTCATTTTGGAGGAAGAAAACTAGGGTTCTTGAAATTCAGCTGCAGCCACCCCTTTCCCTTGCAAATTTCTAGAGATTTACGTCCTTTTTTCGAGCAATAATCGTGTAGCAAGAGTCTCCCGGTCATCTCCTGTAATCAACCGCGTCGGTAATCGTTATATTCGTGCGTTCTAACGCAAAAGCATGTATATTCTTTTATTTTTCTGCATCGATCTTGTTATTGTAAATATTTGGATGCATATTGTGTGTAAAAATTCGTTTATGTTATGCAAAATTCGAGCAATGATGTCGGAAACGATTTTGGAACAATTTTTAGATATCAAAAACAGAATCTGCTATCATTTCGAATCTTGCGAACTTTTGATCGGTCTTCTGGAAAACCTTTCAACATAAAAAATGTAGTACTTTTTGATATCTTTGATTTGAAAGTAAATTCGTAATATTCGAACAGGAGACGAGTGAGTTATGAATTTTTTCGTGTGACTGCTCAAACTGTTATAAAATGTATTCTTTTGTTTCTTGAGGATTTTGGTTGCACGCTTCCTTGGGACTGGATGGCGCTCGAGCGATAAAATTTTACCGCCCGAGCGCCAGGCCTTCTGGACGGGCGCGCTTGAGCGGTAATATATTACCGCCTGAGCGCCAGGCATTCTGGAATTTTAAAAAAAATGTTTTAGCATGTGCAGCAGTCGCCCAAGCGAGATCCAACGAAGGTCTCAATGCTATATAAGTATTTTCGACGTGTAAATGAAAATGCTATATGTTTTTTAGGTATGCGAATTGTCTTGTGACCAATTATGAACGGGTTTGGAATCCGGAGAACGTGTCCGAGGACCTCTCCACCCTGGTAAAGCATGACCGGGTTTTGGTCAGGATTGGGAAGTTGTAAAGCATGACTAGGGATCAATCCACCCGGTAAAGCAAGATCGGGGATCTTATGTACGTGGGAGTGGACGTTCGGTCGAAGCCACTCTATCAAGCCAAAACTCGCACTTGCTGAATTTTGCAAACAACTTCTTATCTTGCAGTACTTGCACTGCTGTCTTCAAATACCGACTATGTTCCTCTCTGCTCTTGGAGTAGATCAAAATATCATCAATGAACACAATCACGAATTGATCAAGATATGGCTGAAATACACGATTCATGAGATCCATGAAGATCGCTGACGGCCTGACCATAAATTCATAATGCCCATAACGAGTTCTGAACGATGTCTTATGAACATCCACCTCTTTCACTTCAACTAATGGTATCCAGAACGAAGATCAATCTTCGAGAATGTCTATGCTCCCTGCAATTGATCAAATAAATCTTCAATTCTTGGTAGAGGATATTTATTTTTGATAGTGAATCTATTCAATTCTCGATAATCGATACAGAGTCTCATACTGTAATCCTTCTTTTTCACAAAAAATATATGCGCGCCCCACGGAGAATAACTAGGACGAATAAAACCCTTGTCTAACAATTCTTGAATTTGATTTTTAATTCTTTCATTTCAGCGGGTACTAAATGATAAGCTTCTTTAGATATAGGTACTGTGCCCGACATAAACTCAATAGAAAATTCCACCTCACGGTCAGGTGGAATGCCAGAAACGTACTCAGGAAAGACACTAGGAAAGTCTCTGACAATATCAACATCCTCCAACTTCTGACTGATAGGAGCATGTGCGGTAGTGATACATGCTAGAAAAGCTTGGCATCCTCGTCTCATAAGTTTCCTCGCACATAGACAAGAGATAATGTGCGGCATTTTCTTTGTCATCGCCGCCTCAAAGACAAAATATTTCCCATTAGGCGGTCGGATAGACACTGATCTCTGAAGAAAATCAATCGAAGCTTCATTCGCTGATAACCAATCCATACCGAGTATGATTTCAAATTTAGGCATAGAGAGTACAATAAGATCTGTCCGAACCACATCTTTGAATAAACGAAGCTCCAAATTCTTCACCATACTCGTAGCGACCATTTGATCAACGGAAGGAATAGAGACTTTGAAACCCAATCCCATATCTTCGGGAATAATATTCCGTCGCTTAACGAAAGTCTCGGATATGAAAGAGTGTGTAGCTCCCGAATCTAGCAGTGCATAGGTAGCTACACCTAGAATGAATATCCTCCATGTTGCTACTACTTAAATTATAATTCACCCAAGTGTAGGTTGTCTGCAAGTAATATATTTCGTAAGTACGAGATCGATCCATATAGAGGTTATTTTAAGTTTAAATTTATTAATTTATAGATTACCAAATGCAAGAACGAAGTTTACAAATTATAAATTTTGTCAAGGCTCGAGGATTTATTCTTGGTTTATGCAATATTGTTTAACTAAAAGTAAAACAAAGAAGACCACCATAAATAATGGTTCCAAGAAAATTAAATATTTAAACACACACCTAATATAATATAGTTCCCACTATAGAAAATACCGAATTCACCGATATTTTATATATGGTACCTATGATTATATATATAACTATATAAATATATAACTGCATAAAATAAATGTTAAATTAAATCATTATATTTCATTTAGAACCGGCAGAGCCACGCTATTGCCTAAATGAAATATATGATTTAATAAGTTAGTTGCGGGAAAGTAAAAGTTAGNCAAGATAACCACTTCAATGGTATCAAGCATTTGATGTAAATTGATAACAACAAATAATTCATTTTTATACCTATAATAAAAACAAATTAGAAAAATGAAAAGAAATAAAGAAAGAATATACAAAATATAAATAATCTTACTTCACCAAGAATTCATACTCTTCACCTTGACATAATAGATTTAGCTTTCCATGAACTTACTTTTGATCAACACTAAAAACATCACTCATAATTTGGAAAATGAAAAATATATTGGAACTTAGAACTTTTATACACACTCACACTATATTTTACAATGAGATAGAATGATTCTCAAGCTAGCACAAGACCTCTATTTATAGGCCAAATGAGAGAAATGGTCAAAAATTCTATTAATGCAATGTAGTTGTAATAGTAGTCTTTGTCTCCTCCAACTTCAATTCCATGTCCTTTCTTCAATGCTTTGTTCCATGACTTTAATTACCTAATTTGACTCTGCTCAAAACAGCAAACATGTGGGGAATTGTCTGTAGATGAATTTGGCCACTTGGTTCACCTCATTTGGTTAAATATTGAAATAGTTATGAATTTTTTACTATATGCTGGTCATGGTGAAAGTAAATTTGTCCTCCTTTTGATATTTTCACAATTTGATCATCTTAACCAACTTTTTAGGCAATCATGTCTTCTGCAAAGTTGTAGATAATTTCTCAAGAATTCCAAATATGTTTGAATCAATTCCATTTGAGTTTTCTAGCTTGAGTTATCATTATTTTAGTAACACGTAGAAAACCTGAAAATAAAACATATTTAGTAAGACATTTAAATATAAACACACAATACTAAAATAACATAATTTTATAATTTTAATGAAACTTAAATTTTAAAATATAGGTTTTAACATATAATAAATTATTAATTTTAAGTTT
>NC_133307.1:14291954-14343439 GCF_012295235.1 Primulina huaijiensis
ATAATTAGATGTGTTTTTATTATTATTTTCACATTCTTCTGGCAAAGGTTTTAACTCCAATATGGGTGGTTCATCTTTGTTCTATTATTTTGCCTCAAATTATTTCTCTAATCCTTGTAACGAGTGATACCTGATAAAATCATCAAGATCAATTTCAATATTTTTTTAACAGTATCAATTGAACAAATATCTAATTGGTCACGAGTACTCCCTTATTGAATGTTTTCTTCCACAAGAATTTCAATAAGATTTCCATCTTCACTTTCTTCTCCTTTGTCATGTGGTTGTTTACAAAGATTAAAAACATTAAGCTCCAAGGTCATGTTACCAAATGACAACTTCATTATTCAATTCCTGCAATTTGTAAGAGCATTAGAAGTTGCTAAAAATGGACGACCCAAAATTACAGGAATTGCATTGCAAGCTTCGATAGGTTGTGTATCTAAAACTATGAAATCGACAGGATATACAAAGTTATCAACTTGGACCAACACGTCTTCTACCATACCTCTTGGCACTTTAACAGATCTATCGACAAGTAAAAGTGTTACCGAAGTAGGTTTTAACTCACCTAGATTGGTTCTTGATAAACTGAATATGGAAGTAAATTCACACTAGCTCCAAGATCAAGCAAGGCTTTTTTAATCTTTCGTTCTCCAATAATACATGAAATATTAGGACAACCAGGGTCTTTGTATTTCAAATTATTATTATTTTGAATAATTCCACTTATTTGTTCGGATAAAAATGCTTTCTTTTTCACATTCAATTTTCTTTTCACGGTGCACAAGTCTTTCAAAAATTTGGCATATGATGGTACCTGCTTTATTGCATCTAATAAAGGAATATTAACTTTTACTTGTTTAAAAATATCATATCTATCAGAATTCTAATTTGATTTTTTTGTAATTTTCAATGCATGAGGGAATGGTGGTGGCACTATCTGTTGATCCTCTTCTTCGCAAGTTATGGGTTCCACTTCCTTACGCTTTGGATTTGATTTATCATCATTTTCACAAGGTTCAAGAATGGATTTTTTCACTACCTTACCACTGCGAAGGGTAACAACAGATTTTACCTGATCCATCGATTGAGTTCCAGAAGTTCCGGTTTGTGAATGATGATCCTTGGGATTAGGCTGTGGTTGTGAAGGAAACTTACCTTTTTTATGAACATTAGGTGCAGATGGAAATTTAGCAAGAGTATCTTTCAAATCTGTCATGGTTTGAGCAGTTTGAGTATTGATAGACTCTTGCTTTGCAATGAATGAATTCAATATATCTTCCAAGTTCCTTTTAGTTGGAGGAACATAAGGTGCATAATTTTGAAAATTTTGTTGATTTTGGAAATGTGGTTGTGAAAATTGTGCAGCATTATCATTCCTCCAACAAAAATTTGGATGATTTCACCAACATGGATTGTAATTTTGAGAAAATGGTTCAAAATTTGGCCTTTTGTAATTGTTCAAAACATTGGCTTGTTCATGGAGACATTCTTTAAAAGAGGGCAAAGTGGGACAATCTTTTGTAGAATGATCACTTGTATCACAGATGTGACACGCAATTTCTTGAACAGATTTTAATTGACCATTCTTTTTCAATTCAAGTGCTTCAACTTTTCTTGCCAAAGAGGTAAATCTAGCTTGCAGATCATGTTCATCTTTGAGGGTATACATACCTCCACCAGATGTGGGAGATTGAATCTTGTTTGATGGTTCGATTGTACCTATAGCGTCCAAATTTTGAGCATTTTCAGCTAATGAATCGAGATACTCAATTGCCTCGTTTGGATCTTTATCTTCAAATGTTCCATTACACATAAATTCAACCATTTGCCTATCTTTAGGTGTTAAGCCTTCATAAAATTGAGAAACAACTCTCCAAATTTCAAAACCATGATGTGGACAAAGATTAAGCAATTCTTTATATCTATCCCAACACTGATAAAAAGTTTCTCCTTGTTTTTGAGTGAAAGTGATGATTTGCCTTTTGAAAGAATTTGTTCTATGAGATGGAAAAAACTTTTTCAAAAATTGTTGTTGCAATTCATCCCAAGTTCGAATGGATCCCGATCTAAGATTTTGTAGCCAAGTTTTAGCTTTATCTTTTAAAGAAAAAGGAAAAAGCTTAAGTCGAATGGTGTTCATGCTACAATTTAGATCATTATATGTGTTGCACACTTCTTCAAACTCTCGTAAATGCATGTATGGATTTTCAGAATCTAAGCCATGAAAATTGGGTAAAAGTTGGATAATACCAGGCTTAAAATTGAAATGAGATGCATCGGGGGGAAAAACTAGACATGAAGGTGCACTAGTACGTGTAGGATTCATGTGATCTCTAAGTGTTCTTCGTCTATCATGATCATGTTGAGATTGAATTTCATCTTCATTTTCTTGGATGGGTTCTTCCGCCATGTTTTGTAAAAATAAAGGGTTATTTCGAATGAGTCGACCAATAAGTGTACATGACCAAATATGCTCATGCAAATGCAAAAGAAAAAGAAGAAAAACACACAAAAACAATAAAAAATTCAAAGAAAGAAAATTAAATAGACTTGAAATTAAATTATACTTCCCCGGCAACGGCGCCAAAAACTTGTTGTGACTTTGATTGTTGCACTCCCAATAGCAGGTTGTCCGCAAGTAGTATAATTCGGTGAGTCCGATATCGTATCCACAGGGAAGCTACGGTAATTACAAGTCCACTACAATGTCTTTTTGTTTTTGTTTTTGTTTTTGTTTTTCTTTTAATTGTTTGAATCTTTAATTGGTAATTTTTAATTGTTCAAATTTTAATTTAAGTAGTTGAGATTAGAGGATCCACTCTTGATATTTTAATAAAGTTAACATTAATGAACATTATTGAAATCCACTTAATAAAATGGTTCCAATATATTAAATAATCATATTTATATTATGTTATATACTATTTTCTTATAAGTATAAAATATATATCAAAACTTATAAATATTGTCAAGTATTATTGTGTTATATATATTTGTAAACACTAAATCAAGATTCCTACTTTAAATGGTTGGTAAAACCAAACTAACATTTAAATGGTACCAAAAAATTAATAATATGATATATTGATATATAATAAATTAAGGCATCCACTTTAAACGGTTGGTAAAACCAAACAAACATTTAAATGGTACCAAGAATTTAGTGTAACATATAGCAACAATAAATCAAAATTCCCACTTATAAGTAGGGTATAAAAATGCTTAAAGAAATAAATATAACATAAACAATGAATAATGATTAAATAATATAAAACATATATTATTACCTTTTAATAACCTTATTATCATACCAAGAGCTTCACCTTTTCATCTCAACCTTGGGAAGTTAGCTACTCATTATTCAAAGTATGAAAATTTGAATGTGAAATTAACATGCTAATTATTTTTAAATGATGAAATAAAGAAAAAATAAAGAGAGAAATATTATGAACTCAAAGATTTGTTCATAGAATGAGGGATATCTCCATTCATTACAATGCACCCCTATTTATAGCCAAATTTGGGGAGACAACCACAAATAAAATATTATTTTTTTACACAAAAGTCTTCATTGGTGTTCCAAGAAATTATATCATATTTCACATCACTTTTGAAAATCTTCTCATCCGAATTTTCTTCTCCACATAAAATAAAACATGTGGATAATTGAGTTGTTTGAATTGTGGTATTTTATTTTAACCATTTGACCAAGTAGTTTGAGAGATATGGTCAAAATACTAGAGCATGGTAAAACTGCCACTCCTTCGATAACTTTATTTGTTGCTTAATTTGATCCCAATTGTGAGAAGATTTTTATCTCATGCTTGTCACCAATATTGTACATATTATCATCAACTTTCTACAGGTCCAAGAATCATCTTAATCCCATTTGCAACGCCAAGTTTATTCTTGTTTTATCGAACCTGTAAAAATAGTAAAAACTTATAATTACACAACAACTTATTTTTTATACAATTTATTATAAAACATATAATATTTAAACATTTAATAAAACTAAAACTATAAATTTATATTATAAAATATTTATTTAATGTATAATTTTTAAGTTTATCACTAACAACAAAAAACAATCGGCCACTATTCTCTAAAACTGAAAACTCTCCCCAACCCTCACCAAACACACGGCAGCACACATACACGACACTTTGAAAGATTTTGGTAAGGGTTTTCGAAGGTAGCAAGCTAGTTGAAGCCAAGGTCGTCTCCCGTTCTTCGTTGTCAATGGATATTCGAGCGTTTTTAACGCAAAGGCACGTTATACATTTCATTTTTCTCATCCATCATATCATATTATGGTTTGAATTAGTGTATGTGTGAAGAACATGAAATATTATTCAGAATTTTCGGATTCACTCTTGTGCATGCTTTGAACTTTTGGTTTTATGCACAAAATTCATACCTTGTACGTATTCAGGGGCTGCCATGATACTAGGTTGGGACCAGGTAAGGTTTATGCACGTTTTAGAGTCACATACCCTCACCCTAACACCACACAAAAAAAAAATAGGGAAAGGCAGAATCAGAACAAGCAACCGCGATGTTGCTGTCAAGTTTGAGGGATCGGGTTTCATGCACCAGGGGAAGGGCTGGCCTTGGCATGGGTTCAGGGCTGGCTAGGGACTTTGGTGAGTCTAGACTAGAGTCCTAGCCAAGCTAGGATTCGAGTTTGATGGTTGGGAGGAGTCTGATATACAAGGACTCCTACCCGCACGCATGCACAGATTCTGTGCAGGAGGTGCGCTGCTTGCTGGGAGGGAAGGGCTTAGTCCAAGCTTGCTGGGCAGGGTTAGGGCGAGTCCTCAGGGGCCTAGGTAAGTGTTAAGTACGCTGGTTCGTGTCTGGAGTTGTCGGCTAGGCTCCTGAAGGCTACAAACGTAGTGTCCATGCACATTGAAACTATCGGCCAGCATAGGGGTGAATTAGCGGCTTCGTTTTTTGGCTTTAGGTGGGCTTTCTTGGGGAACTAAGGGTCCAGTAGGTTAATTTAGGATGTTGGTCAAGTTTTGGATCGACATGGCTCGGGGGTAACTCGTGAAAATCGGAAGTTGGCTTGGGGTCGAAGTTTAGGTGTAAAAATAGGGTTTTCAAACGAATGAAAATTGGAAAACGGCTCACGGGGGTCGAATCATGGTCCATAAGGGCTAAAATAATATAAAAAGACTAAATTTATAATTTAGGAATTTTAAATTAAAGTTTGGGATTTTTCGTGATTAAAACACCGTCAAAACAATTAATTAATGATAAATGAAAAAGTCTAATATTTAAGCTAAATAAAATTATGGAAAAATTAATTTAGGCTTAAATAATTATTTGGGACATGTTAGAGTCAAGGAATTCAAGAAAAATTCAAAACCGAGGAATTTTACGTCTAGGGGTAAAACAGTCTTTTTACACCGAGAAATTAGTAAACGTCATGGCAGTACCCTAAATGCTGTTTTTACGATATTATGAATATTTTAATTGTTTATGAAATGTTCAGGATTAAGTTATGATTTTTTTTAAATGTCCAATGGATTTTTATGATTTAAAGTTGACATTTAAAAGACATGTTGCATGCTTGGTTTCACAAATGAAAATGTTATGTTATGTATGATTTTATAAAGTGATGAAAATATAAAACGTTGAAGGAAGTGAAGTAATTGTGACTAATTTGTTAATAATGGCGATGTCGTGAGGGTGATGGTCCCAGTGGGAGCCCGACGATCGTGTTTCCATTATTGCGAATATGAGGTTATGAGGTTTGAGGTAAGGATGGGAATATCGTGAGGGGAGAAGGCCTCAGAGGGAGCCCATTTATGGGAGAAGGCCCCAGAGGGAGCCCCGACGATCGTATTTATATTCGATCATGATAGGCCAGGGCCCAGTTGACCGGTGAGAGTGTTGCTGGTGTCCCCCGCCGCCCAGTACTGTGGTTACATGTAGATGGATCCATCGAATTTTGAGGTTTGAGGAAAGTTACAATTAACGATCTGAATTCAAAAAAGGAAAAAGGAAAATGTTTATGATCACGTTAAAATGTTTTATGTCAGAATAAGGAAAAAGGTTAAGGTTTATTTATGCATATCATGAAATGTTATTTTTACCTAAAAGTATTTTCACTGTTGCATGCGATTTTATATGTATTATTTGTTATCCAGATTATGGTGTGTTGAGTCTTTAGACTCACTAGGTGTGATGGATGTAGGTGGGTATGAGGGAGGTCTCGACGGGTGATTCTACTGGACTGTCGCTGCACACAACCCGAGGACCAACGCTTCTATTATTCCGCATTATGACTTTTGACTCATGATTTATGATTAAAGATTTTTAAAACTATTTACTTACGCTTTTGAGAGATTTTTGAGAGGTTTAGTATGTGTTATACTTTTCAAACTTATTGCTTTTAGGTTTGGTAAACATGCGACGATTTCATTTTATGACTATTGCACTTGATTTTTAAAATGCTAGGTGGCTGGTATTTTATTTTTAAAAGGGTAAAGTATTTTAATATTTTCATGAGGTTTGAGTACATGACCGAAAATTGAGTGTTTATAAAAAAAAATAATTTCCTAGTACTTTTAAAGCAATAAAAAGGGCAGGACGTTTCATTAATCATCCTAACTCGATCATACGGACAATGAACCAACACCTCAAGACTCATCATTGGATGCTATGGCAATGATTCAAACTCCCATGACGCCTCAAAACAACGATGCAAATCATACGAAGCAATTCAAACCGTAAACACAACATTTTGACACCAAAATGCTTCCTACGACTTCTAATGCAACCAAGTGCCTATCGACACGAAAAGAAGCACCAAAAATCATCCCAAAATAATATTCACAATACTTAAATGCAGCAGCGATCACCCGACGGTGGCCAGCGAAGCCTGCAACAAATAAACTTCAAGAACACGTCAAGAACGCATTTTCATAAAATCAGAGATTGAGCAGTCCCACAAAAACAATCATAACTCACTTGTTTCTTGTCCAAAAATTACGAATTTATTGTCAAATCAAAGGTATCATAAAGTACTACGTTTTATATGTTGAAAGTTTTTCAGAAAGTTGAACAAATTTTCACAGAAATCAAAATGACAGCAGAATTCAGGTTTTTGGATCTAAAATCATTTCAAAATCGATCCAACAAATTTTCGCTCAAACTTTCTCACATCATACATGGATTTTTACGCATAATAAACAACACAACACATAATATAAAGAGATCAATGTAGAAACAATAGAATATACATTCCTTGACTTTTAAAAATACCGAAACGACTATACCGAAGCGGGAACGATGCGAGGGTTGATCCGTGACGAACGTGGCTCTATTTTCTTTAAGAAAAGTGGCCGAAAATTGCTGGAAAGATATAGAGGAAAGGGGCAGCTGCTATGACCTCCAAGAACCCTAACTTTTTCTTAAAAAAGAAAAGAAATGAAGAGGGGAATGAAATGTGTGTGTGTGTGTGTGTTGTCATGCAAGTGTGTGTGTAGAAGTGTGTGTGCGTGAGTTTTAAAATAATTAGGGAATAAAATTGCTTAATTACACCATTAGAATGCTAAATAAAAATGCTAATTAAAATATTAATTAAATTGCTACTTAAAATGCAAGTTAAAATGTTAATGAGAATGCTAATCCACTATTAACTTTATTAACAAACCCATATTTAAAATTAAAATGCTTAAAACTTAATAAATCATTTAAAATGCCTCATCCTAACTTAAAATAAAATACCAAATTTTAAAATCAACAAAATCGTCGCCAGTCTCTTTTCCTCAATCCCGCATCGAATAATCGCATGAACAAGAAACTAAAAAAAATATTTTACGTGCATCAGATAAACATAAATAATTTAAAATAAATGCAAATTCACCAATTATGCATCACTAAAATCATTTTGAACTTAAATAAATAATTTAATAATTTAAATAAATGCATGGATTTTACGTGTACTGAATTTGGGCTCCACAATCTCTTTCGGGCTCTACAATCTCTTTCAAGGCTTGCTCAGCTTGAAGTGCATAGGCAGTGGCAGCAGCATAATCCAAGGGACGCATCATCGCCACGTCATGACGTATAGCAGGTCGTAGACCATCTAGAAAGTATCTCATCTTCTCAGCAGCGTCCCTAGCAATAAAGGGTACAAAGTGACAATCCCTATCAAACTTCCTCACAAACTCAGCCACGGTAGTGTCCCCCTGACGGAGACTCATAAGCTCTCTCTTCAGTCGCCCTCGAACCTCACAATGAAGTATTTCTCATAGAAAATCTCCTTAAATCGAGCCCATGTAAGAGCAGCGAGATTAATACCATGCTCAGCTCCTTCCCACCATAGAGAAGCATCATCCCTAAACATATACGTGGTGCACCTCACGCGATCAGCATCTCCCATATTCAAGTAGCGAAAGTGCACCTCAAGTGCACGAATCCAAGCCTCAGTAGCAAATGGGTAGGTGGTGCCAGAAATTTCCTTCGGCTCTAGCCTCCGGAACTGACCATAGATATCGTGCTGTGGCCTAGGAGCCTGCTGAAACTGCTCAAAGAAACGAGTCATTCCCTCTAATGCACGTGTAGCAGCATCCCCATTAGGAGGCGGGGGTGCATCAACATTATGATCCTCAACATTATACGTTTGTCTATCAGCAATAGGTGCGCGTCTAGGAGGCATTATATCTGAACGTTTTCCAAATTCTAACGTAACCAACATGCATTTAAATCTAAGTTCTCTAATCATGTAATCATATTTTAAACCATTTTAGCAATTTTTAAGCATGAATAACATTTATTCTCGTTAAGCTATTAAACATAAAACGTAAACATATAATCCATGTAATCATGCAGGTATTATCATGAAAATCATATAAAGAAATTAAACTTACATATTGAGGTTTGACGACTGAGCTACTCGGCACTGATGGTGGCACAACTCTTCACAGGAACATTGCTCTGATACCAAATGAACGTCCACTACTCATTTTCTTAAAAAGTAATAGAAATTTTTTTTTTACTCACCCGATTGAACAATACATATATATACTAAAAATATTTTTGACACCATTTTAAAAGTAACCAACCAACTATATTTGAAAAATCAAAGGAAATAGTTTAAATCATAAAATCGTTATATGTTTGCAAATCCTAACTTAGCAAATTGCTAAAACTAACAACCTCTCAAAACCACTCAAAACATAATAAAAGTCGTAAAAATTTCTTTAACATAATCTTAAAATCATAAACATAAGTCTAGTGCGGAAAAACTAGCGCTGGTCCTCGGGTTATGTGCACTTTCAGCCCAACAAAGTCAACCATCAAGACCTCCTTCAACATTATTATCATACTCACCTGCATCGATCACACCTAGTGAGTCTAAAGACTCAACACACCATAATTTTGATAACAAATAATATGTATACCGATCACATACAACAGTGAAAATACTATTACGTAAAATAATATTTTCATAATCATGCATCAATATAAACATTTTTATATGATCATCCACATAAACAATTTCATATTATCATCGACATATTCATATTCATCATATACGTATACGTATTCCTTTTTCGTTGAATTCAGATCGTTAATTGTGGCTTTCGTATTCATATTGGGGCGATGGATCCATCTACATGTACCCACAGTACAGGGCGGCGGGAACGTCAGCGACACTCTCACCCATCAACTGAGCATTGGCCTTACGTATTCACATATCATCATATTCGTATTATTGTATTAGTCACAATTACTTCACTTCCTTCAACATTTCGTAATTTCATCACTTATAAAAATTAAACATGCATATATCGTTTTTCTTGTAAACCAAGCTGCAACATGTCTTTTAACGTTATCGTTTCATCATAAAATTCCATAACCATGCAAAATAATCATTTTAACATATAAAATATCATTCGGAGCACTGCCATGACATTTAATATTTTTCGGGTCTAAAATTACCGTTTTACTCATAGACATAAAATTTCACGATTTTTGCATTTTCTTAATTCTGTTGACTCTAGACCATTCCAAATATTTATTTAAGCTTAAATTAAATTTATCACAATTTTATTTAGCTTAAATTCTTGGCTTTTGAATTATTCTTTAATTATTAATTCAAGGGACGTTTAAATCCTGAATTAATTTAAACTTTAATACAAAATTCCCAAATTAAAAGCTTAAACTTTTTATATTTAATTAGTCCTCGTGAATCATGAATCGACCCCCGTTGTGCCACGTTTCAAACTTTTAAACCATAAAACCCTAGGTTTGAACCATGAGTTACAAACCCTTGAGCCATCGCATGATTCCCACGAGCCATCTTCAAACCAGCCCGAGCCAGCTTCAAACCAGACCTCCCCTGGACCCTCGTGAACCCTTAGCACCCCTAGGACTCGACCCTAGCTGTCACGCCCCGAGACCGAGGCGTCGGTGACATCCAGCATTGTTAATCAAATAACAATAAGCCTCGTAGCAAATAGCTAAATACCAGTCGATTTCATAAAATTCTGTTGTCTTTACATGAAAGGAAAAATACAGAGGTTGCGGAAGCAAAAAGTATAAACATTACTAAGAAAGACAACGGAATACTAATGGGCTTCAACATCCAGAACTTGAATTCATTTCTTCTAATTCTTTACCAACCTCAGAACTGCTCCTGCTCCTTTTGTTCTACATGTTCTTCATTCTCATCTGGAGAGGGACGTAAGGGGGGTGAGCATTTTGGGGAAAACACTCAGCAAGTGGGGCCGATCGAATACCATAAAACATTTGATACATAATACTTTTAAAACCTTCTTCTTTTACATAGCATAATATATCAGAGTTGGATGAACGTAAGTTAATCATTGAACAAATCAGAGCTTCAGAGTTAGATGAAAAGAAATAAGACTCAGAAAAAATCAGAACTTCGAATCAGAACATTTCAGAACAGAACTTATCAAACAAACAGATTATAATGATCATGGGATATCCTTGATCTTGGGCTCCCTCTGGGTCTTTTCCTATAGATGAGCTCC
This sequence comes from Primulina huaijiensis, assembly GCF_012295235.1. NCBI lineage: Eukaryota > Viridiplantae > Streptophyta > Magnoliopsida > Lamiales > Gesneriaceae > Primulina > Primulina huaijiensis. The sequence continues at coordinate 14,302,979 of NC_133307.1, forward strand.
CTCTGGGGCCTTTTCCTGCATCCGGGCTCCCTCTGGGGCCTTCTCCCGTAGACAGGCTCCCTCTGGGCTTTTTCCCTCACAGGTTTTCTCGATGCACCATTATCAGATTCAAACAAATAACTTATTATTCGGAGAAAAATTGGTTCGAACAGAATGACACCAATATAGAATGAAACGGAGAAGTATAAATAAACAAACAGATGGAACGAAATTATTTGAATCAACTTAGTGATTTTCGAAATCCACACTTATTCACATCATGCGGTAGATGATCGAATTCTAAACATACATAATCTTTAAAACATATAAACCCACTTAACTGAAAGATTGTTCCAAAAATCTTAGAATGAACAAGTTGGAGTTTGACACTGAAAATCCAGTCATCTTGCACAAATGTTTCGCCTAATTGAACCGTTGGATCGATCTAAATTTTGGATATGTTGCTTCGAACACGTGTAGGTATATTTTGAACGGTGAAGATCGGATTTGGACGTGTAAAACTATTACCAAAACTTTCTGAAAATTGCTACTTTTGGAGAAAATTTTTGATGTTGTTTTTGGTGTGATTTCACTCATTCCATTGCCACTATTTATAGACACCAATATGACTTTAAGTATTCCACCTCCATGCCAAAGGTTGCATGATTATGCCATTTAATCACCAATGTGTCTTTAGGTATTCCCCCTCCATGCCAAAGGTTGCATGGTTTATGGACTTAAATGTCACCAATGTGTCTTTAGGCCTTCCCCCTCCATGCCAAAGGTTGCATGTAATTTTATTCTCCTCCATGACATATATCATCTTCAGTGCAAAATTAAAATCAACTTGGTACTTTGTCTCTTTGTAATGCAAAATTTTGGGTCTTCACAATAGCCCCAACCGAAGCCTCCCACATCAGCAGCAAGCCACGGCCAAGACTCCTGAATAGACTAGGACTCTTTGTTTCGTTGCTAGGACCCTAACCCTAAAGCCAGCCCCTGACCCAGACCCTTGTCCACTCTCTTAAGACCCTAAGGACCTAGCCTAGCCTTACCCTAAGCCCCCTGGCCGAGCCACACTCCCCTTGCGCTGCAGCTGCACCTGCGCGATTCCCCTCGGGCTAGAACTCCTTCCTGGCCACTTGTCTCGTGTCCTAGCGTGGCTAGGACTCCTTTCCTGACTCAGACCATGACCCAGCCATGACCCAAGCCGAGCCATGCAAGGCCTATCCCCTTAAACCCGAATCTTGCCAACAAAAACATGCAGTTTGGTTCCAGCTTCTATCAATTCTCGTGTGCAGCTTTTTTGTGCTTCCTAGGACCTTATAACTCATGTAACAACAACCCTTAAATGTTCCCTAATCATGGCAGCCCCTTCATGAACATGTAAATCATGTTTTTGATAAAAAACCAAGCTTTAAAAATTCATATTGATGCATAAACGAAAATAATTAAAGGTGCAACTAGTTTTTCATGCAATTCATATTCAAATAAATATTAGGGTGTGATAGATGAGAAAAAGAAAGAATATGGCGTGCCTTTGTGTATTTTACGCACGAATATTCGTTGACGAATCGAAGTATGGCGACGAACGACCTTGGCTTGAAATTACTTTAAATTTTCGAAGCTTTTCTCCCTTGAAATTGTGTGTGCCATGTGTTGATTGAGAGAAAAGAGTCCAAGTAATTTGTTGGGTGAGGGAGGCGTGTGTTATGTTTGTTATGGGGTGGGGTTTGTTTTTTAAATACTAATTAAAACACTAATAATAGCTTAGGCTCATTAACAAGGTTAGTTGGGCCCAATAAGCCCATTAGTACTTAATAAAATTATTTTGTTTAGGAAAGTTTGTGAAATTATTAGTCGGGCTGTCGAAACGTTCGTATTTTTGTTGAAAATCGAATACCGATAAAAATTACTTCTCGGCGTATTAAATCATCTCAAAACTCCTTATTTTCAAAAATAATAAAAACATCAACCATATTTTAAATAAATAAAAAAAATTATTTAATAAAAACATTTTTCATTTTTCAACACTCGGTCTCCGTTCCTCGATCGCAACTCGAATAATCTTTAAAAATACATTTTAATACATTCAAGTAGAAAACTACTATAAAATCATATAAACATATCAACATAATCAATTTAGCAATTAAAATCAATTTAATTAGCCATTATTCATTTTCACTAAATTTACATTCAGTTGGATTACGTCGTCTTAATTTTGGACCTTACAAGACGAGTGAGTTATGATTTTTCTCGTGTGACTGCTCAAACTGTTATACAATGTATTCTTTTGTTTCTTGAGGATTTTGGTTGCAAGCTTCGTTGGAACTAGGCGACGCTCGAGCGGTAAGATTTTACCGCCCGAGCGTCAGGCCTTCTGGACAGTAGTCGCCCAAGCGAGATCCAACGAAGCCCTCAACGTTATATAAGTATGTTGGACGTGCAAAAGAAATTTTTTTATGTTTTTGAGGTATGCGAATTGTCTTGTGATTAATTATGAACGGGTTTGGAAGCCGGAGAACGTGTCCGAGGACATCCTGGTAAAGCATGACCAGGTTTTGATCAGGATTGGGAAGCGGTAAAACATGACCAGGGACCAATCCACCCGGTAAAGCATGACCGGGGATCTTATGTATGTGGGAATGGACGTTCAGTCGAAATGCTGTGATGATCCTTGCCAGTCCAATACTCTGGTTTAGTCTGATCAGGTGCATTATGTTATGGGTCACTTGCTTTGAAACATATCTCTGCAGAAAAATGATGATGATTATGCATGTTTAAGTATGTATGATGCAGCACGTTTATGAAAATGTTTATGAAATGATGGCACGTATATGCTTATTAAGTATGTTTATGTAAGTATGTTCAGAGTTTAAGTATGTATATGCTACTTTTAAATGCATATTGTTTTATTATGTATTACTTGCTATCTCAGTTTATACATGTTGAGTTTTTAGATTCACAAGCCTTGATCGATGCAGGTGAAGACGAGTTCGAGAAGACGAGAGGTGGGGACCAGTGAGTTGCTCGGACTGTGTGCAGTGAAAACCCGAAGACCGCCCACTTTATGAAAGGATTTTATGCACGTTAAACTTTTTCTCTGATTTTTATTTATTCAAGATTTTGCTGGCAAACAAGTATTTTCAAATGCTTGTTTTGGATAATACTTTTACATTAGTGATTAATGAAATTTTTTTTTTGCCATGGAAATATTTTGTAATTGGATTATTTTCAATAATTTAGTCGATCATTTTATTTAAATTCCGAAGGCAAAGGTATACTATTTAAACAAGAAAACATTTTATTTTCCGCAAATTTTTAAGTAGTTTTAAGGTTACAGTTCGTCACACTACTAAAACCATTTCATTAGTCATTTTTCATTTTCTCTAGATTTGCATGCAGTTGGATTACGTCGTCGTATTTTGGACCTTACATTCTAGATGTATGGTTTCTGCAAAGAAATCGGCTAGAGTTTTTTCCTTTATTGCTGTTCAAGGCTCATAATTGAGAACATATTCACGAGCTTTGTCACCCATTTGATCAATCTTCCTGACGCATCCGGATTAGCGGCAATCCTTCCAGAGTGTTGTTGGTGAGGATCGTGATGGGATGTGACAAAAAATAAGTTCGTAACATTCTTGTTGTGATGACCAGGACCAGAGCTAATTTTTCTTGAGTAGTGCAGTTGAGCTTTGGCCCCTTCAGAGCATGGCTAACGAAATATATAGGCCGATGAACTGTTCCTTGTTTCCTTACTAGGACCGAGCTGGCAGCTCAATGCGTTACCGATAAGTAGACAAACAACCCTTCACCCCAAACTAGTTTGTTGAGGACCGGTAATTTCATCAATTATGCTTTTATTTCATGAAATACTTTCTCACTTTGTTCATTCAATTCGAATTTTTTGGTTTTGTTGGGCACTTTAAAGAAAGGGAAACTCTGATCACCCGACCTGGCTATGAATCGTGCTAAGCGGCTATCCTTCCTGTTAACCTTTGTACTTCTTGAATATTGTAGGGAGAGCCCATCGAGGCCAAGGCCTATATTTTTTCTGGCTTGGACTCGATTCCTCTCCTTGTGATCATATATCCCAAAAATTTTCCAGTTTGGACCCTTAGTGTACACTAGCTTTGGCTTATTTTAATCTAGATTCTTGAAGTGTTTGAAAAGTATGTTCCAGGTCTGCTATGAAGTGGTTGGATGCTTTAGTCTTGATCAGAATTTCGTCCACATATACCTCAATATTTTTCTCGATTTGTTCTTTAAACACCAGATACATTAGCATTTGATAGGTGGCTCCACCATTTTTGAGCCTAAATGGCATAATCACGTAACAATAGGTCCCAGTAAATGTGGAAAAACTTATTTTACTTTGTTCTTCCTCGGCCAAGGAAATTTGGTGATAACTTTGGTATGCATCGAAAAAACACAAAAGCTCGTGTCCGACCGTGGAGTTGGCCAATTGATCTATCTAGGGTAAGGATAACAATCTTTAGGACATGCTTTATTCAGATCACAGAAGTCAATGCACATGTGCCATTTTCCCGAGGACTTGGGCACCAGCACCACATTTGACAACCAAGTTAGTAAATACAGTTCTTGAATATGTCTGGCCTTCATCAATTCTTGGACTTGTTCTTGTATGATTGCATCCTTTTCTGGCAAAAATTTCTTCTAGATGATAGCTCGGTACACAGTCGAGAAATTAAATCTATGTTCCATCACTTCTCTTTGGACATCGATGAGTTTGGCTTCGGACCAAGCGAAAGTCATCCTAACCGACCCCTCAAGGGTTCTTCCGGTTTTTGGCTATCTTCACGATTCTATACAGGAGAGAGACGACAACCTCTTCACAATCCTCTTCGACAGAGACCTGGACTGTTTTTCTATTAAGTTTAATTGATCATAAATCCCGACTTATGGTCAGCCAAGATGTTCTGTTTTGATAGCTTTGTGTTCAACTCTTACCTCCTCCATGTAACACTTTCGGGCATTTTTTTATCACCTCTTACTTCTCCGAACTCCCTTCCAACTGGAAACTTCATTATCTGATTCAAAGATGAGGCCACCGCCATAAAAGTATTCATGGCCAGTCGACCTACGCAATTTTATATGTTCATGGGGCATCAACAATTACAAAATTGATAATCCTAGTCTTTCGAGTGTGTGCCTCCCAAAATGTGAGGGGTAAACATGCCTATGGGATGAATAGCACGTCCAGTGAATCCAAATAATGTGGTCATCACTGGTTCTACTATATACTCCCCCAAGTCCACTTGGTTCACATCTCTTGGAAAATTGCATTAAGAAACTCCCGGAATCCACAAAAATCTGAGCCACTTCATAACTGACCACCATGCCTCGTATGACTAAGGCGTCATTATGTGGATCGGATAATCCACACAAATCCCCTTGCCCAAATGATATTTCGGGACTTGTGCATATTTTTCCACCAGTAATTTTCAAATTCGCTAGCTTTCTACTTCTGGTTTTCGAAGTACGATTGGAGTCTCCATCTGTGGGTCCTCTGGATATTATGTTTATGACTCCCCGAGGAGGGGGATGTTGTTTTAGATCAGGCCCGAGGTGATTTTTTTCCGGGTGTGGGTATTGCTCTCTCCGAAGCTCGATTCTTATCTTTCTTTCTTGGGGGTGGGACCATCCCGAGCCCTTTTTGGGGGTTGGTGATCTGATCCTTGGTGTTTTAAGATCTCCTTCAGTTCCGCATCTTGCATGACTATGTGTTTTATCTCATGCTCCTTTCACTTATTAATAGGTCCGATGTGGTAGAGGGCACTTCAATGATAGAGCACTAAACATTTGCATGTACGCTCGTAGGTTTTCATGTTCTTGTTGTTTTATGGCCAAGACACTAAAAGGCATAATAGGGTGCTTCTTTCTACTAGCAAACTGATGGAGGAATGCTCTATTGAGATCTTGGAATAAGTGATATCCCCTGGACGTAGCAGATTGAACCATTGTTGTGCTGACGCTACCAAGATGGTCTGAAAAACCATCACTACAAGAAATTCTGCATACAACAACGCACATACGACCGTTGTCGTATGTTTTTTAACAACGGTTTTATCGAAAACCGTTGTCTTTTGGGGGGCAAAGACAACGGTTTTTAAAAACCGAACCGTTGTCTTTGAGCGTTTTTTTTTGGGTCCACGACAACGGTTCTATGAACTGTTGTCGATTAGCGTGTTTTTTTGGACAATTGACAACGGTTTGAAGAAACTGTTGTCGATTAGCGTGGTTTTTTGACAAACAACAACGGTTTTGGAAAACGTTGCAATATTTAGCGACGGTTATTTCAAAAACCGTCGCTAACTAATTAGACTTTAGCGACAAACCGTCGCTACATTTAAATTAGCGACGGTTAAATGTAGCGACGGTTTTGAAATAACCGTCGCTAAATTTTGCGACGGTTTTAAAAAAACCCATCGCATCTTTAAATTTAGCGACGGTTTTGACAAACCCGTCGCTAAAATTAGCGACATTGTTTTAAACTGTCGCTAATTTTAGTGATGGTTTAAATCCAAACCGTTGCCAAATAAAAATATGTGACGGTTTGACAAACCGTCGCTACGTTTAAATTAGCGACGGTTTTTAAATAACCGTCGCTAATTTTTGCGACGGTTTTAAAAAAACCCGTCGCATCTTTAAATTTAGCGACGGTTTTGACAAACCTGTCGCTAAAATTAGCGACATTGTTTTGAAACTGTCGCTAATTTTAGCGACGGTTTAAATCCAAACGGTTGCCAAATAAAAATATGCGACGGTTTATCATTTACCGTCGCCAATAGCGACGGCTTAACCAAAACCCGTCGCAAACTGTCTATAAATATCTCCATTTTCGTTCCATTTTTCCCCACAACACTTAAAATTTTTCTCTTTTACACCATTTTATCACTTCACACAACACTTAAAATTTTTTTCTTTTACACGATTTTAGTTTGGATTATTAGTTTCTTTTAGATTTATTAAATTATTAAAAGTATTTTTTTTAATTTTTCGAAACAAATTAGCGACGGAAATTTTGAATGATGACCGTCGCTAAAATTAGCGACGATCGTGATTGCTACCCGTCGCTAATTTTAAATTAGCGACGGCTTACAAAACCGTCGCTGATTTGAACTAGCGACGGTTTATGTAACTGTCGCTAATTTTGAATGAGCGACGGTTTTATACAGACCCGTCGCTAATTTTATTTGCGACGATTTTAAAACCCGTCGTGAATTTGATCTACCACAACGGATAAAAACCGTTGTCGTTGAACGAACATTCAACAACACCCTCAGTTACAACAGTTTTTAAATGGCAAAGACAACGGATAAAATCCGTTGTCGTTTGTCGTTTTTGTAGTAGTGCATACACTTGGTAGGATCCAAATATTGGTACAACAGTTCGGCATTCTCAAAGCGAAACAGATGTTCCTCTAGGTCTCCCTTCCCATCATACTTCCCAACATTTGCAAACTTGAAATTTATGGAGCTGTTCCTCCAAGATTTCGAGGGAGAATGGTATACCCCAGGTCGCTGGTGGAGGTTTCACGTTTTGTTTCTCTTTTAGTCGTTCTATCTCTTCGTTCATCCTCCTCGTGTCTTCCAACTGATTCGCTTGGCCGGGGATGGGCGGAGGTGGTTCTACCCCTTCTCGTCTGGCCAAGACCTGTTCGACTGTGTCTGTGATCAACTACGTCAGTTCCACAACATTGGAGCCCATATTATTATTGTTATTCTGATTCCCGCTGTCCTCGTTAGAAATATCTTCATTATTCAACATCTTATCTCTTATTCTTCAACTTCCCACAGACGGGCCAATTGATGATACAAAATTTTACCTTTGGTTTTGTCTGATGAAATAGCCTTCAAATATTCCAAGTTTTCGGGTCAGGTTAGTGCTGAGGGGTCTGCACGGAAAAAAAATGTCAGCGCTCTGATTATGAAGGAAAAGAGCAAAGTGTGATGTATTAGTGCTGAGTGAGCAAGAGAGAATGAATGTTGTAAAATTGTGACCAATATATGGTATTCATAGAAGCCGGAGAAGTTGGTTACCTTGTTGGAGTATGATTTTTTCTAGGGTATAATCTCACCTGAGATAAGAAACATACGATGTTAGGACTCCATAACCATTGGCCAGGAATCTTCATGACGGCTAGGAATTTCGCCTTATCTCGATGGGATTCGATTAAATCCCATATTTATTAGGATTATTATCTACTGACAAAGATGTCTTCCTATTCCCTAACTGCTCTTGGGCTCGGATTTCTCAAATACACTAATGGGCTTGGACCTTTACGGAATTGTCATTGGGCTCTCCCTTGTCGAAATTTTCATGGGCTTAGCCTCTTTGATATATTCTTGAGCTCGAACTTTTTCAGAAGAGATTATGGGCTCGTTCTTTTCCGACCCCTAGTTAATAGTGAGGTCTGGCCCTTAACAGGCTAGACCAATTTCAGAGATGGGCTTTGGTCCGCCCTGATGTAACAATTCTAATGGGCATCATTTTATCTTCAAATCTATTTTTATAATGGAGGACAGAAAATGGAAAATAATAATGCGTGATTCGGATATCAACCAATATATAGATAATATATATTGTTATATTCAGATATTTCTGTTTTACTTATCATAAAAATAGAAATTATATTTTTTTCTTCTATACATGAAAACACACAACCTATCAGATACATTAAATTCTTTAACCAAACTCTTAAACGATCACTTTAAGTTTTGGGTTTCCACTTAGCAGACAAAACACATCACATAATAATATATATCTAAGCCAATATAATTGAAATTGACCCAACAAAACCATGTTTCTAAAAATGGTGGTTATGATTTTAAGATTAATGGTTTCGGTTTAAGTGAAAGAGTATAATAGGAAACGATCCACTTGGATACGATTTCGGTTCAGATTCCTTGTGATTTTAATTCGAATTTGTTTACGATTTGAAGTGTATTTTTCATAGTTTTAACATTAAAAAAAACTTAATGGTATTTGTGAGATAATCAAACTAATCAATATTAATTGTTACTAACCATTTTTAACTTCTTATTTCTAATTTTTTTAGCATTAACAATAACATTATGAATACTTATTTTGTACTAAAAAAAGAAGTTAAAAATGATTAGTATAAACTACATAGTTCAGATTCATAATTATTATATCACAGTTAAATTTACCATCAATTTATAGTTCATGTTTCTGTTTCACTTGGATCTGGTTTGAGTTTCTTGTTTTGAAAAACCAATCAAAACCGGACCATAAGTCGTCTGTAATATATCGGATATATTCTATTTTCATTCACGGTTCCAAAGCAACCGTGATCGGACCTAGTTGTAGGCCACATATTTATTTATTTATTATATTATAAATACATGAAGCTTGCTCCATTCTTGCCAGCCAGTTTCACTTGTCATGTGCACGATAGTGGTGTTCGGTTTAGACATCACATTTCATGCATTTAATTGGCATTGCAACTCAGTGATTCAAAACACGCTTAGTTTGATAGTCACTATATAACAATAAACACGGCAGTCATAAATGTGACGTATCATCTTTGCATTCTCAATCTCTTCAAAATTCAAACGAACTCTTTCCTTTGTTCCTCCACTTTCTTCAACTTCCCACCACACAAATAAACAAATGGGATAGCTAAGCTCAAGATCTTTTAACAGAACCCGAACCTTGACCCTACGCCTTAGAATCACCAAGTTCAAGGTCATTAATGGGAGTTGTTTCCATGCCTTCCTTTATTAATCTAAATTCCTCTTCTGTCAAGCTATTTTTCCCATGCGGCATGATCTTGCTATGAGTCTGCTTTTCGACTTCCACAGCCCAACTATAGATTACCATGCCAATTACTGCAACAAGCATCCCCATGATGTTCTTGAAAGTCAACTCGGAATCAAATATTATCCATCCCAAAGTTAATACGCATAACGTTTTGATGTGGCCCAAAACTTGGAAAGAAACAGCCGAAAAACGCCCAATGCAAAGGTACTGGCTAATGTTGCAGAACACAGCTAGAGAACATGAAAGGAGCATGAATAACTGCAAATTATTATCCCGTATTGTTAGATGTAATAGAAGTATTCTTTCCAGTAAGTGAGTTAATATATGATGCTATAGAAAGAACATTGATAGGCATAATGGATTCATACTATGGCTCCGAAAGTGAACTTATAGTCCAGAATTAATTTTCCGGAAAGATAGTAGTCGATTATAGGACCAAATATGAGGAGAGAACCAGCTTGAATAGGAGCTGTTTTACTCAATAATTCAAATGATCCAATCGAGTACTTCTTCTGCAAAGAACCTATTGACTGCAACCAAAAGAATATCATCTAATCAATATTTATGCAGAATAAGAATTCAGGAAAGAAAAGCCTAGCAGGAAAAGGCTAAAACCAATATCCGATTTGTTCATTAAGTTAGCACTAGTATTTTTTTAATATTTTCAGCTAGGAGATTGCAGGCGTGAGCCCTTGGAGCTTGGAGTTGGCAGAGCCTTTTAAGAACAGAGCCCTCAAATCACAATGTTTTAAATTTTAACCAAGTTTGTCTCAAATTAAAAATATTTATCAGTTTAATGGCGTACTACTTCTGAAGTGTTACCATGAAGATAAAAGGGATTGGCGAAGAGAAAAAGTTTGAAACATGAAGTAGAAATGAATTAAATACAAAAAATTTCCATTTCTATTTAAAAACTCCTATGGACTTTTAGGTCACCAAAGGTCAACAAAATATTTCTAATTAGTACAACACTCTTTCATTGTTGGCCCCAACTGAATCAAGCTTAATGTTAATACACAGCATAGGCGATACAGAAGTTGTAGACATTAATTCATCTCATCAAGATCAAATGATATCAAAGAACTTACAATATATTATTAAGGACAAATAACAAAACTAACTCACAATTTGTTGTAAAGATGTTGAGAAAACTGCAACACAAGCACATATAAAACCTTTGGCATTCACTTGGACATCAGTCACAGTGCAAACTCCCACGCCTATAACCACCACCACAACGGAGATTTTAACTTCCTTTGTGTACTGTTTATTATGAAGGATCCATTCCATTACACAGACCACAGGAATCATGCTCAGTTTTGAGATCTACACCGAAATACAACGTAACATCAGCTTAATCAAGAAAAGGAGTCCTAACTGGATATGTAAAAAACCGATCCCACAAGCTTAGAAGACAGAACGTCATCTCTGAATTTTAAAAGTTTCAAAGAAAATAAAACCGAGAGCTTTGTTGTTATCGTAAATATTGCAGTTTCTAATCTAGAAATCTATTGCATACTATACCAGCAGCAAAATAGGATCATTGATATCAATAATGAAACATAAACAAATGTAGAGGTTTTTTTGATGCAGGCCCCAACTTGACTATATAGCTTTAAGAATGTATATGTACCAATCATCATTCAAAGTGTGCGCATGAAAATGGGAAGACACTTTTAAGTTAACATTAAAATTAATCATATTAATTGCTCGATTGTGAATAGATCCAATAACTAGGTAAGTAGAATATATAGGCAGGTGTTATTATAACATTGGATTAATATAATGCATCTAAGCATTTATATGCATATCGGATATAGTTCGAGCATACTTGGTAAAATCCAACTGAGTTTAACATAAGGCTAAGATTCATCCCCGTGATAGACATATTTGCAACAATTGAGAACCAAAGAAGCTCCCACAGAGGCACATGCTTTGAGGCAGAAAATCCTGTAGCATTTGATATCGCACCAACGAGTGCAGTAACAGCAAAATGGAAGCCAGTCAATGTTGTGGCTACATGAAACAAAACAAGAATTAAAATATGAACTTAAAAAGTTCGTTCGACAATATCAAGTTCCATTAAACAAAGATCGTAGAGTTCCACAATTAACACCACTTTAAAATCTTGATAGATACCAAAATTGGAATAGAAGTCATCAGAAAGATCACACCATATAACAAATATCAACCCACAAGAATTAGCTCCACGACAAGTACAAATAAAAGAATAAGTTTGAAGCAAAGAACCTGAAAACTAAACTCAAAAGGTGATTCCAAGGTCGAAGTAGGCTGCACAAGGCATTCCAATAACCAAAATAATTAAACTATACATCTGATTCAGAAAGCTACATCTTATTTCCTTGATCCTTCACAAATTTTCAAAGTAACTAAACCAATCACAAAATTAATAAAAAATGGAAACTGAGGCACTAATAAGCAAAAATAATTACTTCAAATGAGGACCAATCAAGTTTAGGTGCTCAACAGTGGTAAATTAACCATATGGGCACGACGCCAGTCGAATTCAAATTAAAAATGTGCACATCCCCTAGCGAGTAACAAAATGAGTTGATCTCAAGCAGAAAAAGTGAATTACATTCAAAGAGATTCACCAAGATACAACAACAATTCCGAAAAAAACATAAGACACTAGTGGAGAGGGAAATTCGGAGGGCCGAGATCCAAGAAATTGAGCCCCATTCACGCTACAAAAACAAATCGCAGAAAGACCCTCAGATGGCGGAACTAACCGAATACGAAAGCATATCCATTGGTGGACATGAGTTGCTTATTCGCCAGAATGATTCCCACAGAACTGATGACATTCATAGCCCAGGCACCCACATCAGACACTGCTGACGGTCTCCTCTCCACCTCCATCTCCGAATCACCAGCCTCAACTGCCAGTTGTTTATCGGGGACCTCAAGAATCGGTAATGGCGGAGGTTTCTTGATTATTACAGCCGTAGAACAGTGGAGAAAAGCTTATAGATCCGCTCCTCACAAGGAATGGGGTAGGGTGGAAGAATGCGGTGCGTGGATAAGTCTCACATCGGGTATACATGCATGATTTTTGCTGCGTGAATGGGAATCGATTCACGAAATTTGGTGTGTGAGTGAGTGTGCGCGCGTGTGTGTGTGTGTGTGTGAGAGAGAGAGACAGAGGGGCGGAGGGGGAGGGAGAGGGAGAAGGAGAGGGAGAGAGTAAATACGACGAAGACAGCCGATTGTGATTTGTCGCGAAGGATCCAAACAAATTAAGATTTTGGATGTGTAATAACTGGCAATTGGAATTCGCATTTAGTTTTTAGTAAAAAATTATTATTTTAAATTAAACTTTTACAATACCACCTGTAATATAGTTGACAAAACAAGAAATTAATTCATTTAAATTAAAATTCAGCCCTTCCAAAAATTCAGCGGCCGATAAGTTCAGCTAATGATTTACACATATATCTGATTATTTATCAAGATCAACCGAACTGAATGGACAAGACTACTGAAAAATATCAACAGTCATTGATGATATCATATTTGCTATTCTATTTAATGAAACATGACTCGAGAAAATCTGACATTCAGATAATGTTCAACATTCTATTTATGGAGTTTATATTCTGACCGTTTGATTGTTCTGTTACATCGTTTTTTAACAAATGACACGTGACAAATTGTACAATTGTATTGATGGCCTCAATAAAATGCATTATACTCGTTCAAATCCGAATGTTAAAAATCATTTATAAAAAGCCAACAATTCTCTCATCTTGGACTCACACCTACACGATTTATCAACATTTATCATTTTAAGAGCTTTGCTGAAAATACTTGAAGCACATTCTCGAAAGCTTTAACCGATATTTTAGAGATCATCTTGTATTGTGTTATACTCACTGTAATCTCAATAATTATTCAATAATTTGAGTGATTTTTCTAACTGACGGAAAGAGTTTTTCTATTTAAAAGTTTTTATAAAGTTCTGAATAAGTTAATACTAAGAGTTTCAGTAGGCAGCATTTAAGTCCTACTGAAGTGGGTATTTACAGAATTTATAAATATCAAAGTTTTTTATTTAATACCTTTTGGAAACAAAATAAGAACAGACGTAGAATAATTTTAGTCTTCAAACTTTCAGAAACAAATATTATATCTTATTTATCTCTTTATTGGTTTTATTTTTGCTCACAAAGTTTTGGTAGGCTCATTATGCATTGCGTATCAATTGTCTGCTGATATTTGACGATCGAGATCAAACTTCGGCTATTAACACAACTCAGGTCACCTTATATTCAGAAGAGAAGAAAATTGTGAGTTGTTTATTCATCTCCTCTCTAAAGCACTTCCACTGATCTTAACAAGATTTATCAGAGCATGTTTTCTCGACCTCTGAACATATACATATGTACTGATGGCATCCTTCAACAAAATTCATATGTTTTCCAAGGAAGAGTTCGACGATTTGAAAATCAGAATGTAGGCTAATATGGAATCCGATGACAATGACATGTGGTACATTATTACTAAAAGACAAATCAAAATCATGAAAGCCTACATTGCAATAGTCATTACTGATGGAGCACCACAGATGTTAGAGAAACCACGATTAGAAGGGACTACCGATGACAAAAAATAAAGCAAACCTAGAGAACGTGGGAAAAGGCATACTATATAAAACTCTTGACAAAAACACATTCAATAAGATCAAGATGTGTACCATTGCGAATGAGATTTGGGAGAAACTAATCCAAGTTTGTGAGGAAAATAAACAAACGAAGGAAAATAAGCTCGCTATTGCAATGCAACAAATTTAGAATACAAAAAAAAGCCCGGTAAATCTTTGAATGATTTTGATGAGAGATCCAGCAGTATTGTCATTGAGTTTCCAGCTCTTGTAAAAAAGTATACCAACAGAGAAATAGCATTGAAAGTGATGAGAGCACTGAGGGAATGAGATGCGAAGACGATTGCTATGAGGGAATCAAAATATTAGAACAAGTTGGAATTGCACTAATTTTTTGCTGATCTGAAAACATAAGAGTTTGAGCCAGAAACCAGAAATGGAGAGGAATCTAACTCTAAGCATCTAAGTAAAATCTTACTATCACCGTAGCTGAACCTATCCAAGAGAATTGTAACACCTTTCAACTCAATCAAATTAAGATATAAACTTTTATGCGAAAGCTTAACTATAATTGGAGAAAATATGCATTTCAAAATTTTTGACAGAGTTTCCCTATAATTTAAAATCACCAACCTGCCACAATCAAAGATCTTTAAACTAACTATCCAACTTAAACAATAAAATAATAAACAAAATAAAATATAAGAATTTAGTAAAAGAACTAGTACCCAACTACAATTTCATATAATCCTTCCAAACATGTTTGAAGTTTTAGTAAAAGCTATCATATACAGGCATAACAAAATATATCTTGTTTCTTTCTAAAATCTTTCAACATAGAAAAGAGCATTCATCTCAAAATTTGGCATATATAATTTTTATCTGCTGCGACAACTCCTCCATAACTAATCTTTAGGACCTGCATCCCAAAAACATAATTTGAATGAGTTTATAAAACTCAGCAAGTAGACATCATACTAACAAATACATATATCATAATGAAGTCAAAGAATCCAAAATCTTTCTTTTAAACTTTATATGCCGTCATTCAATAAAACCATAGATAACAATCACATCATAAGATGACATTCGTTTTTTTCTTTATTTGTATTGGCAATGATAGTTATCAATCATTAGTATACATGTACTTTTCAGTCAAATCAGTCATGTACATGTTCTTTCGTTGATCAACATCAGTCATGTGGGTTTAGAATTACCAAAGATAACACCACTATACCATTTAACTATCAAGCCATAATAATATTCATTGAAACCATTCATCAAGCACATAATGTGCATACAAAAAGATTAAGCTCCTTTTACATTTCAATGACATATAAACCATTTCCTTTCCAATCAATATATAGATACATAAACATAGTACTTTTGAATAATTTAAAAGAAGCTAATAATTTAAAATCATTTCATTATATACATTGTAACGTACCTTACTTTTAAACTACTTGAAATTTGCGGAAAAATAAAAATTTTCTTTAAACAAGAAACAAACATTCAATTTGCGGAATCATTAAACTATTCATCCAAAATATTTGCAACATAAGGATCACAATAAAAGTTTTACTAAAGAAAAATACGTGTTTGAATATCGTAAACCAAACTTGAAATCACTGTATTAAAATTTGTCATGCTTAAGATCTTAAAATAAAACGTGGGCGGTCCTCGGGTTTAGCCTCCTGCGCAGTCCAAGCTGGCTCATTGGTCCCTACCCCTCGTCTCCTCAAAATCATCATCACCTGCATCGATCAAGTCTAGTGAGTCTACAGGCTCAACATGTATAAACTGGAAGTAACGAGTAATACGTAATAAACCACATGCATCTTTAAAATAGAGCATACATACATGAAACTTGAACATCTCATACATAAGATTGAACATACGTACATACATACATAGACGTGCCATCAACATAAAAATTTTCGTAAACATGCTTGCTTTATACATACTTGAGCATACATAACATAATTTTGCATAGAGGCATGTTTCAAAGCAAGTGACCCATAACATAATCGCCTGATCAGACTAAACCACAGTACTGGGCTGACAGGGACGAATCCACTGCCACATACATGAGATCCACGTTCATGCTTTAACAGGTGGATTGGTCCTCGTTCATGCTTTAATGCTTTCCAATCCTGATCTAAACTCGTTCATGCTTAAACGGGGTAGAGAGGTCCTCGGCCACGTTCACCGACTTCCAAACCCATACATAATTTGGTCACAAGACATTTAGCATACCTCAAAAACTTAAAATATTTTCTTTGCACATCGAACATACTTACTTGGCGTTGAGGGATTCGTTGGATCTCGATTGGGGCCACTGCTGCACATGATAACATGAGTTCAAACCCTTATCTTTCATTGCTTAGACGTAGGTATTCGTGCTCACCACCGAAGTAAATAAATAGCTTATGACATTCTAAATCGCTCGGGACTTGACCTCGTTTAATCATCATACTAAACCATGACATAGAACCCCAAAACATATCCTATATATTATATTAATAACCCCAAAACAAATCTTATATTTTTACATAAATAAATTTTAACCATCGTACTAAACCGTGATATAGAACCCCAAAGCAAATAAAAAAAAAATTATTTTTTTTTAAAAAAGGGGTACACTTACCCCGTGTAGGGGTCCGGATACATGCTGGAAATTCGCATTTTGAAGTAAAAAGGGCACGGACCCCGTGCCAGGGTCCGTGTAGGTGCTGGAATCGCGAAAAAACAAAATTCCCTACACTTGTAACCTAATCCTACCTCAAGACCCATTCTTAGGATGCTAAGGCACTGATTCAAACTCAAACAAACGCTCCAAAACAACTACGCATCACAAACAACGAAACCCAATCCATGAATACGACCTTTGACACCAAAACAATTTCTACGGCTTCTAATACAACCAAGTGCCTAACGATACGAAACGAAACACCAACAATCATCCCAACATCATTCTCAATATACTTAAATACAGCAATGATCACCCTTCGATGCCCAACGAAGCCTGCAACAATAAAACTTTAAGAACATATCATGAACAATTTTTCAGAAAATTTCAATTTGAGCAGTCCCACGAAAAAGATCGTAACTCACTCGTTTCTTATCCAAAAATTAATAATTTTATATCAAATCGAAGGTATCAAAGAGTAATACGTTTTATTTGTTGAAAGTTTTTCCAGAAACGCTACCGAAAAATCGCAATTTTTAAAATGACAGCAAAAACGAATTTCTGAGATTTAAAAACGTTTCAAAATCGATCCAACAACTTTCTGCTCAAACTTTGAACATCACACATGGATTTTTACGCATAATAAACAACAACACGAATAATATGACAAGATGGATGCAAGAATGAAAGAATATACATGCCTTTAAATCTTTAACGTTACCGAAACGATGACACCGAAGCGGGGAAAGATGCGAGGTTGATCCGGGACGAACGTGGCACGATTTTTCTTGAAATAAACTTCAAGAAATTTTGCTGCAATACTGAAGGGAATGGGGCGGCTGCTCTCTCCTTCAAGAACCCTAGTTTTGCTCTCAAATTCTTAAAATAAAATGTGTAGGTGTGTGTTGTGTGTTTTGGTGTGTGTAAAAAAGTGTGAGTGTGTGTAACGTGTGTGTGTTTTAATTAGGAGAAATTATTGCTAAATTAACTAATTAAAATACTAATAAAAAGGTTAACCCACACCAATATAATCAAACTCCTCTATTAGAATAATTACACACTGATTTAATAAAATTCTCCTCTTTAACAAAATAAAATGCACAAAGCCAACTTTAAAAGTTTTAAAAATTCTAAACTCACTAAATACATAATTTAGGCTTTAAAATGTTGAAACTTATTAAATTAATTAGTATGCCCCGACCTTAACTTAAAAAATAAAATATCACATTTAAAAATTGTCAAAATCGTCGCCGGCCTTTTTTCCTCGATCCCGCATCGAATAATCGCCTGAAACATGAAACTCGAGAAATATTTTAACGTGCATCACATAAACATAAATAATTTAAAATAATGAATTTTCATAGAACATGCATCACTAAAATCATTTTAGAATTAAATAAATGATTTGACAATTAAATAATGCATTGGTTTTACGTGCACTGATTTTTTGGCTCTACACACATAGTTTATAAGATGCTTTCAATAATGAGTTCTAATTACAACCAATGTAAGATCCCAAAAATAATCAAATGAAAAATAATAAAATTTATTTGTGTGTGTGTGTCTATATATATATATTTGTGTATTATATGACATATATAATAACCCTACAAATAAGGAAGAGGCAAATTATATAAATATAATACAATAGATCTAGAAGATGAATCCGATGGAAATATCATTTCAAATTTTTACTAGATTTAGTAAGGATATTACCCATACCAATTCATGATTGCATCCTTCAGCAAGTTGCCAATCGTCGAGTATAAAAGGGAGGGGATGGGAGGGGAAAAAAAATTAAAGAAGCAAACCAAAACCATCTTAAATAATAATAAAATTTAAACTTAATAAATCAACTTTTCCTACCCATCTCTTCAGGTGCCTTCTTGTAAGGTAAATGCTCTTGTCCCTCGTTAATATGTCTTCTTTGGTTGATAATATTGTGTGTGAAATATATGAACATATAATTTTTAGCTTCAGTGGGTGTATCTTGAAATCCTACTCCTGCAAATTTTTCTAAATGTCTAAATTTTAAATAGATTTTTGTTGTTGTACAGTACTGTTATAAATAAGTTAACTAATAGTACGATGAAAATGTTTTGGTAAGAAGATGACATAGGTACAAGGAGTTTACGAGAATGAACTTAAAATTAGTACCTTGTACACCATATTAAATGAATAGACAATAAAATTTAAGAACCTATTTTGGACTCAATTTTCATGGACGTCAACACCTCTACTTAATAGTTCATTGTTTAAAGAAAGTTACAATTTAAAATCATTTAAGTTTTAAATGGTGAAATTCTGGACAAAATCAAGAAGTTGTGTTGTATAAATTAACATTTTCATAATTTTTGTATATACATTTTGAATAGGTATGTTAAATTAATTATGCTTATTAGAGTTCTTGAGTTAACTTTTCCAGACCTTAAATTAGTAAGGATTTTATGATGCAATATTACAATTTAATAATCTGTATAAGATGTTTCATACTTTTAAAGGACCCTAAAAACGAATGAAATGATCAAATAAAGTTTCTACAGAATCTATGTTATTTGCTGAAAATATTAAATTAAAATAAGGAAGGAGAAAGTGAGATAATATATAACTTCAAATTTTATAGTAGAAAAATAAAAATACACATGGTTTACTGAATAAACAAATAATTGATAAATTTTATGTTATTTCCCAGCTTGACCTCCTGTATTTTTCATCTTGTCGGCGTTCGTGAAAATAAAAGGTATGTTATTACTGGGTAACATACAACAGGTATTTGTAAAGTTTGATATTTGTTGAACGTGAATTATATTTTTACGTGGATTATTTGTGACATTACATAACATCGATGCACTAAAACAAAACATATTTTACACACACGTATTTTATATATATGTAGCATCGATGCATGACATGACATTGCATTGCATATTGTGCCTTGTTCCAGTATTTACTTATTTCGATATGGTGTTTGGATTCGAGGAGATTGTCGGGATGGTACGGAGCTGCGACTAGCCCGAGAGATGTTGTAGGCCGATAAGGCGCAGTACGTCCGTAGTCCTTGGCGAGCTGACCGGCACACGGTAGTAGACTGGGGGAGGAGTGGTCGCTACGACAGTGTAGCCGAGCCTTGCCTGTTGCTTGAGCTGTTAGGTGCTGCATTTACTGATTGTGCAGCTTCCGATATACTGATTTCCCGTGCATGTGTACATACCCTGATCATGCATTGCATCCATGTATCATTCATTACAAGTCATGTTGTTTTTATTTCGGTATTTTCATACTGGGCTATTGCTTACCCCTCTGGGGCGGTTATCTTCTGTGTGTGGTTGATAATTAGGGCAACATGGCATCCATCGTACTTTTGATTGAGGAGCAGTATGAGGAAAGCACTTATACTATCATGTTCATAGATGGAGAGAAATGGGAATAGAAGAAAATGACTAAAAATGAAAACCAAATCTAATAAATCCCTTCCAAAACCTAAAAACACGCTTTTGGATCTCTGCTAGGCACTTGGGCGCCGATTTCAACCGCCCCAGCACCCCTTTCTGCCCGGACCCAAAAAAATCAGTTCATGGTGCGCTAGGGTAGCCATATGTCTTTTCTTGTATCTCCAATTAGCTTCATGTCATTTGAATAACCAAGTAAAGAGTTATGCGCATTTTACCAAAATGTGTCAGTGCAAGAACGACGATACACACAACACACTTCGGGCCACTTTTGGCTCGTCTTCCACAATGATTTGAACAAAACTCAAAACATAAAATTTGTAGCTTTATTTCTTTGATTTTTAATGGTAGTGGCCTCACATCATTTGGATCAATATCCAAATAATTATGCTAAAAATCACAACTACTGCCACAGTTTTCATACCGTTTCTGCACTTCCATTATCCATTTGACTCAAGATCAACCTTCTATTCTACCCATCCATTCTCATTATTCTTACACAACCCTTTTACATCACCATTAACTTCATATGTAATATACTTTAACAAGTATAACATTGCTTCACAATTTCATTTGTAAACCACATGATAAACATGCTCCCAATTCTATCTCTATCTCTATTCTATCACATTATTACCATTCATACCATGACGTAAAGCCATAAACCATCATCATATAATACCATAAATCATTAATAAAAGAAGAGAAAAAATAGGCTATTACAAGAATACTCTGAACAACTGAGCAATGTCATTGTTCGTCAAAAACGTTTTCCAAGTTCATGAAGATTAACCACAGAATATTTTAGAACCCTAATCTAAATTATAAGGAGTCACTATATGGCGACATGGAGTGTTTCAACAATGGGAAGATTGGTCATTTCCTTGTTGGTTATCCTAAGACAAAGAAAAATGAATTTAAGAATAAGACACAAGAGAAATGACAAGAATTCTCGCAAGGACTGTAACGCGATGGTTGCTAAAGATAACAAAGTAAATGGAAAAATTTCAAATCTATAAGGTCTAGGAAATTCGAACTACTTAACCTGATTGCATGCAATCTAGGGCTTTATTTAAAATATGTGTTTATTGATTTTTATGCATTGAATGCATGATTATTTCATGGATAGGTGTTTATTTCATTTTTTGTTAAGGTTTCATGCATTATGGCTTTAAGTTGCATTTCGCGCTCGAACGAGTAACGGAGACCGGGGATAATCAGGAAAAATATTTTTATTGATTAATTAATTCTAAGTAATTAATATGAGGAGTATTTAGGTGTGATTTTCAAAATTGGGCCTTGGTTGGGTATTTTACTCGTCAGGTCATATTTTTAATCGGTACGCAAAATTTAGCGATTCGGGGGACTTTTTGAGGGTTCGGGCAATATTTTCAAAAAAGTATCTAAACGAAATATTTTCGGGAGTGTTATTGGGCTTGATAGGATTATTTTATTGCTTAATGGGCCCAAAATATTTTTTTAGCCCTTTATTTTTATTAGGGCCCATTAACACCTTGTATTATTTTTTAAAAACCTTCTTTAGCAAACCCTAAACCTAGCAGCCGTCCCTTCCCCTCTCAGCAGCAGCCTCCTCTCATCCTTTCAGCAGCAAGCTGTCGATCCCTAGATTTTCAAAGAAAAATCTTTCCTCGCCTCTCCGATGCGCATTCTACGCATGGATATCCAAGTTTTCCAGCACACAAACGTTAAGGCACGCCATGTATCCCTTTTTCTCATCATTTTCTATATGTAAATGCTAGTGTTTGTGTGTTTTCATGAGAATTTATTTGAGCTATCATGTAGTATCCCTTTTGCAAAGTTTTGATATGAAATGTGCATTGTTTCATATATAACTCACATTCTCCTTAGATTTTGTGTAATGGGCTGCCATGGCTAGGTGTCAAGGAAAAAACATGTCGAGAATGAAGGGGGTTAAGTGCTGGAGTCGAGGCTTGGTCGGTTTAGGTGAGGGTAAATCATCTTTGTGTTGAGGAACATAACATCCATGTGGCTAGCTCGGGAGATTAGGGTGATGCAGCCGTGTGTGGCTCGATTCCAGCCAGGAAGCTGACCATCTTGGGTCCGTGACAGGTCTGGGAGAGAGCCGTGAACAGCTGGTCGTGGTCTTGAAGCCGATTGAAGGGGTTTGGTTGAGGGGTGGCTCAGTTGGCTAGTGCAGGGGGCTATCAGGTTGTTACGCTCCACAGCGTGCATAGGGCTAAGGGTTTGGGTTAGGTCAGCTGTAGAGCCAAAATCAGTACACGTAAACCTTTGCATTTATTTAAATTTCTAAATTATATATTTAATTTTAAAATGATTTTAGTGAGGCATGATTGATTATTTTGCATGATTTTAAATCATTACATGTTATTGTGATGCACATTAAAATATTTTCTTGAGTTTTGTGTTTCAGGCGAATATTCGATGCGGGATCGAGAAAAGAGACCGGTGATTATTTAGGCAATTTATGAAAATGGAGTATTTTATTTCAAGTCAATAAAATTAGTAGTTTAAATGATTTACGAAATTTTAAGAATTTTATAACCTAATTTAATTTATTAGGTGATTTTAAGCTTTTCAAATACCTATTTGAAAAGTTGGAGATTTTAATCTTGAAACTTGGTACTCAATTTTTTTTATTTAATCTTTGTGTAGTATTGAATAATTAGAGTAGTATTATTTTTATTACTAATTATTTAATTAAGCAAATTTAGCCCTAATTAGCTAGTTAATTAATTAATTAAGTAAATTTTCACCTAACACACACACCCACGCCCCATACACACATACGCACACACGCTCACATTTTCGTTTTTGAGAGGAATAGCTAGGGTTCTTGAGCTACACTAGTAGCCACCCTTCCTCTTCGAAAATTTCCAGCAAACTCTCGTCCGATTTTAGCAAAAATCGTGCCACAAGTCGTCCCGGATCAAGTCTCACATTCCCTCGCGTCATTATCCGTCGTTTCGTAAGTTTAATCATCAAAGGCATGTATATTCTTTTATTTTTGCATCGATCTTGTCGTAGTAAGTATTTTGATGTATATTTTATGAAAAATCTGTGTATGTTATCCAAAAGTTTGAGCAAAAATGTTTAAAACAATTTTGGATCAAAATTTTAGATCGCAAAACCGAGTCTTCTGTCATTTCGAGTACTGTGAATTTTTGGTCGACATTATAGAAACACTTTCAATATATAAAACGTAGTACTCTTTGATACTTTTGATTTGACAGTAAATTCGTAATTCTTGGACAGGAAACGAATGAGTTATGATCATTTTTGTGGGACTGCTCAAGCTGTAAAATTTCTGTGTCACAAAACCCGTCACCCTATGTTATTTCGAATTCTGCGACTTATAGGTTGATTTTTTGGTAATGTTTTCAACACATGATTTGTAGTAATCTTTGTTATCTTCTATTTGATAGCAAATTCATAATTTTCTGATAAGAAACAAGGGAGTTATGATTTTTATTGTAAAATCGCAGAAGTTGTGAAATTTCTGTATCACAAAACCCGTCACCCTCTGTTATTTTGAATTCTGCGACTTATAGGTTGGTTTTCTAGAAATGTTTTCACCATATGATTTGTAGTACTCTTTGTTATCTTCGAAATAAGAAATGAGAGAGATATGATTTTTATTGTAAAACCGTTCAAGCTGTGAAAATTTGTGCATGTTTTTCTAGTTTTCTCAAGTTTTGGTTGCAGGCTTCGTTGGGATCTTCTGAATCTTTGCTTTTGTGGTTAGGGCAGCATGTCCAGAGCGTTCCAACGAAGCCCTTGATGTTTTTAAGTTTGTTTGACGTACAAAAAGAAAATATTTTATTTTTGAGGTATGTTAAATGTCTTGTGACCAACTATGAACGAGTTTGGAAGCCGGAGAACGTGTCCGGGGACCTCTCCGCCCCGGTAAAGTATGACCAGGTTTTAATCAGGATTGGAAAGCGGTAAAGAATGACCATGGACCAATCCACCTGGTAAAGTATGATTGAGGATCTTATGTATGTAGTAGTGGACATCTCTGTCATCCCAGTAATGTGGTTTCGTCTTATCAGGCGCATTACGTATGGATCACTTGCTTTGAAATATATCTCTACGTAAAATGATGATGACGCATGTTTAAGTATGTATGATGCAAGCACGTTTATGAATGTGTTTATGAAATGATGGCACGTCTATGTTTATGTAAGTATGTTCAAAGTTTGCAGTTATTTATGAGCTACTTTAAAGTGCATGTGGTTTTATTATACGTTACTTGCTATTACCAGTTTATACATGTTGAGTCTTTAGACTCACTAGACTTGATCGATGCAGGTGAGGACAAGTTTGAGGAGGCGAGAGGCGGGGACCAGTGAGTTAGCTCGAACAGTGCAGAGGCCTAACCCGAGAACCGCTATAGTTTCAAGAGTTTTATGCATGATAAAATTGTTTAATATGATTTTAACGAATTACTTTATGTTATTTTAAGACAAGTTGATGGCAGACATAATAATATAGAGTGTTTGATGCCCTATGTAAGAGCGGAATTTGGTGAGTGGCCGGCTGTTCCGTAGGATAAATTCAAACTGATTTTGATACACTTTCATCTTCCTAGGCATTTGGTTTTTTAAAATGTTTGCCTAAAATTAGGAAGATCACTGTGATGGATTCAGACCGTAGCTCGGATAGGTCCGGCAAGATATTATTTGAGCTTATTAAGCCTTTAGTGCTTATGATCCAACACATCCTAGTTGTCATGGGTATTAGTCAGGGTTTTGTCAAATGGAACATAGTTTGGCCTGAGGATTTTCCAACTCAAAAACTCAGGCTTAATTTTTTTATTTTAAAAATTTATTACAATAATTTCAATATGGTTGATGTATTTTTTATTCAAATTATATGTTTTTTTATTCCAGTGTTAAATGTGGAGTTTACACTCTAGCGGCCGCAACGTTTACAATGTATAGAGAAAATGCCTATCAATTGAGCAATGAGAAAATTGAGAAATTTAGGAATTTTTGTTGTTATTGTATTTGGAATAAATTGTATTTTGGATTAAATATAATGGAATTTATATTGATTTTGAGTTGAGTTTCTGTGATCTATTTAACAAGTTTTGAGTAGAGTTTTGTAGGTCGAGTCCACCTCAATGTATTTCGACCAATGAAACAAGTGGGTCGAGTGGACTTTTGGGTCCACTGGCAGAGTGGGTTGAGTAAACGTTAGGCTAATAAAACTCGACCCAACGAAAGTTACTCGACCGATTTAACATGAGCATGATATGTTATAACGAGCATAAATCAGGCTTATAAACCTAATATATTTAATCCAATTACAACAAGTTATCCCAAATACAACAACAAAAATGCCTAAATTCTTCAATCTTCTCATCGTTCAATTGATAGGCATTTTCTCTGTACGTTGTATACATTGTAGCCGCTTGAGTGTAAACTTCACATTCACCACTGCAATAAAAAAACATAATTCGGATAAAATTGACATTGAAATACATCAAACCATCTTGAAATTCTTTTAATGATTTTTAAAGTAAAATAAATTGAACATGAGTTTTTGAGTTGGAAAATCATCTGGCCTAACTATGTTTTATTTGGAAAAATATTGACCAATACCCATGATAACTAGGATTTGTGGGGATCATAAGCACCAAAGCCATAATAATCTCAAATAATATATTGCCAGACCTATCTGAGCTACGGTCTGAATCCATCACAGTGATCTTCCAAATTTTAAGCAAACATTTTAACAAAACCCAATGCTCAAGAAGATAGAAGGGTATCAAAATCAGTTTGACTTTATCCCATGGAACAACCAGCCACTCACCAAATTCTGCTCTCATATAGGGTGAAACGACCTCGACCCTTTTTTTTTAATACTAATCATAAATCATAAACTCGAAAATACTAACTAAATAAAATAACTTAACATTTCTAACAATCATAATAAATTATCTCAAGTGCATAATATAAAATCCTAAATCATCAACTAACCAAAACTTCCTAAATTGACCTTTGAAAAGATCAACTAACAATAAAAATAAAGCATAAAAATATTTGTAATAAAATAATTAACATAATCTTTAAATCATTTACCTATCTAGCTAGTGCGGAAACAAAAAGGCCATCGGGTGTGTACTGCTACACTCGATCCACTCAAGCGTCAACGCCTACCATAAATCATCAAATCCTGAATCATACAAACCCAGTGAGTCTAAAGACTCAGCACGTTCTAAACATGCATAGTAAATAATACATATATAATCACAAGCATTAAAATCATATTTTATTAAAAATAGCTTTTAAACTTAAATAAAACGTAAATCGTAAAATCATTTTAAAATACATTTTTGAGCATAAATAAATCATTTAAAAATCATTTTAAAAATAGCTTTAATCATCATCATAAATCATATATCATAAAATCATTAAAATCGTAAAGCTTTCAATCATATATTATTTTGGGTGAAATTTGATCCTTGAAAGTGATTAGCTTTTATCCTTTGGTCGACTGATCATGCTTCAGCTCCACATGGCCCATGGGGGAGTGTGCACTAGGCTCTGCCAAGGAAATACGATCGTCGAGGCTCCCTCGGGGGCCTTCTCCCATAGACGGCCTCCCTCTGGAGCCTTTTCCCATAAATGGGCTCCCTTTGGGGCCTTTTCCCCTCACGAAATACCTACAAAATCGTAAGTTCACCGTCCTCACATAAACGGATCCCTCACAAATCATATATCATATGTCACAGTCAATTCACATCCGTCAAAATATTTTCCTTTTCTTTTAAAATCATAAAATAGCATAAATTTTCAAAAATAGTATTTTAGACAGTAAAAATTGCACAGCTTTACAATAAATCATAAAATATCATATTATGATCAAAATCATCATTTTAAATCATCAAATATCATTTTTACAAGCATGATGATCCTTCGGGACGCTGCCAAGCTTTTTCGTATTTTCTTAAGTGTAAAATTACCGTTTTGCGCATGAACGTAAAAATTCTTGAATTTATCTTTTTCTCACTTTTAATGATATGGGCTTATTCTGAATAATTTTTTAAGCTTAATTCTAATTTGCCATAATTTTATTCCGCTTAAATCTAGGCGTTTCAATTAATTCTTAAATTAACATTTCGTGAGGCGATTAAATCCCGGATAATTTCAAAACTCATTATTTTGATCCCAAATTTTAAACAAAACATTTTTATTATTTATTCTACCCTTGTGAGCCATGAACCACACTCGTCGACCCATAGTTCCAATTTTCCTTTTAATTTTGCGAAATAATGACCCTTAGTCGAACACACCGAGCCATCTCCCAATTTATTCGAGCCAAGCCCGAGCCACCTCAAGCCAAACCCTAGCCACCTCAAGCCAAACCCTAGCCAACCCACCTAGGCACCCTACTGACAAAGCCCTGGCCAAAGGACCAGACCCTAAGGCATTCAAACCCTCCGGAAACAGAGCTACAGAATCTGCGTGTGTGTGTGAGACTCCTTTGAGCATTAGGACTCCTAACTCAACTAGGACTCTTCCAGCCCTTAACCACTTGACCACTCATGACCTTAACAATCCCTGGACCACGCCCAGACCCAGCGCAGAGCAGCCCAAGCCCCTGAACCCGCGGTCCAGCCTCCTGCCCGAAGACACAAGCTGCGCGTTCCCTTGCTGCCCTACGATACCCTTGTTTTGCTTGAGCCAGCAGCGAGCCCACCACTCCAGCCCCTGACTGACCCCTGCCCATCATCCTAGAACCCTGATGGACCACCAACTTGATACTACTTAAATTATAATTCACCCAAGTGTAGGTTGTCTGCAAGTAATATATTTCGCAAGTACGAGATCAATCCACGGAGAGGTTATTTTAAGTTTAAATTTATTAATTTATAGATTACCAAATGCAAAAACGAAGTTTACAAATTATAAATTTTGTCAAGGCTCGAGGATTTATTCTTGGTTTATGCAATATTGTTTAACTAAAAGTAAAACAAAGGAAACCACCATAAATAATGGTTCCAAGAAAATTAAATATTTAAACGCACACCTAATATAATATAGTTCCCACTATAAAAAATACCAATTCACCGATATTTTATATATGGTACCTATGATTATATATATAATATAACTATATAAATATATAACTGCATAAAATAAATGTTAAATTAAATCATTATAATTCATTTAGAACAACCGGCAGAGCCACGCTATTGCCTAAATGAAATATATGATTTAATAAGTTAGATGCGGAAAGTAAAAGTTAGTTGCGATAAAGTAAATGTTAGATGCGGAAAGTAAAAGTTAGTTGCGATAAAGTAAATGTTAGATTGTTAGATATTAGTATTAAATCATAATATTTCATTTAGAACAACCGGCAGAGCCACACTATCGTCTAAATGAAATATATGATATAATTATATAAATATATATATATATATATATGTATAATATAACAATAATAATTGATGAAATATTTATTGTATCAAAATTAAACAACAAATCAAGATAACCACTTCAATGGTATCAAGCATTTGATGTAAATTGATAACAACAAATAATTCATTTTTATACCTACAATAAAAAGNCTAAAATAACATAATTTTATAATTTTAATGAAACTTAAATTTTAAAATATAGGTTTTAACATATAATAAATTATTAATTTTAAGTTTCATCACTAGCCCAGCCCCAAACCCAGCCGCAACTCCCTGTACAACAGCTGCTCGCGGAAGATCTTGGGGAGAGTCCAAGCTTTCGTGGACTCTTACCCAGCCTGAACCACGAGTCCTAGACATGCTAGGACTCTACCTACGACCTAGCCACAACCCTTAGGACCCAACCCCCAGCCCTGGTTGAGCCCCAAGAACCCATGCATAAGAACCGAGCCTTGAACCTCAACAAGCACACAAACCTCTTAAAAAACTCACGGTTCTTTTCTTTCCTTTCCACGATTGTTCCAGCTTGTTTTCTCTTCAAAATTTCTCATTTTCTGTTCATAATCAATCATATTTTACCATTTTTGGCAGCGTGTCCGTTGGGTTCATAACGATTCTTTTAAAACAAGCGTAAAATCGTAAAAACGTAGAAAATACGTATCATACCATAAAATAATCGAACCCACGTATTTTTCATGCATAATCAAATAAAACACAGATATTATGATTTGTATGATATTTGAAAGAGTTTAGAAAAAGTGCCTTTGCGTTTATAACGCTCGAATATACGATATTCGGCGAGGGTGCGACGTTGAACGACCGGACGACGAAGAACACAAGAATTTCTTTTCCTTATAATTTTTGAAAATCTGAATTATGTGTGTGGTTTGTTTTCGGCTGCTGGTGGTATGGAATTAGGGTGAATAAACAATAGGTTTAGTTATTTATAGATTTAATTAATTGTAAGTTAAATGGGCTTTGGTTTTGGGCTTACAAGTTTAAGGGTAATTGAGCCTACTTAAATTAATTAAATTGAGCCCAATAACATTTAATTAATTAAAACATAAAAGTTTAGAAAATAAGTTTCCCAAAAATAATATTTTTGATATTTTGTTAGCCCAAAACCGGCTTCCTGAGAAAAATCGAGCTCGACTCGTAAAATAATTCGAACTCCATCATTTTTAGGAAAATTAAATCATATTAGGAAGCCTTGCCATTATTTAATGAAAATACCTATTCTTGTCTTGGTCGTCCTCGGTTTCTTTTTCCCTGCCTATTATCGAATATTCAGGTAAAATTCTTAATTTCATGTAATCATGTCATATTATCATTTAATCATGCAATCATACATTTAATCATATAATAAATATCATGCTAGCATTTAAAAGCAATTAAATAAAACAATAAAGCAATTAAAATAATTTTTCATGCATGCGATTTACGTAGGTTGGTTTTTCGGACGTTACAATTCTCCCCTCTCCCTTAAATAGAATTTCTTCCTCAAAATTTTCCTTTACTTGATGATTGCAAAGCTTAGATTCCCTTAACCACATCAAAATTAACCTCTAACTTAAATCTTACTCTTCAATTCGGTCCTCAAAATCTTGAGAATTTCAATTCTAACCTAAAATTTCCCAAAGTCGACTCCTAAATCCAACTCAAGTAGTGCATGCACCCTATTCTGTTCTAGGTCCTTCATTATCCCAATCAATTTCCATAACCCAATTTAACATTTCTTGCAATAAAAGCATCGAAAAAAATGTTAAACAGTTAGGTTAACTCGAAATCAATGTAGTGTCGGCTCTGTCTCATCCTCTGCAGCTTGCATCACATAGACTCTTCCAGTCATGGGTTGCCTAGGCTTTGTGCAATTCCCAGCCTTGTGTCCCAAATCTCCACACTTGAAGCATTTGAAGGTGCACCACATGCACTTGCCATGACGATGACGATTGCCCTCCTTGCAAAGTGGTTTCTCATCAGCCTTCGGAATGTTCCCTCTAGGTGGTTGCCCTTGTCGTTTAGGTGGTTCTGGTTGCTTTGGTGGTCCCGCATAAGGCTTCTTGTTACTCTGACTAACTTGCTGAGTACGATTCTTCTTTCGCTGCAACTCCCAATCAATGTCCTTGTGTTACTGCTCGGCTCTAAAAGCTTTGGCAACGGCAGTAGTGTAGTCAGTAGGATCATTGAGCATCACATCATGACGGATAGTCGGCTTCAAACCATCTAGAAAGTGTCGTAATTTCTCCACCGGATCATTCGTTATCAAGGACACAAAACGACAGCCCCTATCAAATTTTTTTACAAAGTCGACAACAGACCAATCTCCCTGACGGAGACTCATAAACTCCCTCTTAGGTATAGAACGAACATCAGATGTGAAGTATTTGTCATAGAAAACCCTCTTGAATTCCTCCCAAGTCAAAGTCATCATATTCACTCCTCGCTCCGCTCCCTCCCACCATAAGGAAGCGCCGCCCTTCAACAGATAGATGGTACAGCGAACTCGGTCGGCGTCCGCCATCTCCATATAACGAAATATCACCTCTAAAGATCTAATATATCCCTCAGCGACGAATGGATCAGTAGTGCCATGGAAATCCTCGGGGTGCATCCTCCTAAATCGCTCATATGCAACCTCTGGTCTAACCATTGCTCCATCCTCTACATGTTGCTCAAATAAACGGGCCATACCGGCTAGTACACGGGCACTAGCATCCTGAACAGGTGGAGGCTGTGGAATATTCTACTCCTGTCTAACCTCATCAGTCCTACGCAAAATTCTTTTAGGAGGCATCTCTATATACGTCGTCCAACCACATAAGCAACATGCATTAAAATTTTTTACATGAAGCATGCAACTAACATTTATATCATGTATTATATAAGCATTTAATAGAATTTTATCATATAAAATATAAAGCAGTAAAACTCACATATTTGAGACGTGACTTCTTGAGCTTCTCGACCCTTTAAGGAAAACCTTGGCTCTGATACCAACTGAAACGACCTCGACCATTTTTTTATACTAATCATAAATCATAAACTCGAAAATACTAACTAAATAAAATAACTTAACATTTCTAACAATCATAATAAATAACATATGAAATCTCAAGTGCAAAATATAAAATCATAAATCATCAACTAACCAAAACTTCCTAAATTGACCTTTGAAAAGATCAACTAATAATAAAAATAAAGCATAAAAATATCTTTAATAAAATCATTAATATAATCTTTAAATCATTTATCTATCTAGCTAGTGCGAAAACATAAAGGCCCTCAGGTATGTACTGCTGCACTCGATCCACTCAAGCGTCAGTGCCTCCCATAAATCGTCAAATCCTACATCATTCAAACCTAGTGAGTCTAAAGACTCAACACGTTCTAAACATGAATAACAAAAAATATATATACAATCACAAGCATTAAAATCATATTTTAATTAAAAATAGCTTTTACACGTAAATAAAACATAAATCGTAAAATCATTTTAAAATACCTTTTTGAGCATAAATAAATCATTTAAAAATCATTTTAAAAATAGCTTTAATCATCATCATAAATCATATATCGTAAAATCATTAAAATCGTAAAGCTTTCAATCATATATTTGAAAGTGATTAGCTTTTATCCTTTGGTCGACTGATCATGCTTCAGCTCCACATGGCCCATTGGGGGGGGGGGTGTTCACTAGGCTCTGCCATAGAAATACGATCGTCGAGGCTCCCTCGGGGGCCTTCTCCCATAGACGGACTCCCTCTAGAGCCTTTTCCCATAAATGGGCTCCCTTTGGGGCCTTTTCCCCTCACGAAATCCCTACAAAATCGTAAGTTCACCGTCCTCACATAAACGGATCCCTCACAAATCATATATCATATGTCACAGTCAATTCACATCCGTCAAAATATTTTCCTTTTCTTTTAAAATCATAAAATATTATAAATTTTCAAAAATAGCATTTTAGACAGTAAAAATTGCACAGCTTTACAATAAATCATAAAATATCATATTATCATTAAAATCATCATTTTAAATTATAAAATATCATTTTACAAGCATTATGATCTTTCAGGACGCTCCCAAACTTTTTCGTATTTTCCGAAGTGTAAAATTATCGTTTTGCATCTGGACGTAAAAATTCTCGAATTTATATTTTTTTTCACTTTTAATGACATGGCCTTATTCTAAATAATTTTTTAAGCTTAAGTATAATTTTCCATATTTTTATTCCGCTTAAATCTAGGCCTTTCATTTAATTCTTTATTTAACGTTTCGTGAGGTGATTAAATCCCGGATAATTTCAAAACTCATTATTTTGATCCCAAATTTTAAACATAACATTTTTATTATTTAATCTACTTTTGTGAGCCTTGAACCACACCCATGGACCCATGGTTCCAATTTTCCTTTTAATTTTTGAAATAATGACCATAACTCGAACACACCGAGCCATCTCCTAATTTCCTCGAGCCACGCCCGAGCCACCTCAAGCCAAACTATATCCAACCCACCTAGGCACCCTAATGACCAAGCCCAGCCCAAATAACCAACCTCTAAGGCGCTCAAACCCTCTTGGAACCGAGCTACAGAATCTGTATGTGTGTGTGTGAGACTCCTTTGAGCATTAAGACTCCTAACTCAACTAGGACTCTTCCATCTCTTAACCACTTGACCCCTCATGACCCTAACCATCCCTGGAAAAAACCCAGACCCAGCCCAAGCCCATGAACCTACGCGCCAGCCTCCTGCCCGAAGACACAAGTTGAGCGTTCCCTTGCTGCCCTGCGATTCCCTTGTTTTTCTCAAGCCAGGAGCGAGCCCACCACTCCTGCCCCTGACCCGACCCCTGACCATCATCCTAGAACCCTGATGGACCACCTAGCCCAGCCCCAAACCGAGTCGCAGCCCCCTGTACAGCAGCTGCTCGCGGAAGAGCTTGGGGAGAGTCCAAGATTTTGGGACTCTTTCCCAGCCTGAACCACAAGTCCTGGCCATGCTAGGACTATTCCTAGGACCTAGCCACGACCCTTATGACCCAACACCAAGCCCTGGTTGAGCCCCAAGACCCCATGCATAAGAACCGAGCCTTGAACCTGAACAAGCACACAAACCTCTTAAAAAAATCACGGTTCTTTTCTTCCCTTTGCACGATTGTTCCAGCTTGTTTTCTCTTCAATATTTATCATGTTGTTTTCATAATCAATCATATTTTATCATGTTTTGGCAGCATGTCTATTTGGTTCATAACGATTCTTTTAAAACAAGCGTAATATCGTAAAAACGTAGAAAATACGTATCATGCCGTAAAATAATCTAAACCATATATTTTTTATGCATAATCAACTAAAACACACATATTATGATTTTTATGATGTTTGAAATGGTTTACAAAATTTGCCTTCGCGTTTATAACGCTCGAATATACGATCTTCGGCTAGGGTGTGATTTGGAAGACCGAACGACGAAGAACATAAGCTTTTCATTTCGTCCTAATTTTTTAAAATCTGAATTGTTTGTGTGGTGTGTTTTCGGCTATTGGTGTTATGGAAATAAGGTGAATAAACACTAGGTTTATTTATTTATAGATTTAATTGCAAGTTAAATGGGCTTTGGTTTTGGGCTTGCAAGCTTAAGAGTAATTAGGCCTACTTAAATTAATTAAATTGAGCTCAATAACACTTAACTAATTAAAACATAAAATTTTATAAAATAAGTTTTTCAAAAATAATATTTTTGATTTTTGAAAACTCTTTGTTTGCTCAAAATCGGTTTTTTGGGAAAAATCGAGCTCGACTCGTAAAATAAATCGAACTCAAACATTTTTAGGAAAATTAAATCATTTTTAAATCATATTAAGAAGCATTGCCATTATTTAATGAAAATACCTATTCTTGTCTTGGTCGTCTACGATTTTTTTTTCCCTGCCTATTAACGAATATTCGGGTAAAATTCTTAATTTCATGTAATCATGTCATATTTTCATTTAATCATGCAATCATACATTTAATCATATAATAAATATCATGCTAGCATTTAAAAACAATTAAATAAAACAATTAAGTAATTAAAATAATTTTGCATGCATGCGGTTTACGTAGGTTGGTTTTTCGGACGTTACATATGGCATCAAACACTCTAAGTTATTCTGCCTACCCTAATTGAAAGCACTCAAAATCACCTGATGAAAATCGACGTCCATCCATGCCAAATCCTGTGACATGAAATGTGTGTACGTCCTTTGTGAGAGCCCAATACCCAAGTGGGGCCCAGCCCATTTCCATCTAATTATTTAACCAACACATTTGATAGAAGAAGCAACAATTGTTCAATCCAAAAGCTCTTTCCCTGCCTTGCAACTCGTCGCTTCTCTCCTGTTTCTGCAGCCATCGAGCAATGCCGCCAGTAGCCGGATTTTTTTTTAGTTCAGCAGCTGGAAACTTTCTTCCTCCTTCTATTACCTTCTTTCCAACTTTCAATCGGTAGAAATCAGAGCACCATCCTTCGCGTTCGGATAGCAGTTGCGTTCCGTTATTTGTCCGATTTGGTGAGCTTCTAGCTTCAATTTTTCTTGTTGATGTGGGTTATTTAGCAAGGAATCGAAGCCCTTTATTTTATCCATGTTTTCAGCTGTTTTCCAGCTACGTTTCAGCTAGGTTTCCGGCGAGATCACCGTTGTGCATTTTATCCTTGATTATTGAGGTATTAAGCTTGAAATTTCAGATTTTTAAAGGGTTATATAGGCTGTCCGGAATTCGAATTTTAACCGATCCGATTTAATTTGTTTTAGTCGGTTAGAATGCAGTATATTGAAGTATATAGTGATTTTATATTGTAGGTTATATCGTTGGACGAGTTCATTCGATAGTCCTTAAGAAATTACCGTGGTATTGTAAGTTGAAGTTGAGGTACGCTCAAACCTATATCATTATGACGCTTATATTGGCGTGTAAGAATATTCGGTGAATGTTGTTTGCTGTTATGTGCCTTGAATGTTTATTCTGTTGCATTCATGCATTAATTGTGTTGGCATAACATACTGAGCCTTGATTCCTTTGACGACGA
This sequence comes from Primulina huaijiensis, assembly GCF_012295235.1. Taxonomy (NCBI): domain Eukaryota; kingdom Viridiplantae; phylum Streptophyta; class Magnoliopsida; order Lamiales; family Gesneriaceae; genus Primulina; species Primulina huaijiensis. The sequence continues at coordinate 14,339,020 of NC_133307.1, forward strand.
ATTATGTTGATTCTATTGATATATATTTAGTCATCAGAGGGACGAATGGGTTAGGATTAGCCACATTTCTAGATGACACCTAGGGACGAACGACTTAGCTACTCGCATTCCCGATGCTACGTGCATGGACGAGCGGCGATTTGATGCTGCATTCCTGGCACGGGTGGCCACTGTTACTTTTGATGATGTTATTCATTTGGACTCAATTTGGTATCTGTTATTCCATTGTTGCCATTCATGAATCGCATATCATTGCATTTACTTGGTATTATTACATGTCTTTTATATACGTCGTGATTTTACTGGTTTTTTGTACTGGGGACCGACCCCTGTTTTCTTTTTATGTTGTGGTTGTTTTTGATGCCGTAGCAGGTCATTCCAGGGGATTTGACGCGTCTGGTGGAGAATCAGCGAGTGGTACCTAGTAGTCAGTTGGTTTGTGTCAGAGTTCCCAGATATCTATATATTATACTAGTTTGATACATTTGCCAGGGAGATGCTCTGTGTAGTTGTATGGTGATGTTTATGTTAGGTTTGATTTTATTGGTGGTATGTTGTATCTAGTCCTGGCCAGTGCGGCTATAGGATATGTGTTTGGTTGTTTGTGAACTTGATATTATTTTCGAGCGTATATTGTTGTTGTTGTGTTTTCAAATTTTTGAGATGTCCTACTTACGGGGAGATCATGCCGAAATTTCTTTAGGCCCAAATGAACGTTTTAAACTCGTTTTCGCCGTTTACACCTATTAATCCTTGATGTTTGGTAATTAAATATTAATTAAGAGCACGGGCCCTGACATCCTTTGCAATTCAATCAACCCTCGCGAACATTCTTGAATATGTTGACAAATGATATAGTGAAATATGTTAATTACTAACTCAATGTAATAAACAAAAAAAAAATAAGAAAAAACTTACGGAGTCATTCAACCAAGAACCAAGTGTCCCCAATTTAAGAAACCACTTTCTATCGTAAGACGAGGTCAGTCCAGTTATACTCGTACGTTCCGTACAAAAATTAATCTCAACGCTTACTCGGGCCCACGATCTATTAGCAAACTTTCTTAGTCTCTTCTCAAAAGATAGAGATATCATATCATTCATAACAAGTTCATGCAATGTCTCATATGTCATGACCTCTTCGTCAACAGTGACCAATTTTAACTTAAAGTCAGAAGACTTTCGAAAAGCATGCATCAAAGACGCCTCTCTCCCAAGCGGCCTATGTTCAGGTATCCCAGATGAGTATGAACCTATAATTGGATGCACCTCTTTCATTCTCATAAGTGGTTGTTCAGATGCAGTTGAGTATGGACCTATATTTGGATCCACCCCCTCCATTCTTATAAATGGCGCCTCTTCAGGTGTTCTCCTTGATGTCTCGCCATAATCTGAAAGAATAATACATACAATCTTGTCATTTTTTAAGCTAACAAGATAGTTAAAAATCATATAAATATTGATAAAACATACCAAAATTGGCAGTCACAGAAGAATCTCTCAAACATATGTTTCAAGCTCGAGATATCTATCTGCACATGTTTCATGTAGAGGCCCGTATTTCGTACTTGAAAATTTGCTGAAAATTTAAAATTTTCTCTTTAAATAAATAAAATGCCTCATTCATAAAATATACTGATAAAAAGATCTAATGTTTAAAGTAGCAGCGGAAGTAAATAATGTTTTAAGATTAACAACTTAAAATAATTCTACAAAATAAAAGCTGAGTTTGGAGTAAAAATAGTAAGTGCTGAAAATGAGGTCCTCGGGTTCCTACTACTGCCGACCCATGGTGGCTCACCGATCCGAGCTAACTCACTGGTCCCCGCCCTCATCTTCTACATCGTCAGTACCTACAACAATCAAGTCTAGTGAGTCTAAAGACTCAGCATTCATATATCGTAAATAACAAGTACATATACCATAAAATTTCATGCCAAGTAAAGATATCATGTCATAAAATGTAACGTGGAAATATCGTGTAATAAAGCGTATCATGAAAATCGTGTCATGAATAATTATAAATACGTGCATAACTGAACTGAAAGTCGTATGTGAAATGTTTGCTCCGTAGAGCCCTGTCATGAAATAGCATGTAATAATTTTTCTGTTGAGATTATGTTCTACGCAAGTGGCCCATGAACTGAACTGAATCGCCTGATCAGACTAAAATACAGTATACTCGGCGGTAGAGATCATCACAACCCTTGGACTGGATATCCGTACCAATAAATGAACATGAACCGGTTAGTGACCACCGGGTGAGGTAATAATCCCATGATAGTCTGCAATCCCATGATAGTGAGGTGGCCACAAGCAATATCGCATAAATCTCAAAAATGAATATTTTATATTTTTATGCAAGTAATATAAATAAATAACATAATTAAACATCCTGTATTAATTTACCAAATGGGTTGGATCGTTTGCAGGCTCGCTGCGCCCTAATTCTAACATGAAAAATATGCAAATGATTTAACTTGACCAAAACTTGGTAATTGAACCCAAAAACGAGACAATTACGCTCAACGACTTAGTATTTAACCATGACTCCGTGTCAACCCGAACCAACACCGAACCATCATTTAGTCATGATTAAATTACACCTAAAATGATGAAATAATGCTTCTAAAGTTGTACAAATCGAAATTTTGGTGAATGGAGGCCAAAACATGAAACGCTCTTTCGAGAGTCACTTTGGCACATTGTACCGTAAATTCTCGTACGATCTCTAAACTTAACAAAATCACAAACGGCCAAAAACATGACCTTCCTAACTCAGTAAGGTACTGTTTAGTCCAAGGCCATAGGCTAAAAGCCAACCAAGAACTCGAAACACACCTCTGAACCGCAGGTACAGTTGCTGTCAAAAATACAGCAGCTGTTGGTGGGTTTCCTTGCGTCGTTTTCGGGACTATTGGCCATTGGGGCTTGAAACACTGACCAGAGTCTCTTACCAACATCCCAAGGTGTGGTTTGAACCATGGCTAAGGGCCCTAGGCCACTCACAATTCGAACAACACCAGCAACCACTCGAAGCTCTCACCCGAGAACGCATATGTACGCGTGGGGTGTCTCGCTTGTTCTCGCTGTCACGGACCATTCCAGTGGTCATTTGATTGACCATGGCATGATCTAGGCATCAAGAGGTATGGTGTGAACCATGGCTAAGGGCTAAAAGGCCAACCGAGATCCACACCAACACCATAAAGCCGAAATTACACGTGCAGAAAATGAAGGAGATCGAAGGGGCTGTTCTTATTTTATTTGAAAACCGATGCAACCATGGACCAAGCCTTGAAAGGCCAACTTGGTCTCGTCTTAGACATAACAACGAGATGTTCTAACCATGGCTATAGCGATAAATATAAAAATTGTACATTAAGTAAATGTTTTATAATATAAATTTATAGTTTTTGTTTTATTAAATGTTTAAATATTATATGTTTTATAATAATTTGTATAAAAAATAAGTTTTTGTGTAATTATAAATTTTTACTATTTTTACAGGTTCGATAAAACAAGAATAAAATTGGCGTTGCAAATGGGATTAAGATGATTCTTGGACCTGTAAAAAGTTGGTGATAATATCTACAATATTGGTGACAAGCATGAGATAAAAGTCTTCTCACAATTAGGATCAAATTAAGCAACAAACAAAGTTACCAAAGGAGTGGCAGTTTTTACCATGCTCTAGTATTTTGACTATATCTCTCAAACTACTTGGTCAAATGGTTAAAATAAAATACCACAATTCAAACAACTCAATTATTCACATGTTTTATTTTATGTGGAAAAGCAAAATTGGATGGGAAGATTTTCAAAAGTGATGTGAATTAAAATATAATTTCTTGGAACACCAATGAAGACTTATGTGTAAAAAATAATATTTTATTTGTGGTTGTCTCCCCAATTTGGCTATAAATAGGGGTGCATTGTAATGAATTGAGATATCCCTCATTCTATGAACAAATTTTTGAGTTCATAATATTTCTCTCTTTATTTTTCCTTTATTTCATCATTTAAAAATAATTAGCATGTTAATTTCATATTCAAAGTTTTATACTTTGAATAATGAGTAGCTAACTTCACAAGGTTGAGATGAAAAGGTGAAGCTCTTGGTATGATAATAAGGTTATTAAAAGGTAATAATCTATGTTTTATATTATTTAATCATTATTTATTGTTTATGTTATATTTATTTCTTTAAGCATTTTTATACCCTACTTATAAGTAGGAGTTTTGATTTATTGTTGCTATATGTTACACTAAATTATTGGTACAATTTAAATGTTTGTTTGGTTTTACCAACCATTTAAAGTGGATGCCTTGATTTATTATATATCAATGTATCATATTATTAAATTCTTGGTACCATTTAAATGTTTGTTTGGTTTTACCAACCATTTAAAGTGAGAAC
>NC_133307.1:14344241-14346005 GCF_012295235.1 Primulina huaijiensis
TCACCGAATTATACTACTTGCGGACAACCTGCTATTGGGAGTGCAACAATCAAAGTCACAACAAGTTTTTGGCGCCGTTGCCGGGGAAGTATAATTTAATTTCAAGTCTATTTAATTTTCTTTCTTTGAATTTTTTATTGTTTTTGTGTGTTTTTCTTCTTTTTCTTTTGCATTTGCATGAGCATTATTTGGTCACGTACACTTAGTGGTCGACTCATTCGAAATAACCCTTTATTTTTACAAAACATGGCGGAAGAACCCATCCAGGAAAATGAAGATGAAATTCAATCTCAACATGATCATGATAGGCGAAGAACACTTAGAGATCACATGAATCCTACACGTACTAGTGCACCTTCATGTCTAGTTTTTCCCCCTGATGCATCTCATTTCAATTTTAAGCCTGGTATTATCCAACTTTTACCCAACTTTCATGGCTTAGATTCTGAAAATCCATACATGCATTTACGAGAATTTGAAGAAGTGTGCAACACATATAATGATCTAAATTGTAGCATGAACACCATTCGACTTAAGCTTTTTCCTTTTTCTTTAAAAGATAAAGCTAAAACTTGGCTACAAAATCTTAGATCGGGATCCATTCGAACTTGGGATAATTGCAACAACAAAATTTGAAAAAGTTTTTTCCATCTCATAGAACAAATTCTTTCAAAAGGCAAATAATCACTTTCACTAAAAAACAAGGAGAAACTTTTTATCAGTGTTGGGATAGATATAAAGAATTGCTTAATCTTTGTCCACATCATGGTTTTGAAATTTGGAGAGTTGTTTCTCAATTTTATGAAGGCTTAACACCTAAAGATAGACAAATGGTTGAATTTATGTGTAATGGAACATTTGAAGATAAAGATCCAAACGAGGCAATTGAGTATCTCGATTCAATAGCTGAAAATACTCAAAATTGGGACACTATAGGTACAATCGAACCATCAAACAAGATTCAATCTCTTACATCTGGTGGACGTATGTATACCCTCAAAGATGAACATGATCTGCAAGCTAGATTTACCTCTTTGGCAAGAAAATTTGAAGCACTTGAATTGAAAAAGAATGGTCAATTAAAATCTGTTCAAGAAATTGCGTGTCACATCTGTGATACAAGTGATCATTCTACAAAAGATTGTCCCACTTTGCTCTCTTTTAAAGAAGGTCTCCATGAACAAGCCAATGTTTTGAACAATTTCAAATGGCAAAATTTTGAACCATTTTCTCAAAATTACAATCCAGGTTTGCGAAATCATCCAAATTTTAGTTGGAAGAATGATAATGCTGAACAATTTTCACAACCACATTTCCAAAATCAACAAAATTTTCAAAATTATGCACCTTATGTTCCTCCACCTAAAAGGAACTTGGAAGATATATTGAATTCTTTCATTGCAAAGCAAGAGTCTATCAATACTCAAACTGCTCAAACCATGACAGATTTGAAAGATACTCTTGCTAAATTTGCATCTGCACTTAATGTTCATGAAAAAGGTAAGTTTCCTTCACAACCACAGCCTAATCCCAAGGATCATCATTCACAAACCGTAACTTCTGGAACTCAACCGATGGATCAGGTAAAATCGGTTATTACCCTTCGCAGTGGTAAGGTAGTGGAAAAATCCATTCTTGAACCTTGTGAAAATGATGATAAATCAACTCCAAAGGGTAAGGAAGTGGAACCCATAACTTGCGAAGAAGAGGATCAACAGATAGTGCCACCACCATTCCCTCATGCATTGAAAAATACAAAAAAAT
>NC_133307.1:14346160-14348523 GCF_012295235.1 Primulina huaijiensis
ACTTCCATATTCAGTTTATCAAGAACTCAATCTAGGTGAGTTAAAACCTACTTCGGTAACACTTTTACTTGCCGATAGATCTGTTAAAGTGCCAAGAGGTATGATAGAAGACGTGTTGGTCCAAGTTGATAACTTTGTATATCCTGTCGATTTCATAGTTTTAGATACACAACCTATCAAAGCTTGTAATGCAATTCCTGTAATTTTGGGTCGTCCATTTTTAGCAACTTCTAATGCTCTTATAAATTGCAGGAATGGAATAATGAAGTTGTCATTTGGTAACATGACCTTGGAGCTTAATGTTTTTAATCTTTGTAAGCAACCACATGACAAAGGAGATGAAAGTGAAGATAAAAATCTTATTGAAACTCTTTTGGAAGAAAACATTCAAGAAGGGAGTACTCGTGACCAATTAGATATTTGTTCAATTGATACTGTTAAAAAAAATATTGAAATTGAACTTGATGATTTTATCAGGTATGACTCGTTACCAGGATCAGAGAAAGAATTTGAGGCAAAATATGAGAACAAAGATGAACCACCCATATTGGAGTTAAAACCTTTGCCAGAAGAATTGAAGTATGCATTTCTTGGAGAAGATGAAAAAATATCCGGTGGTAATTTCTTCCAAACTAGCAAGTGATCAAGAAGGTAAATTAGTTGATATGCTTAAAAGACATAAAAATGCAATTGGTTGGACATTAAAAGATCTCAAGGGCGTTAATCCACTAATTTGCACTCACAAAATTCATTTAGAAGAAAATGCTAAAACATCTCAACAACCACAAAGGAGATTAAATCCGCACATGAAAGATGTTGTGAAAACTAAAGTTCTCATACTACTTGATGTTGGAATTATCTATCCTATTTCTGATAGTAAGTGGGTAAGTCCAACACAAGTAGTTCCAAAAAAATCTGGCATCACAGTGATAAAAAATGAAAAAGGTGAATTGTTAACAAGTCCAGTCCCATCTAGTTGGCATATGTGTATTGATTACAGAAAATTAAATGATGCCACTAAAAAAAATCATTTTCCATTACCATTTTTGGATCAAATTTTAGAAAGAGTGGAAGGTCATCCCTACTACTGTTTTATTGATGGATATTCAGGTTATTATCAAATTCCCATTGCACTTGAAGATCAAGAAAAAACTACATTCACATGTCCTTTTGGAACATTTGCATTCAGAATGATGCCATTTGGTTTATGCAATGCCCCAGCAACATTTCAAAGATGTATGCTAAGCATTTTTAGCGACATGGTTGAAAATTGTTTGGAGATTTTCATGGATGATTTAACTATTTTTGGGAGTACATTTGATATTTTCTTGAAAATTTAGAAAAAGTTTTAAAAAGATGTGAGGAAAAAGGTCTTATTTTAAATTGGAAAAAATGTCATTACATGATTAATTCTGTGATTGTTTTGGGACATATTGTGTCATCTCATGGAATTGAAGTTGATAAAGCAAAAGTTGATGTCATTGCCAATTTACCACCTCCAAAAACCATTGAAGAAATTCGTTCATTTTTGGGACATGCTGGATTTTATAGGAGGTTTATAAAGGACTTTAGTTTAATCTCTAAACCCATTTGTAACCTCTTAACAAAAGACACTGTATTTGAGTGGACTCAAGAATGCCAAAATGCTTTTGATAAAATCATTTGACATTTAACATCAGCTCCTATCATGTAACCTCCTGATTGGTCTTTACCATTTGAAATCATGTGCGATGCGAGTGATTATGCAGTCGGTGCAGTATTGGGTCAAAGAAGAAACGGTAAGCCTTATGTGATATATTATGCAAGTAGAACTTTAAACAATGCTCAAATGAATTATTCCACAACTGAAAAAGAACTACTTGCTGTAATATTTGCATTAGATAAATTTCGCTCTTATTTGATTGGATCAACGACTATTGTGTTTATTGATCATTCTGCTATTAGATATTTGTTGACCAAACAGGATGCAAAGCCACGACTGATACGATGGATTTTGTTGCTCCAAGAATTTGACATTGTGATCAAAGATAAAAAAGGAACCGAGAATGTCGTAGCCGATCATTTATCGAGACTAGTAACAGGATCATCTTGTGAAATGACACCAATTAACGATAATTTTCCTGATGAACATCTATTTTCAGTTACTACTACACCTTGGTTTGCTAACATAGTAAATTTTCTTGTGACAAGAAAAATGCCACCGCAATGGTGTTCTCAAGATAAAAGAAAATTTTTGAATGAGGTAAAAAACTTTTATTGGGATGATCCGTATCTGTTCAAGTATTGTCCGGATCAAATTTTTCGACGTTGCATACCCGACAATGAGGTAAGTAGTGTCATTAAATTTTGTCATTCAGAAGCAT
>NC_133307.1:14349111-14354893 GCF_012295235.1 Primulina huaijiensis
GATGGACAGGTCCATATGTTGTAAAACATGTGTATCCTTATGGAGCTGTGGACATTGAAAATCCTAAAAATTGTGATGTTTTTAAAGTAAATGGACAAAGGCTTAAACCATTTTTAGAAAATGAAATCTTTAAAGAAGAGTTTATTTCTCTTTCCGATCCTTGATTTTTTGTATTGCAATTAATTTTGTTTGTTTTTATTTCAGGTTTCCTTAATCTTTTTATTTTCCCGGTTAAATGGCGGATAACGGTACTCCGTGGCTCTCATAGTCGGTTTAATCAGTTTCCCACAATTGCTGATACAAAAAAAAACCATTTCTTTTCTTTTCAAAATGGATGAAATTCTCTCAAAAATTTGTAAATATTTTCCCTCTGTTTTTGAAAATGTTCTAAGAAAAATTTATGCAGGTAGATGTGAAAGATTGAGATTGTTAATGCGAAAAGGAATTCCAGAAGATATTCGTCTTGTAATAGAAGCTAAGGTCCGATTAGGAGGAGAAGTTCAACAATCATTACTCATTCGGTATATGCCTGGATTAGGAAAAAGTACTTATGCGAAAAAACGAAGGGCCAAAAATTTAGGGGTTTGTCATAAATGTGCAAGATGGACTTGTGACAAACGATGCAGATCTTTGGGATATGTTTCCAATAACAGAGAAGATAAAATTGGTTTCATTAAGAATGTGCTGAGTAAGGAGTCTTTAGATAACATCTTATTGACTCTTGAGACGCATTCTAGTGGACATGTGCATATTGAACTTCTCCGTTTATGGAAACAATTCCAAGACGAGCGTCTTTTTAATAGTCTTGGGAATCCGACTAAAAAAGACCCTGTTTGCCAATTTATAAGAAAATTGGATGGGAAGCATATCCTCGACTCATAGAAGGCGTTGAAGCCGTTTCTGGACGTAAAACCAGAGGAAAATTGTGAGCCACAATCACTACTGTTTATATGCATGTGTGTTATTATTGTTTTTAATGTTTATTCTGTTTACAACTGTGACCCATAATTTTGTCATGATAACATATAACCCCTATAAAATCTCTCATCTTTCTCTCTATTTTCGCAGACCAAAAAGAAAGTAAAAACATGGCTGGATCCTCTGCACAAACATTGAAAAATATTTGTGTATTTTGTGGGTCGAGTCCTGGAAAAAATGAAGTGTTTGTAGAAGCAGCAAATAATCTTGGAAAGATATTGGCTAAGAGAAAAATTCACTTGGTATATGGGGGAGGTAATATTGGGTTGATGAGATCTGTTTCAACATCTGCACATCTTGGAGGTAGTCAGGTTTTGGGTATTATTCCTACAGCTTTAGCTGAAGGAAATATTACAGGTGTTACGATTGGGGAGGAATTAAAAGTTTCTTCAATGTATGAAAGAATCACCAAAATGATTGAAAATTCTGATGCTTTTATCGCATTACCAGGTGGTTTTGGTACATTAGAAGAAATTTTTCACACTGTTTCTTGGGCACAACTTAATATCCATAATAAACCTGTGGGCTTGTTGAATATCAATAATTATTATGACAGTTTGTTGACATTTCTTGATAAAGCTGTGGAACAGAATTTCATTTCAGAAAATTCACGACGGATGCTCATCTGTGCTTCGACTGCCGACCAATTAATTGATGATTTGGAAGCTTTTGTTCATAAGCCTGATCCGATGATAACAAAGATCAATTGGTCGCAATCAAGCAATAAGAAAAGGAAGTTGGATCATTGATTCAAAAGTCGTGGATTGGTTTGCGTTTGTTTCAGTTTGTTATCTTCAATAAAATTCCAGGTGATATCTCTTTCATTATGTACTCTTTATTAATAGTTATTTTGACATTAGGGACAATGTCATATTCTGATTGAAGGGGAAAACAAACTTATAAATAAAAAATTTAAAAAAAAATAAATAAAAAAATAAAAATATATATATATTATTTTAAAATAAAATCATGTTTATTGTTTGTATCTTAGTAATTTTTGCAAAAATGTCATACATTACATGTTTGAAAGATTTAAATTAGAACATGCATTAATCTATTTAAGAATGTTTAAATTTTTATTTGAAAAAAAAAGTCAATTTTAATATTCTGATCAATATAAAAATATGATTTATGAAATCTTTTTGAGTGATTAACCATTGTGATAAAATCAGGTATTAAAGTATATGGCCCAAGATATACCTTATAAGAGTGCCTAAAATTTTAAACTCACACATATTTTGTGAGTGAGTGGAGAGGACTGAGAAAACAGCTTTCGAGCCTTTATTGATCATGAGAGAGACTATCTATTGTTTAGATCTTGAGTTCTTATTTTGAAAAAAAATGATATTTCCTGAAAAAAAAAGGAGAAAAATACAAAAAGAAAGATATTGAAGATCTATGTAATTTTTAAGTTATATGCTACGACCCATATATCTCTCCAAAAAAAAAAAAAAAAGAAAGAGAGAAATTTATTGTACAAATTAAATAAATATGTGGTCAAGAAGCATAAACTTAGTCTGATTCCATGATGTAATGAAAAAAAAAGATCAGGAAAAAATATATAATAAGAACAACTAGATTTTGAATCAATGGATTTTCTATCTTTTGATTAGTTTGGCTCGTTTGTCTGTCTGCATTCTGTAAACCATTTTTCTGAGCATTTATCTGTATTCCAACTCCATGAGAGAAATCGTTGCCATAAATTGAAACATTTATTAACCTGTGAGGATATGGAGTTGAGACTCTTACTAGGAATTTCTGAAGGCCGTGTACATTTAACTACCTGAAATAAGCTTTGAATTGATCATCTCAAATTATTTCATAAATTATAATTATGATGATCTTGATATAACTTTGACAGTTTTCAAATTTAATTTAAACACTTAGATAGTTTTGATTACATTTCTATTTAAATTAATCAATATGTTTTGTATTGCTATTAACGCTTAAATTGCTAGGGACTAGCAATAAGCTGGTTGGGAGGTGTGATAAACATAAAAATTGTACATTAATTAAATGTTTTATAATATAAATATATAGTTTTTGTTTTATTAAATGTTTAAATATTATATGTTTTATAATAAATTGTATAAAATATAAGTTGTTGTGTAATTACAAGTTTTTACTATTTTTTACAGGTTCGATAAAACAAGAATAAACTTGGCGTTGCAAATGGGATTAAGATGATTCTTGGACCTGTAGAAAGTTGATTATAATATCTACAATATTGTTGACAAGCATGAGATAAAAATCCTCTCACAATTGGGATCAAATTAAGCAACAAATAAAGTTACCAAAGGAGTGGCAGTTTTACCATGCTCTAGTATTTTGACCATATCTCTCAAATTACTTGGTCAAATGGTTTGAAAAAAATACCACAACTAGACAACTCAATTATCCACATGTTTCTTTTTATGTGAAGAAGCAAATTCGGAGAAGAAGATTTTCAAAAGTGATGTGTAATATAATATAATATCTTGGAACACCAATGAAGACTTATGTGTAAAAAAATAATATTTTATTTGTGGTTGTCTCCCCAAATTTGGCTATAAATAGGGGTGCATTGTAATGTATTGAGATATCCCTCATTCTATGAACAAACATTTGAGTTCATAATATTTCTCTCTATATTTTTCCTTTATTTCTTCATTTAAATACAATTAGCATGTTAATTTCATATTCAAAGTTTTACACTTTGAATAATGAATAGCTAACTTCCTAAAGTTGAGATGATAAGGTGAAACTCTTGGCATGATAATAAGGTTATTAAAAGGAAAGAATCTATGTTTTATATTATTTAATCATTATTTATTGTTTATGTTATATTTATTTATTTAAGCATTTTTATACCCTACTTATAAGTGAGAGTTTTTATTTATTGTTGCTATATGTTACACTAAATTATTGGTACAATTTAAATGTTTGTTTGGTTTTACCAACCATATAAAGTGGATGCCTTGATTTATTATATATCAATATATCATATTATTAAATTCTTGGTACCATTTAAATGTTTGTTTGGTTTTACCAACCATTTAAAGTGAGAACCTTGATTTAGTGTTTACAAATATATATAGAACAATAAATACTTGACAACATTTATAAATTTTGATATATATTTTATACTTATAAGAAAAAAGTATATAGCATAATATAAATATGATTATTTAATATATTGGAACCATTTTATTAAGTGGATTTCAATATTGTTCATTAATGTTAACTTTATTAAAATATCAAGAGTGGATCCTCTAATCTAAACTACTTAAATTAAAATTTGAACAATTAAAAATTACCAATTAAAGATTCAAACAATTAAAAGAGAAACAAAAACAAAAACAAAAAAAAAGACATTGTAGTGGACTTGTAATTACCGTAGCTTCCCTGTGGATACGATATCGGACTCACCGAATTATACTACTTGCGGACAACCTGCTATTGGGAGTGCAACAATCAAAGTCACAACATATAGCCCCTAGGGCAGCCAAGATCAGAAACATCACCCTTGACAGCAAACTGAAAATCGAAACTCAATATGACACTAGAGGGGGGTGTCGCCGTCATTTCTCAATTCCAACATGCATGGGGCTTGAACTAATGGACCAACATGGTCTTGACACACCCTAGCACGTGCCTAGGTGCAGCCTTGGGAGCCTAGGGTCGATCCAACCACCTGAAACAACACAAACAGGGAACCCGTGAAGGCACAAAGGAAACCATAAAATTTTGTACATAATTTTCGAAAGGTGCTGCTGAAATTTTCGGTTCTTGCTTCATAAACTCATGATCATGAAATGATTAAAATCATATTATGGCTTGATTGAAGAGTGAAAGAAAAATATAGACATGCCTTAGATTTGTTTGAAACGAAAACAAATCGATACGACGACGCGGCGCGGCGGAGACGGAGTTGCTTTGCTTCTTGTTTTCTCCCTAGCTATTCTCGATTTTTCTCTACTGAAAATGCTCTGAATTTTCGAAAATGGAGAGGGAGAGAATGGCTAGGAATTAGAGGAAAGTTTGCAAGATAAAAGGGAGAAATGAATCTTGCTATCTTCCTAGTTTGTGAGATAAGGAATGATTTGATATCAAAAGATTTTTTAGGGATAATTAAGGGTGCACATGGTCGAATTTTTGGTCTAGGAACAAGGAGAAAAAATTGCTTAATTATTTAATTGTTGGTGATTTAAAAGTGGGGGAAATTATCTACCTAGAAAAGATTAAGGAAAGATAACAAGGAATGAGTTGTCGAACCAATTTAAATCTTTTCAAGGAAGGGATGACAGAATTTTTTGTGGTAAATGCTGATGGAATATTTCTAGATAAACAAGGTAGAAATATTGCTTAAATGTTAATTAGTGGTGAATAAAATTTAGGGATTATCTAATAAGAAAAGGATTAGGAAAGAATCAAAGGAAATGAGTTGTCAAAAATTTAAATCTTTTAAAGTAGGGATGACCGATTTTTATCTAGTTAAATGAGGTAGGAAAATTGCTTAATTATTAATTATTGAAGATTTAAAGTTGAATGAATTATCTATGCCAAAGAGGGATAAAGAAAGATACCCAAAATTGTGAGTTGACAAATTTAATTCCTACAAAATGAAATGGCCGAAAATTATAATAAAATGGAAGGGAAATTTTTTTTTAAATCTTGTATTTTAATTCTTTAGAGTTTTATCTACCCATTAAATAGTTTAGTGAATTAATAAATTAATTAAAGGATAACATTTGTAACGACCCGAAAATCAGACTACGTATAAGCCATGCATAATTATTAATATTTAAATTTAAAAATGATTTAT
>NC_133307.1:14361008-14361133 GCF_012295235.1 Primulina huaijiensis
TGTTAAGGATGGTGTTCGAATCTTGGCTGTCCTAGAGACTGTAGCCATGGTTAGAACTCTTCCTTATCATGTCTAAGACGTGACCAAATTGTTCTTTCACGGTTTAATTCACAGATCCATTAAAA
>NC_133307.1:14361611-14399405 GCF_012295235.1 Primulina huaijiensis
TGATATGACATGACAGAGCTCTATTGAGCAAAGCTTTTACGTATGATTTTCAGATATGCACGTAATTATAATTATTCATGATACGTTTTATCACCGTACGCTTTATGATATGATATTTTTAAATTGCATGCGACTTTACGATATATTTATTTGTTATTCACGATGTATACATGTTGAGTCTTTAGACTCACTAGACTTGATTGTTGTAGGTACTGATGAGGTCGAGACGGAGGACGTAGACCAGTGAGCGATCTTGTGGCAGCAGTAGTAAACCCGAGGACTTCATGTTTTAATTTATGCACCTTTTATTATTCAAACTCAGTTTTAATACGTTGGATTATTTTTAAATTGTTGTTTGAAAACAATATTTGCTTCCGCTGTTATTTTAAAGTTAAAATTATTTACATGTTTATTTTATAAATTGGGCAAGTTATTTATTTATTTAGAAAATTTTTAAAAATTCCGAAAAATTATGAATACGAAATACGGGCCTTTATAACATTATCTTGCATTCATGACTAAATCTATAAATTAAATTACTAACATGTTAAATTGAAACTTCTTAATTAAAATAAGTCTAGATTAATAATTTATCTCAATTGGTCACATATTTTAATTTAGGCTTTTAAATTAATTATTGGACATAAAAGAACTTATTTACTACTTATCTCTAATTAATTAATTAAATTCTTAAATTTTCTTTTATATTAAAATAAATTATTATTTATCTTAAATAAATTCTAGGAATGTTTTCTTATTATTAACTTTTATCTTCAATACTCCAACTCCAGTCTGGTCTCACTTATCTAACTGAAAAGATAAAATTAAACTACTGCGTAAAATAAATCAACAAATTTAAGAAAAGAATTTAAATCCTCATGTATAAATAATCATTTTAATTTAAATAATAGTAATTATGTATGGCTTATACGTAGTCTGATTTAACGGGTTCTACATTTCAGTACATCCATGATATGAGAAAATCCATCTGCTTGGTCCTTTTGTATCGTCGTAAGTCTATCATCCAAACTTTTCATACGAACTTCATACATATCTACAGTAGATGTATGATCCCTATGCATAGATGTATGCCCCACGTCTGTCCATCGAGAAGACAACCAATTACTGTGTGAAGGATTACTATCTCTGGATGGCCTAGAAGATTTTCGAACTTTATATGTAGATGACATGGAATATGTATATGTCAATGGTTGAGAAAACCATCGATCTTCGGTCTGGGTCGACCAATGGATCTTGACTGCACACTACTTTGTATCCTTCTAATCAATTCTGTAATGCGATTGACTACCACATTAGAATTAGCATCAACAAAATCGTCAGTCATATAGTGCAAAGACAACAGCTCCTCCGTAGTGGGAATAAGCATCTCCAAATCATCATATATTAATTATTAACATTAGATAATATAATGAAAGTTAGTTAAACTAAAATGTTTTAGATAATACAAAAGTAAATAAAGTGAATTTTTCGTATTTACCTTGATATATACATTTTTAAATTCTTTATTCACATTATAAATGGAAGGGAAATGGTTCTTACTACATTTCCTAGCTAACCAATGACACATACGAGATGTACACTGGGACCTTCTCTAAGTCTAGCAAACACTTCAGTAATTGCTGGAAAATATTCATAAGACAAAATCTAGTACAAAAAAGTTAAACACACGTATTAGCATGATATAAAATAACAATAGTATTTTATAAAATGGACAATATTTAGTTACCTGCAAATGATGAATAAATCCACTTATATGGAAGATACCACACCAACCGAAGTCTGGACCATCCACATGTCGTGCGACCAAATTTTCATAGCTTCTAAACTTAGCTTCAAGATCTTTCGTAATCCATGAAGTACTTCCTCGGAAGCTACTCTATCTCATGGATAGTTAATAATACTATCAAATCCATTGTGAGTCCAGTGTATCATGTTTATTTTTTCGTTGTCGACCCAATATAGCTATCACGAAAAAAAGACTGGCTAATTTCAATTTCTCCACATCTACCTCTTCACCTAATTCATTCTCATACTCATCAATTCCAACTATCAAATCCCCCAAATATAAACTGCCTATTCCACCAAAATGTTTAAACCTAAATTCATCATCATCTGGAATCACAACGTAAAATTTTGAAAAATTCATGACAGTGAGCAAACAATACTCTAACAACGAAAACCATAGGGGTCTTTTGCGATATATCATCCTATATTCATCACATCCACTATCATAGCTATGTCTACTCATCAAAAATCAGAGCAACTGAATCGAATTCGTATAATTTTTAGATCACATAATTAAATTATCAAATTGTGTAGACTAGACCAAATGTTCCATTTCCTTTTTATTCAAAAACGATACTATTTTCTCAGAAATCTCAACATATTTGATCCTAAATTAACTTACAATCAAAGAATTGATCTTTTCTAAGTTTCGCGAGAAAGTAAATCTGCACACAAAAAAATGTTATTCATTGTCAAAAATTAAAATTGAGTCATGATATTGTCACAAATTGGGTTGAGTGAGTGGGATTTGAGTCGAGTAGGCTACTCGACCCAAGCCTCGACGAAGCCTCGACCCAACTGGTGGGTCGGGCTCTTTGGTCGAGTGAGTGAGATTTGGGTCGAGTAGCCTCGCCTAAACCCCAAGCCTCGACCCAACTGGTGGGTCGAGGTTTACATCTGGGTCGACTCATGATCGACCCAAAAAGTCGATCTAGGGCGCGGTGTGGTGTGCTCGAAATCGATCGACTTAGGGTGCGGAACAGGTCGAACCAAGAAATCGATCGATCATATCGAATAATATGCTACCCGAATTTGTAAGCCGAGCTCGACCTAAGGAAGAAATTTTATGATAAAAATCAAAATAATAAGTTGAGATCTTACCAATACATGATTATCTCTTTGGATTTCTTCCAAACCAATTTCTTGTAGACTCATTATTCCAACGTATGTGATAGCCGAGAAACTAGACAAATTTTGACAATAATGGTGATGCGAAGAATGGTGCAAGAAGAACTAGAAATTGGGAAGAATGAGAGTAAGATGTTAAGAACGAGCTCGTCAAGTAAGGATTTTAGGTTTTTTATTTAATTAAATTTTAAGTTTTATTATGCATAAATTAAATTTTAAATACAATAATATTTGACAAAATTAAGTTTAAATAATTTTAAATAAAAGATTAAAAAAAGTAAAATACACGCCGTTCTTTTTTTGTATTAATACATCCGGAGTCCCGAATTCCTCATTTTCCCGTATTAAGTATAAAAACCATAAAGTAAGTATAAGTCAATAAATGATGAGTATTCATACCGAAATGGTTCAGTTTATGATACACAATAACACAAAAATCTCTTGTGTAAAGTAGAACAAAACGTGGAATGAAAGAGTAAACAAATGAAAGATGACTCAAAAGGATCACCTTGGATGTCATGAGATGGCAGCCGCCCCTAGGCAGGAACGGTAACAGTCTTCTGAGCCCATTTGAAATTGTGATTCCTGAAGAATCTGCCATAGGAGTTCGTTGATGATCCCAAAAAAGATGCTGGCCTCTGACTGCCGTCGTTCTATTCTTCTGAGATACAGTTCTACGTTGAATTAAGGTGAAGCTAGATGATGATATGTGAAAAGAACAGCGATGATGAAGGTACTATAGGATACCCTAATGCTTCTTACATTTCCCTCAATTTCAATTTCCTAATTTCTACAAAACCCTAATTAATGGAGTGAATTAGGTATGAATTTGGGATTATTTGTGTGAGTCCTTTCGTCCGTCTTGTTTTGGGTTTTCACTCATCTTTGTGTATGATATTCCAGAATGCTCCAATATCGATAACGGTTTTGAAAAATTGTAGAATTCATTGAAAGATAATATTACCGATGAATCCTGAAGATAATGGATAATGTCAGAAGATAAAAGATAGTGGAATATCATTATTTTTTACTATAATGACCTTGTCATTAGTTAATTTTATAATGTATTGTATTATTTAACTATTTGGTTTTGAAAAACTTTGTACTTTTTATTTTGAGATGGAATTCGAGGTTTCATGTCCGGCTCTTCCTTCTATTTATAGATTGTATTGTGCTCTTAGAGAAGCACGGTCAAGTTTGCTCCCCTCTATTCCCTCTCTAAACAACCCTTCTTAAGAAATTAAATAAAAGTTTCAAGCTCTTGATACAAACTTGTATTACGTTATTGTTTTTTTTTTGTTTATAATTTTTATATTTCATAGATTAGCATGAATGACAGGCTAAAGCATTCGTGCTAAAACATTACTTTACTATGACATGATCTATATTTATTTGTAACTTAAAATTTTAATGAGATAATAAAATATTCATTTGAGTTCTGGAATTATGATTTAATATAAAGGTTATTGGTTAAAACATAAGGTAAAGAGATGAACCAGGAAATGGTAAATACAAGATTCGAGTTTAATCAGGAAATAATAAATTCATGTTATAGCCCTTCTATCTGCTTAGCCGAGAGATGACATTTAAGGCGTTTATGGGTGATTTTTTTTATGAATTTATGTTTCTGAGGTGGACCTTGTTAAAATCCTCTGTTGTTTAATTTCTTTAGTATATCTATGATAAATCCTTTTATGTTTTGTAAGTTTCATAGATGAACCTTATATTAATTATTATTCCAAGACTTAAGTGCCTCCTTTTATATTCTCAATTTTGAATCCAAGCCTCGGATGGTATCAGAGCCATGGAATAGTTTTGGTTTATGGTTTAGTACTTTTATTCAATGAATATTTTTAGCATGAAAGAAACTGTTCATAACAATATAAATGAAGAATATGATTTACCCGAGGATTCAGATTTATTAAATAAATGGACTATTCCTAAGATAGAACCTAAAATGGTTTATAAGTTAGAAACTTTTGAAAGAATTAGTTTCAAACAAGTAATTAAAACTACATAATCATCTGTACCTCTTCATAATGAAGAAATGATTATTAGATTATTAAATAATAAAGACATCACCATATAGGAAAAATTATAAATTTATTCATATATATCATGTTAATTCAAATAGCGTTTAGACCCTTAACTTTAGAAAGTTTACCATAAAGCTTTATAACAGCTTTAAGATATGGTGAAAATTTAAATTGAAAACAATCTCTTACGGCAATAATTAAATCTAGTCTGGCTCATGACCCAGTATATTTTGATGTTTATCTCAATTTATCTTTATTTTTGTCTGATATAAAAATATTAGATTCTTTAACATTAAATGTTAAAACACATGGTTATAGTTATACTCCTGGAACAAAAGTTATATGTATTTTTTACCGTATTTATTATAAACCATTACTTACATTAAATCCAATGTGTAAAAGAATAGATAAAAAAAATTAAATGAAACAATTCTTATGGAAACAAATTTCAATAGATCTAATATTACAACTCGTAGATTTATAAAAAATGGGAAGAAATTGAATTTCCAGAAAACTGGATAATTAAATACGCTATTCCTAGAAATCCTATAATAAATAAAGATTTACAACAAGTTATACAAACTAACGAAGGATCTGTTCAAATACAGTTCAACAATGAAAAAAGAAGATTGTTACCATCTTCTATTTACGTTAGATTAAGAACTAGTTATTCTTTTATTTAACCTTTAGACTAGCTAGTGGATATTACACAAACTTCTAGAGCTTCTACTTCTCAAATAAGAGGAGAGACAGAATCTTCTATAAAGGATACAGTAGAAGATTTAATCATTAATCAAAATAATATTGTTAATCAAAGTAATTTTCTAAAAATTAGAGAAACTGATACAGTTTCTGAAACGAATTTTACTATTTAATGAATAATAAATCAAAAATTGATTTTACAAAATGATCTCGTGCTAAAGCGATGATCAATCAAGAATTTTATAATCCTAAATAGGAATCTTTCAGAGAATGGTATTTTAAAAGTTTCTCTGAAAAATAATTTGAATATATTGTTACAGAATTTTATAAATTCTGTGAAAACAAAAATAAATTAATACATTTTGTTCCTTGATTTTTTAAAACATTTGTTATAGACTATATTTCTATTCTTGAAAGAAATTATAAACTTTCTTCTAGACAGATTCAAAAATCTGTTTATCCTCCCCGGCAATATTTTATTATAGAAAAAAATAATAAAGTTTTAAATTTTACTGTTTTCTAAAAATTGTTTGATAATGATATTGTAACGTTCCGAAAATTCGAAGGTCCTCGTGAACCACATATATGCAAGATTATCAATTTCTTATGTATTTTAATTAAACTGCTTTAATTTCATAAATTAATTATTATGTGCATATTTACATGTTTTAAATGTAGTTTTCTGCATGAATGCATAAAACAGTGTTTTTAAAATTATTTGAAAATACGATCGAGGAACAGAGACCGATGGCTAAAAAAAGAAAATATTTTATTAAATAATTGTTTTTAATTATTTAAATAAGGTTGTGACTAAATGATACTTTGAAAATAAAGAGTTTTGAGGTGATTTTATACGCCGAGACGTAATTTTTAACGGTATTCGATTTTCAACTAAAATATGAATTTTTCGAGAACTCGGCTAATATTTTCACGAACATTTCTAAACAAAATATTTTTATTATTACTTAATGGGCTTAAACGGCCTAACGTACCATGTTAATGGGCCTAAGCTATTATTAGGTGTTTTGATTAAATTTTAAAGCCAAAACCCTCCCCATAACCCATCACAATACACGTCCACCCCTCAAAATAATACAATGACTCTCCCCCACCACCAGCAGCACACACATACACGAAAATTTATGGAGAAAGTCACGTGGGTTTTGAGAGAAAATAAGCAAAGTTGCATCTCTCGTCTCCCCACCGACGTTCTTCGCATCACAAGCCGTTTTTCGTGCGTAATATATGCAAAGACACGCCTTAATCTCTTTTTTCTCATCTTTCACACCATATTATGTGTTTGATACATGATTGCATGAAAAACATGATACATTTTAATAATTTTCGTTTTTATGGCTATACATGCACAAAACTAATGTTTTCATCTTTTAAAACTCCTCCTAATGATGCACAAATGGGCTGCCATGGTAGGGGAACTTGAAGGGATGTTTTTACATATGTTTAAGGGTCCATAGATGCATGTCAAAGGGGCTGGATATTAGGGGTACAAGGATGAACGAAAAGAAGAGTCCTAGTGGCTAAGGAGTCTTCGGCTAGGAGTCCTTGTTGGTTACGGTTTCTTGCTACTGTTAGAGCATAACTAGGAGACCTAAGAGGGCTGCATGAGGGTCCTAAGATGGCTGCACGAGGGTGGCTTTAAGGGCAAGGTTGACGTGCATGCGCTTGGACGGGTTTGGGTGAAACGGGTGCATGCGTTTGGACGAGATTGAGGGGCTGTGGGTGTTCTCTCTGTTCTGAGCTGCTCTTCTCTGCTTCTTATAGGCTTCGCTTCCAACGGTAACATTGAATGCGATTTGAATCTTTATATCCGTTGTTTGCCACGTCAACGTTCATATGACAATCGTACATTATAGCATTTATGAAATGCGGCGTTTCTGCTGTTCTTTGTACAATTTGTCGGTGGTTAAGCTACGTCCTTCTCACTGATGACGTGTACAACTGAAAAGATCAGTTGATAGGCTATAGTAGATAAGCTCTCATTTGATTACTGCAACTGATCAGTCAGTTGTCTGTGTATTTTCAGTCAGCTTTCGATTATCTTCGTATTATTCTTCAGTTATGATCAACTGATAGTTTAGTTATTGTCAGTCTTCTAGATCAGTTAAACGCTATGTTTGTCAAACATCTGAAATTTAGTTTCCAACAATTTCCTCTTTTTTGGTGTTTGACAAAACTTTGAAAATATGAACTGGTCAACTGAACTCTGAGTAGATAAAATAATCTTTTATAACTCTTTCAATGTACAGATTCTTACAAAGAATTAAGAAATAAAATAATCTTCAAGAATACAAGAATCTCCTAGACTGTTCTAAAGCTGATCTCGTAGCTGATTACTTCTGTTGATCTTTATCTTCCCCTTTTCCCCCTTTTTGTCAAACGCATCAACCTTTTTGGATAAGATATGAACATCCGGGGCCACGTCTGACACAACATTTAGTACAATTTCCTATAATAAATCCATTCTTTTGGAGACAGACTTTTCCAGAAAGTCAAGGCGCCTTCCGAATAAATCTTGGTCTGAAAATGCGCTTAAGTCGACGCTTTGTCCTTTTTAAGTTCATCCATCTGAAAGAATAGGGATGTCACATCTTTTTGAATTTGTTGTAGTCTCCCCGTGGTAAACTCATTCGAAGATGTGAACTTTAGTTAAAGCGCGAACTGGGTAGACTGGATATTAGAAATGGCAGTCATCATACTGGCAAGGTTGTTATGAATTGACTGAATTTCTTCAAATAAAGATTCAGGTTCTATTGATCCACCAGGAGACATGGCTCCATTGGTTTCTGGTTCTTGTTCCTTGTTTCCTAGATTGAAGATAACCAGAGCCCTATCAATTGTTTCTGTTTCGAGTGTCACCTTTTTTGAATCATGTTCTGGTATGGCTTCTTGTTAAAGCCGTGGAGGAGAAGGAAGATTCGGAACAACAAATGTAACAGTTGGTTCTTCAGTTTGTAAGTCAGCTTGTTGAGAAATTTGTTCTTCAGTTGGTTGAACAACTGAACCTTCGACTTGCTCTTCAGCTCGCACTTCTTCAGTTGTTGCCGAGTGCAGCTGAGCTTGTTCAGTTTCTTCAAAAACTTCATGTTCAGTCATGTTGGCTGACTGAACTGGCTCTTCAGAAAAATAGCCTGCTCGCTTGGTTGATCAGTAACAGAAGTGGCCTTTTCAGCTGGTTCTTCAGTTCCAATTATTTCTTCAACTGCTTTAGATGTTTCCAGCTGGATATCAGTGTCAACTGATTTTATGACCTCATCGATGTTTGCCAATGACAGCTCATCATCAGAATAAAGCTTAGTATCTGCAGTTGAGGATGGAGGAGCAGTGGATGATGGTTTCTCGTCCTTTGAAGAAGGATCAGTTGCTTGCTAAGAGGATTCAGCAACTAAGTCCTTGGATGGCTCTTGCTGTTGAACTGATCGTTCAGCTTGCTCTTCTGATTAACGATCATGAAAACTTGCTGGAATAGTTAGTTCTTGGTCCAATTCCCAGTGTTAATTGTAACGTACCTTACTTTTAAACAACTTAAAATTTGCGGAAAAATTAAAATTTTCTTAAACACAAAATAAGCTTTCAAATTGCGTTCATCCATAAACCGTTCCACCAAAATATTTGAAACAAAAGATTACAAATAAAATCTGCTAAATAAAAACACATGTTTAAATATTGTAAACCATAACATGAAATCAGAGTATTTGAAACATCGCATAAATTTTATTTTCTAAAAAAAAACATGGGCGATTCTCGGGTTTAGCCTCCTGCTCAGTCCAAGCATGCTCATTGGTCCCCACCCCTCGTCTCCTCAAAGTCATACTGTAGAACCCGATAAATCAGATTACGTATAAGCCATGCATAATGACTATTATTTACATTAAAATGATTTTTATGCATGAGGGTTAAAATTCATTTTTTTAAAAATTTGTGGAGTCATGATTATTTATTTTAAGCAGAAGTTAGTTTTTATCTTTTCGGATAAATAAGCGAGGTCGGACCGGAGTTGGAGTATAGAGATAAAATTTAATAATAAGAAAATATTCCTAAATTTAATTTCAGTTAAAGAATAATTTATTTTAATGTAAAAGAATGTTTAAGAATTTATTTAATTAATTGGAGTTAAGTAGTAAATAAGTTCTTTTATGTCCAATAATTAATTAAAATCTTAAATTAAAAGGTGTAACCAATTGTAAATTAATCTAGGCCTATTTTATTTAAGAAATTGTAACTTAACATGTTAGTTATTTATTTTAAAACTTAGCCATGCATGCAAGAAAATTATTATCCCAAATTAATTTATTATTTCACTAAAATACATAATAAATGTGTAAAACTTTAAAGAGTTAAAATTCAAGAATTTAAGCAATATTTTAACCCATTTTGTTAGCAAGATTTCGGCCACCCCCTTGAAGATTTAATTATGTCTGGCAACTCTCCATTATTGCCACCTTTCCTTATCCTTTCTTGGTATATATTAATTCCCTCACTTTTAAATCACCAATAATTATCAATTAAGCAATATCCATACCCTCATTTTGATAAGAAAAATCGGCCATCACCCACCAAATCACCCCTCAATCCATCAAGATATCATATCATTTCCTTATCTCCCAAAGAATCAAGGATAGGAAGATTTGTTTGCCATTCAAATTCCCATTTAATTAGTAAACTTCCCCTTCATTCCCTTAGCATTCTCTCCACCCTCCGTTCAAAAATTTCAGAGAATTATAGCAGCAAAAATCGTGAGTTGAATCAAGAAAAATAAGAGAGAAAAGTAAGAAAATAAAACTCCGTCTCCGCCGCGTCGTGTTCGTCGTAGCATTTTTTTCTCCTTAAACAATTTTCAGGCATGTATATGTTATTCTTTTCTCTTCAATCAAGTCTTATACATATTTTTAAATCATGTTGTGTCCATAAATCATGAAGCAAAAACGAAATTTTGACAGCAACTTTCAAAAAAATAATATGTGCAGTATTTTCGGCCACTTCCTTGTGCTTCACGGGTTGTGTTGTGTTTGTGATTTCAGGGATTGGCTCAGTTCCAGTGCTCAAAGCTGCATCTAGACATGTTATAGAGTGTATTAGAAAGGTGTTGGTCCATCGGTTTAAGTCCATTCGCCACAGCAAAACGAAATGGACAGCAACTCTCCATAGTTGCAAATTTTGAGTCTCGATTTTCTTTGTTTGTTGTCTAAGGTGAGGGTTCGAATCTTGGTTAGTCTAAGACCTGTAACCATGGTTAGAACCCTTCCTTATCATGTCTAGGAAGTGACCAAGATGGCCTTTTAAGGCTTGGTTCATGGTCCCATCGAAATTTTTAAACAAACAACACAAGTGCCCCTTCGGTTTCAGTTTCTGATTTTTGTGTGGGAGTTGGTTCGGCTTTGTGGTGTTTAGGTGGATCTTGGTTGGCTTCTAGCCCTTAGCCATGGTTCACACAATACCTCATGATGTCTAGATCAAGCCATGATTGATCACATGGCCATTGGAATGGCCAAGATAGCAAGTAAACGCAATGCACCCCATGCGCGGAGCCTGGTTCTCTTGTGGGAGCGTTGGGTTGTCTTAAGTGTTTGCTGGGATTGTGGTTGGCCTAGGGCCCTTAGCCATGGTTCAAGCCACACCTTAGGATGTTGGAAAGAGGCTTTGGTTGGTGGTTCAAGCCCCAATGGCCATTAGCCTTGTAATCGAATCGAAGCAAGCACAGCTGCTGCCACTGAAATTTGACAGCAGCATGGCTTCGGTTCAGAGGGCATGTTTGAGTTCTTGATTGGCTTTTAGCCTATGGCCTTGGACTGGACAGCACCTCAATGAGTTAGGAAGGTCATGGTTTTGGCCGTTTGTGATTTGGTTTAGTTTAGAAGTCGTACGAGAATTTACGGTGCAATGTGCCAAAGTGACTCTCGAAAGAGCGTTTCACAATTTTGGCCTCCATTAACATTTTTAGTGTATTACAGCCCTAGGGTTGTGTTTTCCAGTATTTTAGGTGTATTTTAATCATGGCTAAATGATGATTCAATGTTGGTTCGGGTTGGTACGAAGCCATGGTTGATTACTAAGTTTGTTGGGCGTAATTGTCTCGTTTTTGGTTCGGTTATGAAGTGTTGGTCAAGTTGGGTTTATTTGCATGTTCCTCATGTTAGAATCAGGTCGCAGCGAGCCTGGGAACGATCCAACTCATTCGGTAAAAACAGGGCTATAATTATATTACGTGCATAAAGTATAAAATGTTTATTTTTGAGATATATGCGATATGTCTTGTGGCAACCTCACGCTTATGGGATCTCTACCCGGTGACTTACGACCGGTTCATGTTCATGTATGGGTACGGACATCCAGTACAAGGGTTGTGGTGATCTCTACCGCCCATTATACTGTGGTTTAGTCTGATCAGATGTTCATGTTATGTTATGAGCCACTTGCGTAGAAACATTATCTCTACAGAAAAATTACGATATTATAATTCATGACAGAGCTCTATCGAGCAACTCTTTTACGTACGATTTTTCAGATATGCACGTAGTTATAATTACTCATGACACGATTTTCACGTTACGCTTTCGATATGATATTTTTATGTTGCATGCGATTTTATGATATATTTACTTGATATTCACGATATATGCATGCTGAGTATTTAGACTCACTAGACTTGATTGTTGTAGGTACTGATGAGATCGAGACCGAGGGCGGGGACCAGTGAGCTAGCTTGGGTCAGCAGTAGTAGGAACCCGAGGACCTCATTTTTTTTTATCATTTACTATTTATGTTCAAACTCAGTTTTTACTTTGATAAATTATTTTTAAATTATGGTTTTGAAAACAATAATTACTTCCGTTGTTACTTTAAACATTAAATTTTTTTATCAGTCTATTTTATGAATGATGCATGTTATTTATTTAAAGAGAAAAATTTTAAACAATTCCGCAAATTTACAAATACGAAATACGGGCCTCTACACATACTCACCTGCATCGATCAAGTCTAGTGAATCTAAAGACTCAACATGTATAAACTGGGATAGAAAATACTACATAATAAAACCACATGCATCTTTAAAATAGAGCGTACATACTTGAAACTTGAACGTGCATACAAAAGCTTGAACTCACATACATAATATAGACGTGCCATTATCGTAAAACTTTTCTTAACATGCTTGCATCATACATACTTGAACATACATAAACTTCATCATTTTGCGTTGAGATATGTTTCAAAGCAAGTGACCCATACATAATCCTGATCAGACTAAACCACAGTACTGGGCTGGCAGGGAAAATCCACTACCACATACATGAGATCTCCGGTCATGTTTTACCTGGTGGATTGGTCCCTGGTCATGCCTTACTGCTTTCCAATCCTGACCTAAACCCGGTCATGCTTTACCGGGGTGCAGAGGTCCTCGGCCACGTTCACCGACTTCCAAACCAGTTCATAATTTGGTCACAAGACATTTTGCATACTCAAAAACTTAAAAGTATTTTCTTTTGCACGTCGAACATACTTAGTTGGCGTTGAGGGATTCTTTGGATCTCGCTTGGGTCCTTGCTGCACTTGCTAATGCGCTAACATGAACCGTAATTTCCACAACTTAATCATGCCTATCGAATGCATCACCCATTGACTTACTAACTTATGATCTTCTGGAAATGCTCGGGACTTGACCGATAAACCACATGATAAACGACCAAAAAATTCGCAGCACACGAAATGAGAGTTATATGTTAAAAGTTTTTCAAGATAAACGACCAAAAATTCGCAGCACACGAAATGACAGCTGACACATTCTTAGATCTAAAAATTTTGATCCAAAAATCATTTCAAACGTTTTTACTTAAACCTTTTCACAACATAATTGGATTTTCACACATAATAAACATCACAACACATAATATAACGAGATCGATACAGAAACAATAGATTATACATGTCTTTTGATATTTAAAACTCACGATACGGCGATACCGAAACAAAAACGCTGCGAGAGTTGATCCGGGACGACCGTGGCATGATTTTCTTGCAACAAACTCAACGTAAAGTTGCTGGAAAATTTCAAAGGAGAGGCGGCTGCTGAAGTGCTAAGAACCCTAACTTTTATTCAAAACAAATGGAAATGAAGAGGCAAGGAAATGTGTGTGTATGTTTGAACGTGTATGTATGTGTGTATAAGTGTGTGTGCATGTGTTTTTAATAAAAGTTTGTAACGTGTGTGTGAGTTGGGTAATTAGGGGGATAATTTAGCTTAAACAAATTATTAACATGTTAATTAAATTACTAACTAAATTATCCAATTAATTAAAATGCTAACCCCTACAAATCTTGAATAAAATTCTTTAGCTTAAAAATTAAATGCACAAGTTCTACATCTTTAAAAGTTTAAAATAATAAAATCACCTAATAATTAAATTAGGATTTTAAAATACTAAAAAATTAAATAAATCTTTTAAAATGCCCCTTTCTAGCTTAATATAAAATACCGCATTTAAAATTGCCAAAATCGGCTCCGGTCTCTATTCCTCGATCTATTCCTCGATCCCGCATCGAATAATCGCCTGAAACATGAAACTCGAGAAACATTTTAACGTGCATCACATAAACATAAATAATTTAAAATAATACAATTTAAATAGATCATGCATTGGTAAAAATCAATTTAAACTTGAATAAATAATTTAACAATTAAATGCATGGGATTTACGTGTACTGATTTTGGGCTCTACAATTCCTCCCCCACTTAATAAATTTCGTCCTCAAAATTAAGTCTTACCAAATAACTCCGGGTAGCGACTCCTCATATCTGCCTCGGTCTCCCAAATGACCTACTCCATTGTTTGATTTAGCCACCGGACTTTGACCAGCTTGACCACTTTATTCCGAAGTCTCCGTTCTTGTCTGTCTAGGATTTGAACAGGTCTTTCCTTATACGATAGATCTGGAGCAAGTTGTAACGGCTCAAAATTCAAAACATGCAAAGGATTCGCTAGGTACTTCCTCAGCATCGAGACATGGAACACATTATGTACATCGGCCAGATTCGACGGTAGGGCTACACGATAAGCTAATGTCCCAACGCTGTCAAGAATCTCGAACGGTCCAATAAACCTCGGACTAAGCTTGCCTCTCTTCCCAAATCTCATAACACTCTTCATGGGTGCTATGTTCACGAAAACGTGATCACCTAAGGCAAACTCTAGATCCTTTCTCCTCTTGTCAGCATAACTCTTTTGGCGACTCTGTGCGGTCTTCATCCTGTCTCGGATCTTGACCACCACATCTACAGTCTGCTGCAAAATCTCTTGACCAAGTTCTGATCTCTCACCGACTTCATCCTAATGAATCGGCGACCTGCACTTTCTCCCATACAGTTCCTCGTAAGGAGCCATACCTATAGATGATTGAAAATTGTTGTTGTAGGTAAACTCCATTAGAGGTAGCTTAGATTCCAAATTCCCGTGGAAATCGATCACAAAAGCTCTCAATAAATCCCCCAAAATTTGAATCACACGCTCAGACTGGCCATACGTCTGCGGGTGAAAAGATGTACTGAATAGAAATTTCGTCCCCATGGCTGCGTGTAAACTCTTCCAAAAGGACGATGTAAATCTCGGGTCCCTATCAGACACAATCGAAACTGGGATCCCGTGCAATCGAACTAACTCTCTGATATAGAGTTCCGTATACTGCGTCATGGAAAAAGTCGTCTTTACTGGCAAGAAGTGTGCCGACTTAGTAAGTCGATCCACTATAACCCAAATTTCATTGGATCCTCTAACTGACCTTTGCAAACCAACAACGAAGTCCATGGTGATATTCTCCCAGTTCCACTCGGGGATAAGGAGTGGCTTAAGCATCCCTGCTGGCCTCTGATGCTCTGCCTTCACCTGCTGAAAAGTGAGACATTTAGACACAAATCGGCGGATGTCTCTCTTCATACCTGACCACCAATACAGAATCTGCAAATCCTTGTACATCTTTGTACCTCCTGAATGAATGGAATACGGAGATGCATGTGCCTCTGTCAGAATGTCCTCTCTTATCGAATCAACACTAGGCACCCACATTCTCCCTCTGTATCTCACAATACCATTGGAGACTGTGTAGAGTACACTGCCCTTGACCTCGTCCTTCAGTCTCCATCTCTGTAACTGCTCATCCGAAGGCTGACCCTTACTGATTCGGTCTAGCAAAGAAGACTGGACTGTCAAATTAGACAGCTTAGGAGCTCTGCCCTTAGGATAAACCTCTAACTCAAATCTCTGAATCTCTGATTGAAGAGATCTCTGCACTGACAATTGAGCTACGATGGCTACTTTTCTGCTCAAAGCATCTGCCACAACATTAGTTTTCCCCGGATGGTAGCTAATCTCGCAACCATAGTCTTTTACCAACTCCAACCACCTTCTTTGTCTCATATTCAATTCTTTCTGCGTGAAGAACTACTTGAGACTCTTGTGATCAGTCAATATCTGGCATTTCTCGCCGTACAAATAATATCTCCATATCTTCAACGCAAAGACAACGACAGCTAACTCAAGATCATGAGTCGGGTAGTTCTTCTCGTGCACCTTCAACTGTCTAGATGCATAAGCTATAACCCGACCGTGCTGCATCAAAACTGCGCCTAAACCAAGCTTAGATGCATCGGTGTACAACACAAAATCGTCTTGCCCTGCTGGCATGGCTAAAACTGGCGCTGAAATAAGAGCTTGCTTCAAAGTGTCAAAACTCTTCTGACATTCATCACTCCATACAAATTTAGCATTCTTTTTAGTCAATGAAGTTAGTGGCACTGCTATCAAAGAAAATCCATGCATAAATTTTCTGTAGTAGCTTGCTAAGCCTAGGAAACTGCGGATCTCTGAGGCATTCTTTGGTTCAACCCATTCCTCAACTGCTGCTACCTTAGCTGGATCCACCTCGATACCACTTCTAGATATTATGTGACCCAAAAATGCTATCTTCTCCAACCAGAATTCACACTTACTGAATTTTGCGTACAATTTGTGTCTTCGCAAAACCTGCAACACTGTGTCAAATGCTAACTATGCTCCTCATGGCTCTTAGAGTAGGTAAGAATGTCGTCAATGAATGCTATGACGAATTGATCTAAGTAGGGCTGGAATACTCGATTCATAAAGTCCATAAAATTGCTAGAGCATTCGTCAATCCAAACGGCATTACTAAGAACTTGTAGTGCTCATACCTGGTTCTGAAGGCTGTTTTAGTTTTACTTTACTATGACCTTGAATTCTGACTTTTCACACAATTCCCAATATTAGAAATGGAGGTTCAAACTTATCGTATCTTACTTTCCTTATACTATTCCCGTAATGTTTATCGATCTATTACATTAGCATTTATGTAGTCCAACCTAAGAAATCTTAGCACCAAAAGTTACTGATCAACTTCTATCCTTGGTACTACACTCAAAATTTAAACCTTATCTTAACCCCATAATAATATTGACATACGATCCTTGAATCGAATCTTTACTTTACGACACCAAACTTACGTCACTTAGCTATTTACAAGTACATTCCAAATATAAAATTGTTGTTAATCTTAAATTTCGTGTTACATCTATCCATAAAACTCCAAAATATACAATATCGATCTTCTGCTTAAATAATAAAACTTTCCTAGCATCAAACACATGCTTAAACTATTTCCTTCTCAATTACATTATAGTTGAGGCCTAAGATACTTGGACCTTCCTCATTTGAACGAATGTCACACTTTGACTTATCCTCAATACTTAATTCATTCTAACGTATAAAACTTAATAAGTTTCCCACTGTTAATGGTGGACTAACCCTAATAATCAACTTCACTTATAACCCATAGAATTCTAGAATCCTCATATAAAGTTTTTATATTTCTTACTCGATAAAAAAAATCTTAATATTCGATCATTGGTAACCTATGTTGAATACAACTAATTCTCTTTTGTTTTTATTTCACCCAATATGCCCGTATGAACACCTCTTTCATAAACTTGAAATTAAAACTTACACAACCCAAGTAGTCTTAGATAACCTAACAAACTCTGCAACACTGCTGTCTCCCTGTCGCAGCGTCATGAATTTCTTGGTCAGTCTAGATCGTACTTCCTCAATGAAGAACTTGGAGTAAAAGACCTCCTTAAAGCCATCCCAAGAAAGGGTCTGCAAATTCATCGATACGGACGCGCTCTCCCACCACAATCTGGCGTCCCCTGTCAGCAGAAATGTGGCACACCTGACCTTATCTGCATCTTGCAGCTCCATAAATGCAAAAATCACCTCGATGGACTTAATCCATCCTTCCGCCATCATCGGGTCAGTAGTCCCCGAGAACTCCTTTGGGTCCATCCTCTTGAACATCTCATAAACTGCCTCTGGCCTGGGCCTCACCCCTTTGTCCACTGCAGCTTGGTTTCACGCAAACTGAGCGAAGAACTGAGTCATCCTTGCAAGCATCCGAGCTTGCATATCTGGGGGTGTACGAGGAGGAGTGACCCTCTCCCCACCCTGAGCTTCCCTATTCTCATCGCCTGCTTCACACACAATCCTACGTCTGGGAGGCATACTGCTCCAAAATTTACCCAACATGCATGAACGTAATACCAATATCATAAGATGTACGCAATTTGAATTTAAATATGCGCATGCTGAAATCATGACTGGGTGCTTAATACATGAAATAATTTAAAACTTTAAAACTTACAGACTCTAACTGTGGCTTCGTGAGCTTCTCGCAACTGGTAGTAGGCATAAACCTTTACAAGAACCTGGCTCTGATACCAACTGTAACGCCCCAGATTCGACGACTATCCTCATTGTACCAATACGAGTCTTTTCTACGTGCTTATGTCCTCACTCACACGCACCATAGGAAACTTTCCAAGAGGTGATTCATCCTAGAATTGCTCCAAGTCAAGCACGCTTAACTTTAGAGTTCTTATGTGATGAGCTACAGAAAACAAGATGCATCTTATTGATATGAGTAGTACATATCAAATCTTTTAAGCCATCTTCAACTGTACAGTCCATTTTCGGAATCCCCCTCCTTCCGGCGTAAGATCGGTTCATTCATGTTCCCTTCGTCTAGAAGCCTGCTATAAGCCGCTCATTGCCCGTGCAACCTCATGGCACCGGCGATCACCCCCCGCCTTCTTCGGCCCCGGGCCTCACATGGAATTGTAGAGCCCAAAATCAGTACACGTAAATCCCATGTATTATTTAATTGTTAAATTATTTATTCAAGTTTAAAAAGATTTTTAGCAATGCGTGGTCTATTTAAATTGCATTATTTTAAAATATTTATGTTTATGTGATGCACGTTAAAATGTTTCTCGAGTTTCATGTTTCAGACGATTATTCGATGCGGGATTAAGGAATAGAGACCGGCGACGATTTTGGCAATTTTAAAATGCGGAATTTTATTTTAAGCTAGAAAGGGGCATTTTAAAAGATTTATTTAATTTTTTTAGCATTTTAAAAGTCTAATTTAAATATTAGGTGATTTTATGATTTTAAACTTTTAAAATTGTAGCACTTGTGCATTTCATTTTTAAGCTAAGGGATTTTATTCAATGTAGGGGTTAGCGTTTTAATTAATTGGATAATTTAGTTTGTATTTTAATTAACATGTTAATAATTTGTTTAAGCTAAATTATCCCCCCTAATTACCCAACTCACACACACGTCACAAAATTTTATTAAAAACACACGCACACACACTTATACACGCATACATACACCTCCGGGTCTGGGTCCGTGTAGGCTCTGAAACTCAATCCTACGGGCTTAACTAAGGCACGGACCCCCAGGGTCCGGCTATGGGTCCGTGTAGGCTCTGAAATTTTACCCTTCGGAAGAAACCATGGCACGGATCCCGTGTCAAGGTCCGGCTCCGAGTCCGTGTACCTACTGGAATCGTAAACCAACGGAAATCACAACACTTGTGGCTTAATCTTCCTAACTCGATCGTACGGACGGTGAACCAACACCTCGAGACCCATCCTAGGATGCTATGACAATGATTCAAACTCCCATGATTCCTCAAAACAACGATGCAAACCATACAACGCAACTAAAACTGTGAACATGACATTTTGACACCAAAATGCATCCTATGACTTCTGATGCAATCAAGTGCCTATCGACACAAACCGATACACCAAAAACAATCACAATATCATACTCAACATACTTAAATGCATCAGCGATCACCCAACGGTTCCCAACAAAACCTGCAACAAATAAACTTCAAGAATTCATCAAGAACATATTTTCAGAAAATTGCAGTTTGAACAGTCCCACGAAAACAATCATAACTCACTCGTTTCTTGTCCAAAAATTATAAATTTACTGTCAAATCGAAGATATCGAAAATTAAGTTTTATATGTTCAAATTTTTTCCAAAAAATCGACCGGAAATTTGTAGTATTTAAAATGATAGCAAATTTCAAGTTTTGAGATCCAAAAATCCTTTCAAAAGCGATCCAATATTTTTGCTCAAACTTTGCGCAACATACATAAATTTTTACAGATAATAAACATAAGAACATATAATATAACAAGATCGATGTAGAAACAAAATATTATACATGCCTTGATGATTAAAACTCACGAAACGACGATACTGACACGGCGAGGATGCGAAGCCGATCCGGGACGACTTGTGGCATTTTTCTTTCAACAAAAATGATCGAGAGTTGTTGAAATGATGAAGGGGAAAGGGTGGTAGCTGCTACTCTCCAAGAACCCTACCCCTTTTCTTAAAAAGATGAAAATGAAGAATGTGTGTGTGACTTACGGTGTGGTGTGTGTAATTGTTTGTGGGTGCGTGAGTTAATAATTAAAATAAAGGTAATTAGGGGCTAATAAGCTTAATTAAATAATTGATGAGCAATTACATGGTAAATAAAATACTAATCCCCCCTTAAATTACTAACCTCCCTAAATTTAAAATAAAATACACAAATGTTAAACTTTTGAAATTTTAAAATCTTAAAAACACCTAATAATTAAATTAGGCTTTAAAAATCTTTAAACTTAATAAATCATTTAAATACCATTTTCTTGACTTGAAATAAAACACCCCATTTTAAAATCGCCTAAATCGTCGTCGGTCTCGTTTCCTCGATCCCGCCTCAAATAATCACCTGAAACATAAAACTCAAGAAAAACGTTTTAACGTTGATCAACTAAACATATTATAATTTAAAATAATGTAAATTCATAGATCATGAATTAAAACCCAAATTAATGAAATAAACATGCATTAAAACCATTTAATACAATACATAAGGAATTTAATAACTTGCATGCATGTAGTTCACATGGACCTCAAATTTTCGAGACGTCGCATAAACTCTCATTTGATTACTGCAACTGATCAGTATTCAACTGATCAGTCAGTTGTATGTGTAGTTTCTGTCATCTTTCGATTATCTTCGTATTATTCTTCAGTTATAAGCAACTGATAGTTCAGTTACTGTCAGTCTTCTAGATTAGTTAAACGCTCTGTTTGTCAAACATCCGAAATTTAATTTCCAACATTTAGGCTTCTCAAGCTCGGTCCAGTATAGTCCATAGGGGTCCAGTAGGGTCCTAGGGTTGTCAACAAGGGGCTGGTTGAGTCGCTTAAGGCCTAGGAGAGAAGGGATGCATGGCAAGTTAGACTAGGGTTTTTGTTGGAACTTTTCAAGTTCACAATCTTGATTTGATGCTGATAAAACTTATTATTTTGTTTCTAATAATTTACCTTAGTGCGCAGACAGCTAAAACTGAATTAATCAGTTTACGAAACCAACTAAAGCCATCGGAGATGCCAACTGATTGCCGAGACTAAATCATTCTAACTGGTTCTTCAAACAAGCAGTTCAGTTGATTGTCCAAACTGATAGGTAATTCAGCAGGAAGATCTCAAAAGCCAGGCCAGCCTATGATGTGTCCAACTGATGAAGAATCCAACTGACCAGTTAAAATGAATCAGTGAAATTAGTTAAGCTGAAGAACCAACTGATTTCACCTCACAGCAACAAGAGCGGTTCAGAACTTCAGTTAGGAGCAATCAGTTGCAGATCACGACAAGCTTACTTAATGGATTCCTGCTGTACGAGAAGGTACAAAGCCATTGTCCAGTCAAAGGACAATAATGGACGTTGCATCAGAGCATTAAAGACAAAACGCTCCAGAAGGGCAGTCAAAAGTCGAAGCACAAAGTCCAAGGAGCCGATTCAAATGCAACGGATACAATAATTGAGTCTCACTGTACGATCAGTTTTTCTCGTCTATTTAAAGAGAAGATCAGTGAAGACTCAAATGGGAGACATACGAGAGTAAAAAGAGTTGAGAAGAGAAAACAGCAAAAGGGCACGCTCAGTTGCATATCAGCTTTCAGAAGCACTTAAAGCCCAGAGAGAATTCTTCATCGTTGTATCAGCTTAGTTTAGAAGCCATTTTCCCTCAGTGTGTGATAACATTCTCGTTCAGTTCTCACACACACACTCACTTTCAAATCCACTCAAAAACCGTCTTGCACAAAGACGTAAAACTTGTGTATGTAGTCTTCGACACATAGACGTTAAAGAAGTGTTGGCTGGAAGATGCGTCCTTCAGTCGTAGCTAGGAGTTCAGTTTAGGCAGCAGCATAAGTCCTAGCTGAGTGGGTTTGTACAAAGTGTTGTATAAATCAAAGCCTTCTAGTGGAACCTACCCGTGGTGGTAGAAAGGGTGGCGTAGAAGCAGTTGAAGTCTCCAAACATCCATAAACATATCTTGTGTATTTAACTGATTAATTACGGTTTTAAAATTGTTTCGATCAGTTAGCGCGCTCGTCAGTTCAGCTGTCACCATAACTGAACTGAAGAATGCAAAAACTAATCTTTCTTTCTTCGGTTATTCAGTTTACATAAGTTAAAATGTTTTCTAATAACCGTCTTCTTCACGAAGGATTACTTCGAGTTTCTTCCGCTTGGTTTTAAACCAAACTCGATTTAATTCATCGGTGTTAATATTCTTAGAACACGAGCTATTGCAGCTCATTGGAGAATATAGTGTTCGAAATGCCTTCGAAGGCACTAGCACACTAGATCCTTCGGTTTTCTAAAATAAATGGCAGAAATTCAGTAGGCTTGCAGGGTGATTCTGATGGTTTTAGGTGGATTGAATTGGGGTTATGAAGCTTTGGTTCAAGTTTGGTAAGTTTTGGGAAAGTAACGAGTCAATACGAGTCAAAACCGGGATGTACGTCTAAATTTAAAAACGAGTCGAGGAATCTATCGAAAAGTTAAGTTCTAAACCCAAGGAATATTTATGGGAATTTTTTTAAGGATATATGTTAAGTTTCGAATGATTTGGGACGCCGTTTCGAGGTCTAATGATAAATACAAAAAATTTTACATCTATGGGTAAAACGGTCATTTTACAGCTAGAAAATAGTAAACGTCATGGCAGTGCTCTGAATTCTGTAAAATATGTTAATAAGATTATTTTAAATGTTTACGGAAGTTTATGATAAAACGTTAACGCTAAAAGATATGTTTCATGCTTGGTTTAAAAGAAAATGACTATATAATGAATAAATTTTTATAAAGTGATGGAAATATGAAGGAAGTGAAGTAATTGTGAATAATATGATGATACGATAATACGTAAGGCCAAGTCTCAGTTGACGGGTGAGAGTATCGCTGATGTCCCCTCCGCCCAGTACTATGGTTACATGTAGATGGATCCATCGACATTTAATACGAATACGAAAGTCACAATTAACGATCTGAATTCAACAAAAAGGAATACGTATACGTATATGATGAATATGAATATGTTTATGATGATATGAAAATGTTAGGTTTATGCATGATTATAAAATGTTATTTTAAATAAAAATATTTTCACTGTTGCATGTGATTGTATACGTATTATTTGTTATCAAGATTGTGGTTTGCGGAGTTTTTAGACTCACTATGTGTGATTGATGCAGGTGAATATGATGTTGATGCTAGTGGAGGTCTTTATGGTTGATCTTACTGGACTGAAGATGCACATAACCCGAGGACCAGCGCTAGTTTTCTGCATTTATGATTTAAAGTTTATGTTAAAGATTTTTACTATTTTTATTATGCTTTTGAGTGGTTTTTGAAAGGTTGTTAGTTTTAGCTTTATTACTAAGTTAGGATTTGCAAACGTTTGACGATGTTATGCTTTGAACTATTTCTTTTGGATTTTCAAATATAGGTGGATGTTTTATTTTTAAAATGGNTAAATACTCTGAATGAAGAGTTTGATAATATTAAAAATTCTTCTGATGAAGAAATTAATATACTCAAATCTACTCCCATAGATGTTTTTTTAACAAGAATACATTTTTCTCTAATAGTTATAATGTGAAAAGTATTTATGAATGAAATATTGATGGTTTTAGTGATAAGCAAATTTATAATACTCATAACAGGATGCTCATGTATAGTACTGTGTGTAAAAATTAGGAAAAAAATGATAAGAATATTGTTAAATTTATTACAACAAGTTTTACTGGTCAACTTAAAGGTTGGTGGGATAATTATTTATATCAATCTCATAAAGATGATATTCTACACTCAGTTAAAACTGAGAATAATATTCATATAGAGAATGTAGTTTATTCTCTTATTACGACAATGATTGAATATTTTACTGGTAGATTCACTGATAATGGTGAACAAATTCGTACTTTATTAAGTAATTTGAAATTTAAAACTCTTACTGATTTTAGATGGTATAAGATACTTTTTTATCTCGTATTTATGAGATTACAGAACGTAATAATAGTATTTGAAAAGCTAAATTTATAGATGGTTTACCTTTTCTTTTTGATGAAAAAAATTAGAAAATTATTGAGGAAAGTTGATAAATACATCCCATATGGAAATGATACTTCTGACAAGTTAATAAGTACTTTCATACAAGAGGGTTTAGTTCTTTGCAATAAATTAAAGTTAAATAATCAAATTAAAAGACATAATTTAATTGATAAAAAAAATAGGTAAATTTCGTGAATAATTTGGTATGGATTTAGCTAATAAAGGTAAAAAGAAAATTAAAGATTAAGAAGGAAACATTTATAGAAAGAAAAGACATTTGTCTAATAGACAAAAAGATAGAAAAAAGAAAAAGAACAAAAGCCATGAATCACGGAAAGAAGAAAAATATAAAAAGATAAAAATACATATATTATTTGCAGAAATGTAAAAAGCCTGAACATTATGCAAATCATTTTTGGGCTAAAACAAAAACTACTAAATTAGATATGGATGAAATCTTAAAGAAACATTATTTAAAATAATAATAGATTCAAATAAAGATTCTGATTAAGGTAGTGAATCTTAAAATTCTTCGAAGTCCTATGATTCAGTAGATATTCTAGATAATGAATCAGTTATATCAGATCAAGAAGAATGTGAAAATTGCATTAAAGGAAATCTTGTCTAAATCATCTAAATAATATTGATGATAAAATTGATGAATTTTATAAACTTATGTCTCAATTTCAAGACCTTAATATTAATGTTTTAACTAATAGTAATATTTTTGAATTCTTTAAAATGATTAAGGATCCAATCTTAAAATCTGCAATTATAGATCAAATGGAGAATAATGCTTCAACTAGTAACCATAATATTCTTGCTAAACAAGAAAATAATTATATTCTATTAAATAAGTAAAAAATCTTTTATAGAAAAAATATAGTAACAAAAATCCAGTTACTATACAGGATCTGATTAAAGAAATTAATTAATCTTAAAGACCAAATAAAATTTTACAACAAAACAATAATAGGTTAAATTATCGTATTTCTGTTATTGAAAATAACAAAGAAGATTTAGTATTTAACTCTGAAGGTTTTGATAATCTTCAAGATACTTCATTTCTCGATCAACATTGATAAAATATTTCTCCTTGTTTTTTAGAAAAAGTAATAATTTGTCTTTTAAAAGAGTTTGTTCTATGGGAAATAAAAAACTTTTTGAGAAATTGTTGTTGCATTTCTTCCCATGATCTTATTGAACTTGATCTCAAATTTTGTAGCCATGTTTTAGCTTTATCTTTTAAAGAAAAAGGGAAAAGCTTTAATCAAACTATATCCATGCTACAATTTTGATCATTATAAGTGTTACAAACTTTCTCAAATTCTCTTAGATGTAAATATGGGTTATCAGAATCTAAGCCATGAAAATTTTGTAAAAGTTGAATAGTTTGAGTTTAAAGTTGAAATCAGATGCATCGGGAGGAAAAACTAAACAAGATGGGGCACTAGTTCTAATAGTGTTCATATGGTGCCTAAGTGTTCTTAATTGATCATGTTCTTGATTATTATCATTATCTTGTCTTTGCCATGCTTGTTGGACGTATATAATTTGTAATTCTCCTTCATTCCCATCAGCCGAGACCGAGAATCAAGGTAGAAATTCCCTCAAAGCTTCAACTTTTCTTAGAATTTGATTTTGCAAGATCCGTCTATCAGAATTTGAATACGAACACAGTTCTGATATCCTCTCGTCAACAGCTACAAAAGGACGTAAGTTTTATTGATTTCTGATATGCTTTGAAATTCTAATATGGGGGAAGTGTGATTTGCTTATTATTATGTGTTCTGAAAATACTGGTAATCGTAGAATCGAAATCAGATCAAAGAACAGACAGTAAATAGAATTGTTATGAATTTTCAGATTATATGATTGAGATATTGGACTCGTATTTCTTGATGGATTATGCGATATTGAGATTGGTATATACTGATTTTGTATTGCCGGTATTTCAAAATTTCACTTTTAGGCCGTCAGAATTTGATAAGATTGAAATATCTTGTTTGAATGAAATGGTGATATTGTATATTCGATTGTCATTGCCAGATTGAGTAGTGACAGCTTCAAATCCAAGACATTTGATAATACCCCAAATACCTATCAAGAAAACAGTAATAAGAATTTCCTGCTACTTTTTCTACTATTTGATCTAAAAATGGTAGTGGGAAATGATCTTTTCTAGTTGCATCATTTAATTTATATAATCAATACACATACGCCAACTAGATGGAATCCTAGCTTGTAATAACTCTCCCTTTTCATTTTTTATAACAGTGATGCCTGACTTTTTAGGTACGACTTGTGTTGGACTTACCCATTTACTATCTGAGATTGGATAGATAATTCCAGCGTCTAATAGTTTTAATACTTCATTCTTAGCAACTTCCTTCATACGTGGATTTAACCTTCTTTGTGGTTATTGATATGTTTTAGCATTTTCTTCCAAATGAATTTTATGTGTGCAAATTAAAGGATTTATACCTTTTATATCTTTCAAAGTCCATCCAATTGCATTTTTATATTTTTTAAGTAATTTAATTAAATCTTCT
Organism: Primulina huaijiensis; assembly: GCF_012295235.1. Lineage (NCBI taxonomy): Eukaryota > Viridiplantae > Streptophyta > Magnoliopsida > Lamiales > Gesneriaceae > Primulina > Primulina huaijiensis. The sequence continues at coordinate 14,388,680 of NC_133307.1, forward strand.
TCTTGATTTGGTAGAAGAGTGGAAGAAATTACAACAGGAAATGTTTTATTTTCATCAAGAAATACATATTTCAATTCGAATGGTAAAATTTTTAATTCAAGTTTTGTATTATCATCTTCTTTAAAATTATTTTCAGACTCAAAACTTTCTATGGAAAAAATTTCAGATTGTTGATTTAAGTTTTCTTCTTGTATATTTTCTTCCACAATTGTTTCAATTTCATTATCATATTCATTTTCATTAATACTTGGTTGTTTGCATAAATTGAACACATTAAGTTCTAGAGTCATATTTCCAAAAGACAATTTCATTATTCCATTTTGACAATTAATTAAAGCATTTGAAGTTGCTAGAAATGGTCGTCCCAATATTACNAAAATTTTGCATATGAAGGTACTTGTTTAATAGCATCTAATAATGGAATATTTATCTTTACTTGTTTAAAACTTCATAGATATCAGAATCATTTTTTTGTTTTTTATGATTTGTTAATGCATGAGGAAATGATGGAGATTTATTTGATTCATTTACTATTTCAGATGATTTATCATTCAACATATTATTTTTAGAATTTAAGTAATCATCATTCTCAAAAGTATCAGGATTATCATCCTTAGTCTTTGATTTTAAATAATCATTATTTTCATTACTATATGGATCATTAACTATTTTACCACTTCTAAGGGTAATAACAGATTTTATTTGATCAATTTTTTCATTTTTTAATTCTTGATTTTGATTTTTAGGATTAGGTTGAGGTTGAGATGAAAATTTTCCTTTTTCATGAATATTAAGTGCAGATGCAAATTTTGCAAGAGTTTCTTTCAAATCTCTCATAGATTGACTGTTTTGAATATTGATAGATTCTTGCTTTTGAATAAATGCATCCAGGATGATTTTTCCATCCAGGATTATATGATGTTGAGAAAGAATCTAGTATTGGTTTTTTATAATTGTTAACATAATTTGCTTGTTCATGGAGACATTCTTTAAATGAAGGTAATGTTCGACAATCTTTTGTAGCATGATCATGTGTATCACATATATGACAAACAATTTCATGAATACTTTTTAATTGACCACTCATTTTCATTTCTAATGACTCAATTTTTCTTGCTAAAGATGAAAGTTTAGCTTGAATATCTATATCATCTTTAAGATTATAGATACCACCCTCATTTGTTGAATTATTGATTTTATTGTTGGAGGTTTTATTGTGCCTATATTATCCCAATTTTGAGCATTTTCTGCTAATGAATCCAAATACTCCATAGCTTCATTTGGGTTTTTATCTTCAAAAGTTCCATTACACGTGAATTCTATCATTTGCCTATCTTTAGGTATTAGACCTTCATAAAAGTGAGAAACTATTCTCCATGTTTCAAAACCATGATGTGGGCATGTATTAAGTAATTCTTTCAACAGAAAGACGTTAAGTTACTTTTGTTTAGACTGAGTTCTGCTTCTGGTTTCTAGATCGATAAATCTAAGTTCTGCTTCTGGTTTTCGTTAGCTGAAGACTACTGCTTTTATATTGCCTAAAGATCTGCTGGTTTTAAATCTCATCGCCACAATTAGGTTAAGTCTAACAAAAATTCCTTGATATTATAATTGATAAAACTCAGTTACAAAGATTTTTAGGAAGTTTAAATTATATTTTTCATTACATTAAAAATCTTACTGAGGATTCTGCTATCTTATATGATTGATCAAAGTAAAATCCTTTAACCTGGTCAAATAAACATACTGAAGCAGTTAAAAATATTAAAGAGAAAGTTAAAAAATCTTCTTTGTCTTATGCTTGCAAATCCCCAATGGGAAAAATTGTAGAAACTGATGCTTCTGATATTGGTTTTAGAAAAATTTTAGAACTAATAGATTTCAAAACATAACGAGAATATCTTATTCGATTTTAATCTGGAAAATGTAATAATGCCTAGAAAAATTATTCTATAGTAGCAAAAAAATTTTTAGCTATTGTTAGATGTATTTTAAAGTTCAAGATGATTTATATAATCAAAAGTTTATTATAAAAACTGATTGCAAAACAGAAAAATTTATGTTTATGAAATATTTTAAACATGATATTTCTAAACAAATGTTTGCAAGATGACAGGCTCATTTAGCTCTTTTTGATTTTGAAATCATTTATAAGAAATGTGAAGATAATCATCTACCTGATTTCTTAACCAAAGAATATTTATCATGATTTCATGTATGTACCAAAGAGGTAGAGGTGATTCCTCTCATAGAGGAAGAGGTCATAAGGGAAAACCCCCTAATATTATTTCTCAACATGGTACACAGAGGCTAATAATCTAGAACATTACCAGTTCTTCGTCCAGTAATAATATGGATATTGATAATCATTTATATAATGAATTTCAAGAATTCTTCAAAAATTAACAGAAAAATAATTCTGTTACTTCTTCAGCATCATATGCCAATATTATTAAAGAAGAAGAAAATGATTCAGCTCTATATACAGAGACCAAATATCGTGAGCTCATACTTCTTATAGAAGAAAAGATTCTCAATGGGAAAAAACTCCATGAACTATCATGGAAGTATATTTAATCAATACATCATATGTATATAATTCTTATAAACAAAGAGGATTTTATGAAAATCTTCTATTATCTACTAAAAATGTTGAAATAACTTATTTTTATAGTGATACTCAACAAAAAGAAAGTTATAACTTCTCAAAATTCATTATTATTACATTTATATCTATTGAAGAATGGGGTATAACTCCACTTGTTAAAAAGAAATATTCCAAAAATCATCAAATGAATTTTAAATTCAATTTTTGAGATTATATTGAGAGATTTAATAAAAATCTATATTACGAAAATGAAAAAAGAAAACATACTTGGTTTTTAAAAATAAGTGAAAATATTTTTGTTGGGTGCAATAATTGTCCCTGCTTGGCAGAGCGATCGAACCATGATGCTTGAGCTGCTGTGTGGTTTAAAATATTTGAGTTGCACCATTACCATCAGCTATAGCTTTTGGTAAAGCGGCAAGCGCTCGGTTCTACAATTGGTATCAGAGCCAAAGTCACGGGGTCGATTCTCATTGATTGCAAGGAGTGCAATGATTGGGAGAGAGAGTGTTGGGTGCAATAATTGTTCCTGCTTGGTAGAGCGATCGAACCGTGGTGCTTAAGCTGATGTGCAGTTTAAAATATTTGAGTTGCACCATTACCACCAACTATAGCTTTTGGTAAAGCGGCAAGCGGTCGGTCCTACAGTTTTTCATTATCCAGTTCCTAACTGATTTATGAATTGGGAAAAATTACTACGAGATGATCCTACCATCTGAGGCTTGGATTCAAAATTGAACAAATAAAAGGAGGCATTTAAGTCTTTGAATAATAATTAATATAAGATTTATATGTGGAACTTTTACAAAACATAAACAAAACATAAAAGGATTTATCAGAGATATACCAAAGAAATTAAACAACAGAGGATTTTACCGGGGTCCACCTCATAAACATAAATTCATAAAAAAATCACCCATAAACGCCTTAAATGTCATCTCTCGGCTAAACAAGCTGAAGGGCTACAACATGAATTTATTATTTTTTTTTAAACTCGAATATTGTGTTTACCATTTCTGGTTCATCTCTTTACCTTATGTTTTAAACAATAACCTTTATATTAAATCAAAATTCTAGAACTCAAATGAATCTTTTATTATCTCATTAAAATTCCAAGTTATAAATAAATATAGATCATGTCATAGTAATGTAATTATTTAGCACGAATGATTTAGTCTGTCATTCATTCTAATCTATGAAATATAAATATTATAAAAAGCAAAAAAAAAAACATAAAATAAAACAATAAAGTAAACTTACAAGTTTGTATCAAGAGCTTGAAGCTTTTATTAAATTTCTTAAGAAGGGTTGTTTACCGAGAGGGAATAGAGTAGAGCAAACTCGACCGTGCTTCTCTAAGAGCACAATACAGTCTATAAATAGAAGAAAGTGCCGGACATGAAACCCCTGATTCCATCTCAAAATAAAAAGTTCAATACTTTATAAAATCAAATAGTTAAATAGTACAATATTTTATAAAAGTAAATAGTGACAAGGTCACCATGGTCAAAGATAATTATATCCCACTGTCTTTTATCTTCTGACATCTTCTAACATCATCCATTATCTTCGGGAATCATCGGTAATATTATCTTTCAATGAATTCTTCAATTTTTCAAAAAAATTTATCAATATTAGAGCATTCTGGAATATCTTCCTCTGGATCTTGAGCATCATGTGTATTCATTAAATGAATAAATTGATTGTCACTTGATTCAGATGCCAATGATTTACTTGATTTAGCATCTAAAGTACCAATATTGTAGAACCCGTAAATTAGACTACGTATATAAGCCATGCATAATTCTAGTATTTAAATAAAAATGATTTTTATTTCATGAGTATTTAAATTCTTTTCTTTAAATTTATTTATTTTACGTAGTAGTTAATTGTCACCTTTTCAGTTAAATAAGTGAGGCCGGACTGGAGATGGAGTATAGAGATAAGTTAATAAAGACTTATTTAAGAAATGGTAATTTAGTATGTTAGTAAATATAATTTAAAAAGTTGGCATGCGTGCAAGTTATTGAATTTATTTGGCATTTTAATTAATTTTTAAAGCATTAAATACATGTTTATTTCAGTAAATTGTGTTTAATTATTTTTATGCATTTTATGCATAATTCATGCATGTTAAAATTTATTTCATGTTATTTTATAAGTTCATGCATTAAGGTTTCTAGGTGCATTTCACGCCCGAACGAGGATTGGAGACTGGAGAATTTTCACGAAAATTATTTTATTACATGACTAATTTTTATTAATTTTTATAAGATGTTTTAAAGATATTTTTCAAGAATTGGGAATTTTTGGGTATTTTTACCCGCATGATTTTTAATTGTTAAGGTACGCAAATTTTATTGAATCGGGGGACTTTTTAATGGTTCGGCTATTATTTTCAAAATTTTTCCAACTCGAAATATTTTTCGAGAGTTGGTTTGAGCTTAATGGGCCTACTTTTGAGTTTATAGGGCTTAATCATCTTTTTAATCTTTGATTAAACAATTTAGGCCCATTAACTAATATTTTATCTATATAATTAACCCTTAAACACACCATTACCCTAAACCTAATTACGTTACCCAGCCGACAACCCCTTTCAGCATTCCCCACCCTCGGTTTCAGAACTCAACAGCTGAAGGCTTCGGCTCTTTCTTGATTTGCAAGGGAAAAACTTCATCCGGGTCTCCATTTGCATCATTCTTGTCTTCAAATCACCAAGGCACGTATTGTATCCATCATTTTCTCATCACACATGTCATTCATACTGATTGTATATATATTTACGCACGTAACTTTCGATCCAAGTATGAACAAGTAGGAGTTTCGGTTTCTTCATGTATTTGCGCAGCCTATGAACTGTACTCACGTTTTTGTTTTGTTCCAAGGGGCTGCCGTGTTAGGTTGGTAAGGGGCTGTCTAGATCGTGACTGATAAGATGTAAATGCTGGTGTGTAGATTGGTCGAGTGTTGATGTGTTGGAGTGGAAACTCGATCGGACCATGTGGAGGAGCAAGGGTCTCGGTAGGAGGTGTGGGTTGTTTCCTTGGTTGCTAACTGTTAGATGCGTGGCGAGGCTGAGAATTTGGTGCTGTTAGGTGTTCCTTGGTGTCTGGTCTAGGCCCACAGTAAGTGGGTTCATGGCTGGAACGAGAGGTATAGCTTGAGTCGTGGGTTTTGAGGAGAATGGATGCATGAGGTGGTTGGTTATGATAGGACCGAGAATTGATTTCAAGTTCTGGGAATTTCAGCCGAGGTTTAACAGCTTAATGACATTAATTTAGGACCTATTAAGTGTTTGGAAATTATGGTAAAAAGTTGGGAAAAATTCAGTTAAGTTTCGAGTCGGTTCGGGTTAAAACCGGGACCCCGGTCCAAGTTTTTAAAACAAATTGGTTAATTTGTGAATTTGGGTTCGAGTTTATGCCTAAAAATATTTTAACAATGTTTTGGGGATAATTTAAGGAGTATGGTAAGTTTCGGGTCAATTTTAGAGGTCCAGAATTGAAACGATAATTTTCGGGTTTCCAGGGGCAAAATGGTCATTTTGCACCCGGGGTTAGATTTTAGTCCTTGCAGCGCCCTGAGCACAAATCATGATATTTTTAAATGTTCATGCATCACATTTACGATTTGTTATGCCATTATAATAATTATGGTGCATGCTTGGTTTAAAGGAATTAAGAGAGAAAAGTAAGAACGTGAAGAGCACTCCGTCTCCGCCGCGCCGCGTCGTTATTTCGTTTGTTTTCTGTCAAAACAAACCAAGGCATGTTTATATCTTCTTTCACTCTTCAATCAAGTCATATAGGTATTTTTAAATATCGCAAGTACATGATTTTAATGCAAGAAAATCGAAATTGTTCATATTTAATTATGTTAGTTAATTATATTACGTGCAAATATTCATTTTGAGATTTATGCGATATTACTTGTGGTCACTTTACTACCATGCTTAAGCCCGGTCGCCAGTTACCGGCCCGGTCGCCAGTTACCGGTCAGTTCAGTTCTGTGACCACTTGCGTAGACCATAATCTCACCAGAAAATTATTACAAGTTATTTCATTACAGGGCTCCAAGGAGCAAACATTTTCACTATGATATTTTCAGTTCAGTTATGCACGTACTATAATTACCATTGAAATGATATTTTACGTTACACCTCAGTACAGGAAATTTTCACTTGCATGCGACTTTATTATTTATTTACTTGTTATTTACGATATATGCATGCTGAGTCTTTAGGCTCACTAGACTTGATTGTTGTAGGTACTGATGATGTCGGGACCGAGGGCGGGGATCAGTGAGCCAGCTCGAGTCGGCAGTAATGGGACCCGAGGACCTCACTTTTCAGCATTTATTATTGTTATCGCTCAAACATTTTTATCTACCGTTGGATAAAATTTTTACAGTTATTTTTACAACATTAATTTCTTCTGCTGCTATTTTTAAACATGATACATTATTTAACAGTTTATTTTATGAACTGAATATTTCATTTAGTTAAAAAGAAAATTTTTAATTTTTCCGCAAATTTTCAAGTACGGATTTCTAGGCCTTTACAGGTGGTATCAGAGCAATGGTTCTGCATAGGGTTGCACTACTACTGACCTCGAGAAGCTCACGAAGTCACGTCTTCGGTTTGTAAGTTTTACATTTACGTATTTTATTTAAAGCATGAATTATTTAACAGCATGTTTTCATGAATTATTTTACGTCCTGATTTTTATTGTGCAGCATTTAAATTTAAATTAAATTATGGAATTATGCATGTTGGTTACGTAGGGGTTATGTATGGAACAGGATGCCCCCTAGACGCATTCCCGAGAGCACTAGAAATGAGGAGCCTCGCCAAGAGGACAGAGAGGAGCAGAGGCAGGAGGGAGATTTACCCCCTCCACCTCCACCGGACATGAATGCCCAGATGCTAGCTGGGATGACTCAGTTCTTCGCACAGTTTGCGGGGAACCATGCTGTGGTGACCAGGCCGACAGGGCCCGAAGCTGTATACGAGAGATTCATGAAGATGCGTCCAAAGGAGTTTTCAGGGACGTCTGACCCCATGACTGCCGAGGGATGGATCAAGTCCCTCGAGGTTATCTTCGAGTTTATGGAGCTTGGAGATTCAGATCGAGGTCGTTGTGCTTCTTATCTGTTCGGAGGAGATGCCCGCCTATGGTGGGAGGGAGCGTCAGTAGCCCTGAACTTGGCTACACTGTCTTGGACGCGCTTCACAGAAGTGTTTTACTCCAAGTATTTTACGGATGAGGTGCGCACCCGATTGACCACGGAGTTTATGAGCCTTAGACAGGGAGATATGACTGTTACGGAGTTCATCCGTAAGTTTGAAAGGGGTTGTCTTTTTGTGCCCCTGATCGCGAACGATGCTAGGGACAAGTTGATGCATTTCTTGGTGGGTCCACGGCCGATCTTGTGCCGTGATGTTAGGGTGTCTGACCCTACTTCTTATGAGGTCGCTGTCTCCAGAGCCCTAGCCGCAGAGCAGGATCAGCGTGATATTGAGAGAGATTGCTTGGGGAAGCGACCAGCCCAGGTACCACACCGCCCTCCTCCTCAGCAGCATCAGCAGCAGAACAAGAGGCCTTGTCACGGGCCGCCTAGAAACAGATGTCAGCAGCAGCAGCAGCGGGGACACCCAGCCCCGAGGACTTTTGAGCATCCAGTTTGCCCTAAGTGCTCACGTCGCCATCCGGGAGCATGCATGTTTGGCTCAGGAAAGTGTTATAATTTTGGTAGTCCAGACCACTTATTTCTGCAGTGCCCTCAGAGGAATCCACTTACCCAGGGCAGAGTTTTTGCCCTTCATGCGACAGAGACGGACCCGGAGTCAATGCTTATGACAGGTATCTTAATGCTTTCAGTTAATTATTGAATTTCAATGTTTTGGGAATTGAAATTGTGATTTTGAACTTAGAATTACAGTAGGATTGCATGCTCTACTCAGTACCATTTTCGGGAATTAGGTTAGAAGAACTCTGGCCTTTGCATGTCTATAAGTTAGTTCTTGTGATTATTGTGTTCAACTTAGAGTTCCGATCTTTCAGGGAGAATTTTTATATCTGGTTCCGCTACGAAGGCCTTGATAGATTCAGGGGGCACTCACTCATTTATTTCGGAGGTTTTTGCTAATTTCCTCAAGGTCAAGACAGTTGGGCTAGATGTAGCCTATTCAGTAGTATTGCCGTCGGGCGAGGAGATGGCAGCTACCAATGTGATCCGAGACATAGACCTTGAGCTGCATGGAAATCTTGTATATGCGGATCTTATAGTGTTGCCGATGCCAGAGTTTGACATCATCCTAGGGATGGACTGGCTATTGCGGAACAGAGTTTTGATTGACTTCCAGCGGAGATCTGTTCTTGTCCGACCGCCTGGAATGACGCAGTTCTTATTCGAGCCGGACAGGTACTTTCCTTTACCGCGCATTATACCTTATGTTCAGGCTAGGAAGCTCATGCATAGAGGGTGTCGGGCGTTTTTAGCAACTTTTATATCTGTCCCCGAGGCACCCAGTCAGTCAGCCGCAGATGTTCCGATCGTCAGAGATTTTCTAGACGTTTTTCCGGAAGACGTCTCTGGTATACCACCCGAGCGAGAGGTGGAGTTTTCTATTGAGCTTATGCCAGGTACGGTTCCGATCTCCAAAGCACCGTACCGACTCGCACCGACAGAGATGGCAGAACTGAAGAAGCAGATTCAGGAACTTCTTGACAAGGAGTTCATTCGCCCTAGTTTTTCTCCATGGGGCGCGCCAGTCTTGTTTGTGAAGAAGAAGGATGGCTCTATGAGACTTTGTATTGATTACCGGGAGTTGAACAGGGTTACAGTGAAGAACAAGTACCCACTTCCAAGGATTGAAGATCTATTTGATCAGTTGCAGGGAGCTTCGGTATTCTCCAAGATTGATCTGCGTTCTGGCTATCACCAGTTGAGGGTGAGAGATGCTGATGTTTCCAAGACTGCCTTCAGGACTCGTTATGGCCACTATGAGTTCCTTGTGATGCCGTTCGGTTTGACGAATGCGCCAGCGATCTTCATGGATCTCATGAATCGCGTATTTCAGCCGTATCTTGACCAGTTTGTGATAGTATTCATAGACGACATTCTCGTCTACTCCAAGAATCAAGAGGATCACAGCAGACATCTGACCACAGTGTTGCAGACCCTGCAGAAGCACAAGTTATTTGCAAAGTTCAGTAAGTGCGAATTCTGGTTAGAGAAGGTGGCGTTCTTAGGCCACATTGTTTCTAGCAGTGGCATTGAGGTGGAACCAGCGAAAGTTGCAGCAGTCAGAGATTGGGTTGTGCCTCAGAATACATCCGAGATCCGCAGTTTTCTTGGGCTAGCAGGATATTATCGGAAATTCATTAATGGATTCTCCTCTATTGCCGTTCCACTCACATCATTGACCAAGAAGAATGCTAAATTTGTATGGAGCGAGGAGTGTCAGAAGAGCTTCGATACTTTGAAACAAGCTCTTATCTCAGCACCAGTTTTGGCCATGCCGTCGGGGCCCGGTGAGTTTGTCTTGTATACCAATGCTTCGAAGCTCGGTCTTGGCGCAGTATTGATGCAGCATGAGAAGGTGATAGCATATGCTCCTCGACAGCTGAAAATCCATGAGAAGAATTACCCTACCCATGATCTAGAGTTGGCCGCCGTAGTTTTTGCCTTGAAGATTTGGAGGCACTATCTGTATGGAGAGAAGTGCCAGATCTTTACCGACCACAAGAGCCTTAAGTATTTCTTTATGCAAAAGGAGCTGAACATGCGTCAGAGGCGTTGGTTGGAGCTTGTGAAAGACTACGATTGTGACATTAGCTACCACCCGGGTAAGGCTAATGTAGTTGCAGATGCACTGAGCAGAAAAGTTGCAGTGATGGCTCATTTGGCAGTTTCGAGACCTCTTCAGTCTGAGATGCAGAGGTTTGATCTTGAGACTTATCCTCGAGGTAGAGTTCCCCGTCTATCTACCTTGACCATTCAGTCTTCCCTTTTGGACCGTATTCGCAGTGGTCAGGCAGCAGATGAGCAGTTGGCCAAGTGGAAGCAGAGAGATGAGGCCAAGGGCAGTGTTTTGTATTCAGTCAGCGACGG